>NC_043978.1:33299432-33615995 GCF_902148855.1 Sphaeramia orbicularis
TGCCACTCAGCCGAATGCACATGGGCTTACCGTTGTAAACAAATACCGACTGTGATACACCATATTGTTTCTTTCTAAATCCTGCTGGATTAGCTCGTAAAACAAAAAGGCAGCCAAATGTGAACAACTCCAAAAAAGTGGGGATTGTAGCTTCCAAGGACTCTTTTTGCTGGTGGATCAAAAGTGAATTTTAAGAAATGATGAAGGAAATGTTTATGTACGATTCATCTTCCACATGGGACAAACTGGATGTATGCTTCTTCCAATTGTTCATTCATTTGTAGTTTTGTCCATGTTTGATGTCTTTGGAGTCCTCTCTAGAAACTAAATTTCATCAGAAATTCCCAAAGAATAGCTTGAAAGATGTATTGCAGTGGCATCTGATAAGATTCACCATGACGATTCTTACGAAGATGATGAGACTTGAATATGAAATGAGACATCTTGATAAGGCAGTGCTCTCTTTCTTATGATGGTTCGAGCCACTAGAGGGGGGAGGAGCCAGCGGATGGGAGATGAGGTCGCTGCCAGGGCCACAGCTCAAGGCCCCGACTCATCAAGACGATACGTCGTGTGGCAAAAACACACACACCGGAGCTGCTCTGATGAAGTTCACTGTAATCGAGAGTGTGTGAGGAGTCAGGGTGGGGGCAGGGAGGGAAGACACAGGGGGTGGTGTGTGTGTGTGTCTGTGTGAGGGAGCCAGGAGACAGCCGTTTAAAATTCTGTTTCCTGCAAGTGAGGAGGCTAATCCTGCCCCCATAATTCCCTGCAGCCAAAGCACCCCTCCTTGCTCAACATCACCACTCCCTTTTTCTCTATCTCGCTCTCCCTCTATCTCACTCATTCTCTCTCTCTCTTAGTGCACACTCCATGAGTGACAGCACAATGCCCAGGCCCTCGCACGCTTATCTAACTCTAGCAGATGGTCGACTTGGATCAATGCACACACGCCACGATCAATGGCTGCGATAAAGAGCGGCGGGGATGGTACCCACTCCCTAGCTCCCTCTCTCCTTCTATCTGCCTCCCCTCATGCCCAGCCTGCTGCCCCCTGCCCAATTGTTTCTCTCCGACGCTCGTTCATCTGCATCTGCACTGGCACCTACCCTGCAGCAGGCCCCTCTGTTGGTACTGGGGTCCCACTGATGGCAGGGGTGCCCAGTGTGCTGTCTGCTGCATCCATCCACCTCCCTCAACCTGCTCCCTGGGAGAACTCTGAGCCCTCTTTCTATCAGGCTTATCATGAGATCACTGCTTCATCTCCTCCTCGCCCACCCTCCTCAACTTATCTCACTCTCTCTCCTACACTGGCTCTGGCTGTATCTCCAATGTTAATCTCCCACGGCTGTACTCATTCTCTTCAGCCATACAGGGAGCTTTCTGCTTCTGACCTTTCATGCTCTCCTTGAATGCACCATTTATGATGAACTGTGGCTGCCGTCCTCTGGTCAGGCAACTTCATCATTTATACCTAAACTGGATGGCTGCCATTATGAAATAATACAACTTTGACTTGTTTCATTCCTTGTTTCCATGTTCAGAGGAGGTTCTAATGGGACGCTTAGGCAAATCAAAGTGGGTCAGTGACAGAACTGCGAGGAGAAAAGTGGAGCAGAAGTCTGACTGAGTGAATCCCCATCAGGAACTATAGGTGGAAGTGGGCCAGGGTGCATGCTGCTAAACAAATTTAAACACCTTAAGCAAAGATTTGTAATGCAGAAATGCATCAGAGGATCAGATACCGAAACCCAAGTCAAAACACCATCCATGACACTACAGCGGCTGCTTTCTTAACAGTATCTTTCTGAATAGACAATGCCCCATATTTTTAGCAGGAGGCAAACATAAACTGGTGATTTTTCTCACAATGTCTATGAAAATGCAGCAATGTCTGTTATCAGTGGTAACAGATGTGTTTTTCAACAAATATATTTCAAATGTAATTTATCAATTGTGTGAACATTACAAAAAAATCCATTCATATTTTGTTGCATTGAGTGTTGGTAGACAACACTGGATAAAATCATTCTTTTGAGTAAAATCACCCTTCAGACTATAATTAGCCTGCACTGAGTTGTAAAACTAAAATGAACATAGTGACTGAAGGTAGGTTTCAGCATTAAATATAATAACCTGTGTTTGTACTCACTTATTCACCTTAAAAGATAAATAAAAAAAGATTTCCTCACAGAGGCAGGGGAGTAAGATACAGCTGTGATGCCCATAGGACCAGTGCATCCACAGGCTAAAAGAAAACATGGGGCCGTGTAACTTGTCAACTGCATAAACTTTGCCTAAGAGTAAGCTCTTCCTTTCCTTTTCCCTTAAGGAATTTGTAATTGGCCGTTGGTGATGTAATGCGGTTCATAATAAGCCCATTAAAGCCTTTCTCTGTGCTGATGGAAAACGCAGTGGCAATATGGACACCTCCGCTATTTATACCTCTCAAATCCTCATGCATATTCACACAGTGCAGAGACGGGGAAAGAGCAGGCAGACACCCTGACAAATAAGTGCCTGGATCTCATTTCTTTTGGAGCCTAAGCTATTTCAGCACACTGGGGCCTCCTCCCCTCCTCACACTATGGGCCACAGCCTCATCCATTCTCTAGGTCTTCTTGCTTTCATTCGCACTTGGTCAACATAAGCTAGAGATGTGTGTAAGTGTGTTTGTGTGTAAGAGTAAGTGAAAGAAACAGAGAGAAGGGAGAGAGAGGGAAAGTAATAACAAGACTTGGCGAAAGAGTTTAATCTGTTTTGGTTGAAACACAACTGCCCCAAGTTCTGTTGTCCTGTCCTGTCATTGTACGGAGAGTCCACCTCAAAGCACACCAACAGTACAACTGTATCTTGCTTTGGTCACAATAAACCTGTCTGACTGTTTAAAGCAGTTGTCTTACACCAGTTATTCTTTAAGCTGACTTCAGTCATACAGTATCCTATAGGGACCTTCAGTTTTTTTTTTTTTGTTTTTTTTTTCTTGTTTTTTTTTTTTTTTACTTCATTTTATGAACAATTGACATGTAATACCTATTCTGGGTTAATATGTTGTTAATCTTAAAACAAAAAACAAAACAAAAACATAACCACGAATGAAATGAATCAGAAACAATTTTTGGCATTTTTACTGAATAAAAATGGAAACACTACAATTCCAAACAACATAAACTCTGAATAATTTGTGGAGGTCATTACAAACTACAGATTGAGTACTCTTCCCTTTTTTTTTTTTTTTAAACTTCATTTATTTATTTTCATCAGTTAGTTCTAGTGATGGTCAGAGTGGCACTTCCTGTTCAGCCTTACCCTGAGGTGCCCATCACTTCCCGGGTATCCTTATGGTGTGTTACATTGTAAATGGAAATAAAAGATATTTCTGTTTTTTATTACATCCAAATGATAGGTATTTTTCACTAATACTTTGAGATTTGAGCCAAAAACAAAGGTGCTCACTGTAGTAACATAGATTAAAATGCCCTTGAATAGTAAATATCTTTTTTACATATTGTGTCCACAAAGCTTTCAGAGAGAAAATTTAACTGATATTAGAAAAGATCTCAGTGTGTCAGTAGATCTCTCCATACATCAGAGGTTTATTCTACACATCAGGTGCCAGTTTAGTTCTATACCATTAACATTATGGTTTGATGAGAACATGCAGTGAAACAAAATTCTGAATAAATCAGGTCTTACATGAATATCATTACTATTGTAGTGCTGTACACCAGGCCAAAATATGTCTCATTTTGAGTAATAATTAAAACCTGTCCATTGTGTTGACCATACATGAAAGATAAAACCATTTAAAGAATATATTTGTTCCTTGACCTGCTATATTTTATGTGAGGTAGATCATTGGCTGATGTGCCCTTGAGCAAGGCACTTAACCCCCCATTTTGCTCCCCGGGCGCCTGCTATGGCAAGTCCACTGCTCCTAGTTTGCAGTGTGGTGTGTTCCTGCATGCTCTAGAGATGGGTTAAAAGTAGAGGTTGAATTTCAGTGTGTGGTAAAATGTACTGTATACTGACAATAAAGGATCTTAATCTAATCCTAATTCTGGTCTGAGTGATGTTTTATGGCCAGTAAAACAGTCTTCTGCAGTTTATACAGGATGATCATGGTAAAGTGTGTTGACATGATACAGCTTTTTGTTCAGTCATGAAAAAGATCCCACTCAGAAACTAGACATTAACTGAAGAATTTTGTATTCTAAAAAAATATAGTGTTAAAAAATCAATGTGCTATGTTCGATATGGAATATTTTTGCATGTCCATGTGTTTTCATGAAGTTTGCATCGGCATCTGTGTTGGAGCTGGTTGTTTTTGTCATTTACTGAGTGTCTGAGGTAATGGTAGCTAGTGTTGCAGACTGAATGGGTACAGAAGTAGAAGAGAGGCTATAAAGGACTCAGCAGCGAGTGTAAGGACTTTCACATAAAATCCAACCGGAACTATCTATGTGGAAGTCAGTGTACAGGCTGTTATCATGGACATAGATGACCGAGGCAGCTGTCAGCTCATCTTGTAATGGTGTTAGACAACGTCAACAATCAGTTCCGAGCACAAAATAGACTCCAACACAAACTCCACCTAAGCACACAGGCATACGCACACATCCTCCATAGTGGACATTAAAGGAAACTGGTGGTTCCAGTACTGTTAAATGGACAAGTGAAGGTGCATTAAAGCTGCTGTGGCAGCTCATGGTGGTCCAGCACTTTCCTGAGACACTTCATGTTGGTTTCATAATTAATTGGTCACCCATCTGTGTGCGTCTTTGTTGTAAGGCGTTCCTTTTGTGCTTGCAGAGGGCAACCTTACAGCTCTTACGGCTGCTGCTGGTCAGATAGTCTGGCTGACCACACTCAGCTATTGTCACATGAGCTGCAGTCTGAAGAAGTCGGTGCTCCCCCTCTGTCCCTCCGTCTCCCCCTCCCCACACCCCTTAATCCTGCTTAATTTGAGTGCAAAGAAATTCACATGTGCCAGTAAGAACATTTACAGAGTACACTGCCTCCATTTTCCTCCCTAAAATAAAACAGAGCTTAAGCACTAAGCTTTATTGATCTTACAACTTGATAGTGTGATTAAGGGGGAAGAAGGTGCCTCTTAAAAAATGCACACTTTTAGATTTCAGGCTATGCTACATTGCTTTTAATTGGAAATTCATTAGCATGGCTGCAGAACCTCAGCAGAGGAGCTTCAGCTAATTTCAGCATGGACATACTGTATATTTATGCCAGATGCTTGTGTGTTATATGTTTTGGTGAAACAGTGGGAAAGTAAAGTAAAGAATCGCATACTATTTTATTCATTCCTAACTGTCTGAAGCACCTTAAACGGATAATGTTGAAGGTAGCTCTAACTCTGGCTGCCATCACAAGGGAGGAGTGGATATTTGTGGGTGTTTATGTGTATGTGAGGGAGAAAAAAAATGGAGTGTGAGAGAAGGAGCGTGGCCCAGAGAGATGCAGATTTGTCCCATTGGAGATTTGAACACCTCCATACTGTGGGTGGGCAGACACATGGAGAGAGACAGAGCTAAGGGGCTACATGGCCACCCTGTAGGAGAAACTCTACACCCTGGCGATGGTAGGCATTAGTTCAGCACCAGTTCTTCGGCTCACACACACTGACAAACCCAAAGGCTGCAGAAGTAACAGCTTTGATCACTGAATCACTGGCAGTGATGACATGAACGTATCTACCAGTTCCATTTAACCCACTTCCACTAAATCACAAAAACTCAAATTCATTTTTTCCCCCTCAACATCAAAGTAGGTGAAACAGTCAGCTGCTGTTTTGACAAGATGGGGTTTTATCTACGTGAAGAAAAAGAGAGGAAATACCTTTAAGTGTCTGCATTAAAATCACATTTTGGAACTGGAACTTTATATATTAGATGCACTGACAAATTAAACAAAGTGGAGCCTGTGCCAAAAAACTGAGTAGAAACTGTGCCGTAGATTTTATACACATTGAGCCAAAAGGTAAGAAACACAAAAATCCTCACTTAACAAAGGCTGCATCTTATTGTTTGTTGCACTGAATGTAATTTCTCAGATCTCATTGGCATCTTCCTTTGGCACCCTCACTCGCATTTCTTTTTGTATTTTTTATTGTGGATTGTTGTTTACTGGCTTCAGCGTGTTATATCAGTGCCTCTCTTTCCTCAAAACACCTACTCATTTGAGGACTGATTCATTCCAGGCTAATTCATATTCCCAAGGGATTAGAGACATCTAATTTGGTGATATTTCTGTCATGCACACTTTGGATGTAGTATTCAAACAATCTTCCCCTCCCCCTTTGCCACAAGCACAAAAACACAAAAAAACAAATACACTGCAACACATCATGCAGTTATCTTCCTTGCCAAGCTAAGTATCTTCTCATGTGCTTGAAACAATCTGAGTTCATGTGTTTATTGGACATTTATACAGTGGTTTGATAGGCAGATAAGTGCTCATAGCAAAGCTGGAAAGAAGAAAAATGAGCAGCACCACAGTCATAAGTATTTCCAAAATGAAGTCAGGGTGAAGAGGCACACAGGACACTCGCATGTACCGAAGGATCCAGATTAGATGGAGAAATAAAGTTGTAAACATCCTAAACTAAACTATGTTACAATAATCTGATGGAAAGATACAGTTAAAAGTGAAAATAAATAGATTTAGTTTCATCAACTCTGAATATTTGATCACTAACTGAGTGAATGGTTGTTTGTGTGTGTATGTTATGTGCAGGGGGTATGTGTGGTTGAGATAGGGTCCAGTATCCCCACAAGGATTTGAGGTTCAGAAAATGGATGGATGTTAACAAAAGTACGTATAATAAAATGAAATGAAACAGATGGATCTCACAATAAATTAGATCTAATGTTAAAATCAAATTGTTTAATCTTGCTTTATCGACCCAGCTGGACTGTAGTTCAATTGTAGTCATAAAGGAGAAAGTTCTTTTCTCCTCCTAATCTGTAAAGTGACTGAGGTATGCGTACATTTTTTTTTTTTTTTGGTACAAAATCCACAGCCCTTAGGGTGCAAAAACTAAAACAAACATTTGATGTATCAACACATTCACTTTCAGTTCTGTCAATGGAGCAGCTCCAGGCTATGCATCAAAGTAACACCAAAAATCAGAGCCATTTTTTCTCCCTTATACATACACAGAAGTGTTTATTTCTCACTAATTCACAGAAAAGTGTCCGGAGGCACAGGAAGTTTCTGTTGAGTTTAAAGCACCCAGTCAGTGGCTTCCAAAAGCTACAAGTGTTGATGCAGTTTCTCCCCAGTGTGCCCTGGTTTTCTGAGAGTGGTGTGACAGTGATGGATAGCTGTGAGCTTGGTATCAATAAGAGCCTCCAAGTGGTTGATCTGGGGCCCAAGTCTCCGGTAGATGGACCCTCCAGGAGACCCACTCTAAATTAAATCCTCTGAGGCTGCCAGGCTACTATGACGCTTTCCCTGTGCCTCACGCCCATTCTGGACCACTGCTTCCAGCCAGCCCCACTTTTGTTCCCCAAGAACAAGTTTTTCCTCCTTAATTAATTCAACAAAAAGTAATTAAACCTTTGCATTTTGCCGACATGCCTCGTCTGCCCCCACCCTCACCAGACACAAAGGAAAGGTAGGACAGAGAGAGGGGGTGCAAGAAATTAAGAACACTCAGTGCCAAATGACCGTCGGAAGCAAAACAATATTAGCCCCCTGAGTTAGTGGCCAGGACTCATAATAAAGGAATAACAAGACCAGGCATAGAGCTGAGACGAATGCTCCGCGGTGGTAGTGCAGGTTGTATTGTTCGACGGGGAGGTGAAGGCTGCTGAGGTGGCCGGCCCCAGCCTCAGAGCCCGCTCTTAATTTGCTGAGTGATGTAAGTCCTCAGGGGTGCGTGTTGTTTGGCCCCAAGGGGTAATAATGTACTTGGCAACTTGTCCTCATCTCCCCTGTATTCAGCACTCTTTGTGGAAATTTAAGAAAATGTGTTTCCTCAGCCATAAACAGCTCTTAAAATCCCATGATATTAAAAAACATAGATGCTTCAGAATATAAGTCATGATTACATGATTATACTTAACGATTTATTAATTAATTCTTATTACACTGTTAGTTTTTGTTTTTTTTGGGTTTTTTTCTATGTTAGTCTGGAGGTTCGCTTATTCTTTTAATTATTTTAATATAAAACATAATTATTTTGTTCCCTCCATCATGGTCATTACATGCTTTTTTTCTATGTCAACCACATTGAACTGCCTTACCTTCATACCATAAGTCATTTATCTTATTGGTGGAAAAAATTGTTTTGACACCCTGGGTGCTATTCCACTGTGTTAATCAAACATGTTAAAAATGACTTTGTTGAAAGCTGATTTTTTTTTTTTTTTTAATGTCAAATAATTTCATAATTCCATTTGAGCTGTTCACACTGGTACATGTACATTCTACAATTGCACTGGTTACACTAGTACATGTATCTTTCACATCTACCCTGTTACGTTTGCACTGCCTACACTGTTACTTGCACTGTTCACACTGTAACACTGTTACAAATGTTTACATTGTTTACACTACTACTACTACTACATTGCACATTTTATACTACCTTACATTTTTAAATCTTAGCCTTTCATACTGTACATCTCCATTTTGTACATACTTTTCGATTGCACACTTTATATTTTTAAACTTTAAATTTTTTATTTTTTTTTTAAAGATGTCTATCTTATTGTATTGCCACTTAGATATAAGTGCACTGTCGCAGGCAGAGACCTCCTGCAATTTTGTTGCACAACTAGTGTAATGACAATAAAGCCTATTCTATTCTATTCTATTCTATTCTATTCTATTCTATTCTATTCTATTCTATTCTACTTTTTATATTTCAGACAGTTTTTTTATCTTCAATGTGAGACAAATTATTTACATTTTGAAACTGTAGTTTTTAATTTATAAATTACACTTCTTTGAACTTGGTTTGATTTTAGTGTTCATTTGTCAGGTAATGTGCCTTGATGAATGACAGAATGCATGCATCAAATCTGAATTATACACTGTTGCCCATAAAGTTGGAATTTTTTTTTTTTCTTGTAATTATGATTTATTCTTGATAGATTAAATGGAAGTGGGACTCAGTATGTATTCACTGTGCCTGGTCAAAGGTGATTACTGATGTGTATATATAGGAATAAAAAGAGGGATGTGTCTGAAAGTTATTCCAACTTTACGGGCAACATTGCATAACAATTTATTAATTAGACGCCACATGACACAACGCCATTTTTCCTTGTACATTATAAGCCATTGACTATGGCTGATTCACAGCTTAGATTAATATGGGGCCGATGGAAATATATAAAAAACAAAACTTTTACCTAGCTTAAAATAAAAAAAACTAATATTACCTGCAATTTACTTTGTTTTGTATTTCTCATTATTCATAATGTTTGTTTTTATTAGCTATAGGTCCGATCATTGAAATCATACAAAATCACTGTTTTCACACTTATAATGCTGTAGCTGAAGGTGACGCTTACTTGATGCATAAAAAACTAGCCAGCTAGCTAGGATGTTCTTCATTTTTCGATAAGGCGACTGATCTCCACTGAAATACACTCAACTCGCATTCCCAGCATTTCAGCTCCATATGCATATTCCCAACAAGCATAGTCACTGTCATTGCCTTAGACTGACAGCAAAGTGAGAATGCTGGGACTTTTTTCCATGAAACATGGAGGCTATAAATGATTCATGGCCTGTGTACTGGGTGTGGTCTGTGGATGTCTTCATGGTTTGTCAAGTAAAGAGAAAACCTGGTTAAGCTCATGTCTTTGAACTATGATGTTGGGTCAGACAGCCACAGCAGATATTTGCCCAGCAAATATTTTAATCCCCAACTAATCACTTGGTGAGTCCAGTGGGTGGAGGTTTGGGGGCTGTGAAGGGGGCTGCTGCGGTGGCCTGGCACATTCTTCCTGTCAGTGACACGCCCTTTTTTCCAAGGGGATTGTGGGAAGAGTCAAAGAGGGTGACCTCTGGAGTGAGCCACGGGATGGCAGGAGGCGTGGGTGCATGCATGTGGCACCCACATCCATGTTTAGGCACAGGCACATGCAGGTACTTGCAAATCCACCCAAACGCCCTTTAACAAATCCCTGTAATTAATGAGAGATATGAATCCATTTGTCACTGATCTAAATGTTAAATCGGAGGTATAAATGAACATTGTGAGAGCATGCGTCTCTTTCATCTGCAGCATAAAGAATCTGCCCTCTAGAACCCCTCTCTTTCTGCAGTTTGGATTACATTTCCTTTGACTGAAAATGCTGTGCATGCACTGCTCACTCTAAACATTTTCCACTGATGCAGAGGAAGGCAGTCTCTCACACTGTGGCACTCCAGATTCCTCAGCCATTCGGTGACTCTTGGCATTTGCTTATTATCAGAATATTCTTAATCATAGTGAGACAGTGCCAGTGGAGAGAGCGAGCCGAGAGAGACACGTCAAAACATCTTCAACCGTAAAGGACCAGACAGCAAGCGTGATGGGCAAATTAGTCAGAGGCGCTGCCTAAATGGATGGTGAGGGCACAGGGGGAGAGATAGGGAGTATGAGTGTGTGTGGAAATCAGCGAGGGAGCAGAAAACAGAGTGAAAGAGAGAAAGAGAGGAACCTTCTCTATTTCACCATTCAGCGGTGCCTCCTATTCCCGAAGCGCTTCGCCAGATCACAACCCACTAACTGATAGAGAAATAAATTAAGGAAAGGCTGCTCAAATAGATATGATTCTGAAGGAGATTTAAGGAGTGGAACTGATTGTGCATGTCTGATTCCTGCGCTTCAGAGTCCTCACCCGGGGGGCTTGGCTTTCAAAGCTGAGTGACTTGCACGGAGAAACACTCCATTAACAAAGTTCAGCTCTCCTCTAAGCCCCCCCCCTCACCCCCTCACCCCTTCTCCCCCTCTCCCACCACTGAAGACCTCTCCCAGGCAGTAGAGCTTTTTTTCTAATGATGTTCCAAGGTGCAGTGCCTTAATAAACTGGAAGAATGTACATAAGAAAGCAAACATTTGACTGAAATAGCTCCAGGCCTGGGTAGCGTCTTGAAGGATTTTTTTTTTCCTACAACTTGGGTTTCATCTTTATAGTTTGGGCTATCATTTTCTTGGTTATGATAAAATTGTTCTTGCAAAAGTAATTACTGAATTCTGCAGCAACTTATGACAAAAAAGTCTGAAGAAACAGGTGCAATGGAATGATCAGGCAGATTACAACAAAACAAAGCATTTACAGCTACATGACGCTAAAGCTTATTGTAAATAAATAAATAAATAAATAAATAAATAAATACATAATAATATTCAAAATGATAAATGCACAAATGCCTGACAAACTGATAAACTTAGACTGATGATGGTCTTAGGTGAAGAATTGGAATTATGCAGTTATTAGTTTGATATCTCGCTGGAAAACTTGCATGTCTGCCTAAAAGTGGTGCTTCAATAATGAGGTAGAAAATCCCATGTCAGTCCACTGAGTTGTTGCTGAGGTAACCATCCAGCTGACTGACATTACTGTCCCCAGAACCATGCACTTAGTCTCATTGAAAAAGATGGTAGATTTGAAGATTATCCATTTTAAATTCATTCATTCATTTTACTTAAAGGTTCAGTGTCAAAATGAGAAAGAGAGTCTAATACAGATAATTATGCTTTTGGGTATTATAGAAAAAGTCCTGACTGAGGGAATGGGTACCTTTCCACAGAGTCTGCCATCTTGTGCGATCATGTTTCTACAGCAGCTCTGGACAGATACTTTTAACTTTTTTCAAAAAAAATTTTTTTTTTTTTTTTTTTAGCTTTTTTTTCTTTTTTCAATTTTTTTTTTAACCTTCATCTTATATGCTTGAACAGAGATAATGTTCTCCTCACTAAAAAGCCAAAGGGCAAACCAAACACTCTTTATTTTTGCACACTTATTATGTATATTTCTGTAATTATCATATTGATAATATATTGTCTGGTACATATTCTACAAATTGCTGTTCTAATTTTGTGTCATATATATAGACATAATAAACACTCTGTTAAGACACAAAATTAGATCATATATATTCAGAGCTACATATATGTATATTTAGAGCTTCAGATAGATAGATAGATAGATAGATAGATAGATAGATAGATAGATAGATAGATAGATAGATAGATAGATAGATAGATAGATAGATAGATAGATAGATATTTCTTCCCTTTTTCTTTTTCTGTTGTATTGATAATTTCTTTCCTGCTACTTTTTATTACACTTGAATGGAGTGGCTGTAACACTCAATAATTTTGCCCCTGGATTAATAAAGTATTCAGCTTCTGATTATTGCCACAGTTGGGGAGGGTGAGACATGGGCAATGCAGGTCAAAGATCTACAACTAAAGACAAACGATACCAATCTCTCCAGTTTAACTGTTGATGACAGTGTAATAGCAAACTAATTAGCTTATGCTTAGAACATATATGTGACTGTGATCTAGTCATATCAACACCCTGACATCACTGAACGTTCTCCCAGCGTTATGACAATCACTTTTGTGGTTCAGCAGAGGGGATTTATTAGCTGTGATGGGTGAGATTAGCTACATGGTCGATAAATGTGGTTATGTTTACGTCTGGTTTGGCTTCATGACGGACTGTGGAGCTGCTGTAAATGTACATCACCATGTGCGTCACAACACCTCAAACTTTTACTTGTCTCACAAAATGATCATGTAGTTAATGTTAGGTCTTATCAGGTGGCATTGTAATTTGCCAGTCTATGGATAAGATGTTGAAGCCTCTCCAACACCACCTGACTGTTATGGAAACAACAGTTTTCACAAAATAGCTGTTTGTAGTTTATTCTGAACCACTTCTCCTGTAGGACTCCAGTCACACAGATCAGCCTCTAGTCTCCCTTCAAAGACCCCCAAGGCCATGATATGGTTCATTTTGCATGTGACATTAGAAAATCATTGTTCAGTTGGTTGCAATCTGCAGCTTCACCTCTAGATGTCACTAAATATTACACATTGAACTTTGAATATCAATTCATAATGTATATCATTTAAAATGCTGAAAAATATTATAGGATGCATATAGTTTTAGCTAGGAATTCAGGGTTATCTGTAAACAGTGTTAAGTGTCCATATTTTGTTTTCCCATATGCATTCATATATGTTTATAAAACCTAAAATTTTCTTCAGTATGTCTGATTTTCTACTACTGATTCTTATCCTATTCAACCTCTTTTTAACAGTATTCCTGCCCTCCTAGATCATAAAAATAATATTCTGAGAAACTTATTTTTTATTGCTAATTCAGATATAATGACTAAATATAATGACTAAAATCGAAATTAAGACCCTTGCTGTTAGATTTAAATGTTTTAGGACAGGTGACTTCACTTTTCAGTTCAGTTTAATTACTCTGTGAAGAATTGACCTGTGTTGGTTCTGCATGTTCACTTTTTGTCACTCAACAGTTTATTTACATATAAAACTATATATAAAGGGTTAACATTCAGCAGTTCAGATAGACAGAGGGGCATTGAGCAGTCAGCATGGACGAGAGCAGTAGCTTGGGTCCCGAGTCCCAGGATTAGAGTCATGGGACTAGGCAGAGGCAGGACCATTACCCCTGAGTAGAAAGGCTCAAACCCAGTGACTCCTCTCAGATCAGATGGATAGGAAAAGACTGAGGAGAGAGAGAGAGAGAGAAAGAAAGAGAGAGGGATGGGATGGAGGGGGGTCTGCATTTGAGAAGAGGATTGCAGAAGTGCAGAGCAATTAGGTGTGGTGGGATGAGGAAGATGTGTTATTATGGTCAGTGGAGAGTCTCGTGATCACTTTGAAAGAGTATGTTCATAATCTCTATGAAGGGGTTATTGTAGTGAGAATGATTGTGGTAATGGAGGTCAATGTCTGGTGGAGGAGCCTGGATGGGCCATTGCCACTAAACTTCATTTAACTTAGTCCTTCTGAATCCATCTGATACGAGTTTCCAAAAATCTGTTCATAAATCCTTGTATTATTCCACCGAGGAGTCTGTTATCACCTGAATGTGTTGCAACTTTATCACACAGCTCATGTCTGTGACTGAGCTCTTGACCATTAACCCCTTTAAGTTGTCAATATAGCACTGGAAATATTTGAGTTTTTTCTTTTTTTTTGCATTGGCGAGAAAGAAGAAGGTAGGTGAGTGTGGATAACCGAGCAGTCTGCAGGCATGGAGCCCAGAGATAAGTGAAAGAGTCAGAAATTGAGTGTGATGCTGAGGCGAGGGCCGGGCCCTTTATTTGATGGAGAAAAGAGGAACTGAAAAAAGAAGAGGAGGATGTCTCTGAGGAGGAGAGATAGACAGCACCAGAGCGAAGGACTCGGAGACAGAGAAGGGGAAAGATATGGATGGCAGGCAGCAATTACTGAGACTGAGGCTCCATGTGAACACAGCCAAGTGTGTGTGTGCGTGTGTGTGTGTGCATGTGTGAGTGTGACAGTATGTGAGGACGAGCGAGGCAGGCAGAGAGTGAGAGGGGGAAGAGGCAGAGGGAGGATTGAGATCTCTGCCTGCCTGGGCCCCTGCTGACTCTCATACAGGCAGATCACAGGCTCATCATGTCAGCTCTGTTTGTGGAAATCCTCCCTCATCAAATGACAAATTTGCTACACGTTTACCTTTATCAGATCAGGGAAGAGAGGCAGAGGAGATGAGTGAGGGAAAAGGGGTGTGTGTTTGTGTGTGTGCCTCTTTCTGTCGCCGCTACCGTCAAGGGGCCAATTACTTGCTCCTCCGAGAGCAACTCTGCCATCTCAGGCCTTTCATTCAGGCACCCGCCCTCCTCCTCCTCATCTTCGCCTCTGCCACGGAAACATCTGTCTCTGAATATGCAATGAGTGTGTCAAAGAGAATACACCCACGTCCTGCACAAAGCTAATATTTGCTAACATCAGACCTGTCTGTTCTGCCTCTAGTGCCGTGTATGCCGCTGGTGCAGGATGCCACCGGTGCTGCTGGGAACCTCCCCCCCACCGCCCCCCTCCTGCTGGTCTTGTTACTGACACCATGCTTTGCTGCCCTCCTCCTTTACCTCCTCTTCCTCCCCTTTTGACATCCTCCTCTTATCATCATGAATGCCCTCTCCTCCTCCTTTCCTCCTCCTCTTCTTTTTTTTCACCGTCATTATGACTTAATTAACTGGACTTGGGCCTCATCAGCCTTCAGCAGAATGCCTGTCCTTCTTGAATAAACATCAATATTGACCGTAGTTTTGCATGTCAGCGAGGCTATCTGGATTTTTATGGATCAGTGATAATGAGTGCATTTAACCTGCCTTTACCTGCCTGTCTTACACAAAACATACTCTGTATCCAATGGTACATTACTAGGATGTAGATTGATACTGAAGACAAGCTGAATCCTGTGAATAACAGGAATTAAAAAAACAATTTGTTTTGCCATTTTTTCTCCTTATCTGAGGTTTTTTCACTCTATTCCTTTTGTCATTTATACATAGAAAATGTTAATTATGTTTTGATCATTAAGTGTGATTTATTTACCCAAATGTGCAAGTGTCTTTGCCTTAACCCACCTGACCATCAACTACCACTAATAACGTCATCAAACCCACGGTACAGTTTACAGGTAGGTCAGGGGAAATTTTATTTGGGTCACCGAATACATATGTATTTCGAGCTTTCAAAAACCCTTTAATAAGAGTTTTTGATTGTACAAAATGTTCATACTGTCCTGATAATTGAACTTATGATAGTGAATCTAGTGTGAAAAGCTGGAGTACATTCTTTTTAACAAAATACATTAAATGTGTTTCCAGTGTGTTTCAATACATGCATGAAACATATGATTTACCATATGTAAATTTTGTAAAAATAGCTGTTTTAACAATTTAATATACTTAATCTTCCTATACAACATTGGGTGGAAATTGCTGTAAGATGGTCAAAAACATTAATTCACCTTTAATGTGATTTATCTATAAGGCCGGATGAAAATTAGGTCACAATAGTTTCCCCTTTTTTGCTCCAGGAAAAAAAAGTTTTTGAAACACTACCTTTATAATACACTTTCTCTAAACTTCTGAAAGATTTTACCACCTCACATACATCATACAGTCCCAGGAAATATTGCCTTGTAAATCTATAGTCAATATGTCAGCACTGAGCTCATGTTACAGGGAGTATGTGGAGGATTCTCTCCAGTCTCCAGCATCTCTATAACACTGGGATTTAACAGGAACTGTGGGAGTCTTGGATCCCTCTACTTGACCTTTAATTTTTTTGCTTTTTTTTTAGATTTGGGAAGAAACACTTGAATGAGGAGGAAAATGAGAGATGAGAGAATTGCGAGTCTGTGAGGAGCTGCAGCGACAGGAGACACTCACTGCACTGTCTCTGTCTCTGCTGACTGATGAAGATTAAAGAGACACAGAGAGGAAGATAATAGGAGCACAGAAAAAGACTGCAAGAGAGAGAGAGAGAGAGAGAGAGGGAAAGGGAGGGAAGTGGAGAGAATGGAAGATAGGCTGTGAGAGAGGGAGAGTGAGGAAGAGCATTTGCATAATGTCCTCCACCACAGTAAGTCCCTGAGGCTAGCCACGCTGGATAACAGAGGACCAATACTCTTAATTCAATCTCTTTATTTTTCTAATACTTCAGAAATTAATAATTCGTCCCCATTCCACCCCCTGCCACCCCCTCTCGTCCACAAACCACCGTGAGCGTCGAGCTTAGCTGCCTAAGTTTGTAACTTTAACCCAAGAAATTGATGTGAGCAGGCCTTGAGGCAGACCTGCTAATGAATGGATAGAGAGAGAAAGAAGAAAGTTAAAAGATGGTCTTTTATAAAGTAATTTAAGAAAATCCTGTTAGCTGGATCAAGTACAAGAGTATAATTTCTCAAAATGGGAAAAAGAGGAGCTTTCGCGCCTCTCCCGCACACTTAATAACAAAATTAAGGAGGTAAAAAGATAAAGAGGGGGAATCAATTAGGCCAGGGCTGGTAAACAGTGCTAATTGTAGAGAGGGTGGGATGGCCCATGGAGGTGGGATGATGGCTACGATGCTCAAGTACTCACATCCTCAGGCTGCCTAATCCCACGCCACCTCCCACACTGACATCCCAGATGAGAACTGGGCTGGGTGAGGCCAGAGGGGAGGAAACTCAGGACAGGTAGAGGGAAGAAAAACTTAACTGTCTTCCTACATTGGAGCGCTTGATTTATTTTCTTCAAGAAGACTGCCACCTCCTTTTAACTGATCCCTTTATTTTTCTATTACCTCAATATTCAGATTAAATTGACCTCAATCATTCTGTGTTGATTAAGATTTTTATAAAGCTTATTTTCTAAAATATGGGTTATTTTCAGCTTCGTTGGCTCTGTTTTTTCCTGCTCTACTGTAGCATTCACTCTTCTTTTTTCAGGTTTATGATGACACGATAATTCCCCTATGGCGGAGGCGTGGAAAGACACCCATCAAGTAGACAGCCTGTTTTCAGGCACTAAACACACTGGAGATAAGAGGAGATTATCAGACTTGCATTGTTCCAAAGGGGAGTCCTCTGTCACAGAGACCTGGCCAGGCTCAGTCAGTCAGTGGAGGGATGCTCCAGAGTACAGTAGTGGTGTTTACCTCCTCCACTATCTCCTCTGTGGTGTGAGCATAACCTTGGTATAACGCTGCCTCGGGGACTCAACATCAGATAAATAGAAATTAGGTATATTTGGCTAAAAATTACATCATTGCTACTAGGATATTTTTAAGTGTTTGCACAGTCATAGAAATGTGAAAAGAACTAGTTTTGACTTTAACACAGTAATTAAATTTTTTTTCTTAGTGGTTACAGTATTACCTTACATAATCCTGCAATTAATTCAATCTTTTTTCTTTTTTTTTTGGTAAATAATTCATTCCAGAGACGTATTTACTTTTTCTTACACTAAGGTGAAACCATTATAAATTGAGAGTTACAAATATTACTAAAATTCTCAGTTTTTTTTTTTTTTTTTTTTTTTTTAACATTAAAGGAAATATTTAATTGAAAGAAAAAAGTATAATTTGCATCAAAAATCTAATATTTTACTTCTATATTATTTGAAATCTCTGTACCCTGAAGGCACAATTGTAAAAGCCAGGCGAGACATAATAATTTCCAACAATCATTAATTACCATGAACTCTATAAAATGAATATTATAATAATTATTATTTCAGATTAGTGTTAGATTATTGCTAAGAATAAATTAATTGCATCTTATTACACATTATACCTTACATTTGTACCTTAACCTTGCCTTTTGATGTGACCCTTCTGACCTTTTATGCAGTGTTTCACTTGTGTTCCACTTCCTCACTAGATAAAAGCGAGGATGAATGGTCTCTGTGGGCACACCAAACACTGAGCATTATTTGATTCAGACTCCCCAGGGTGTTATGACTGGGAAATAATTGTACGTATTTGTATTTGTTTCTTTTTGCTGTGGTGTGCTCTGGGTAATTCTTAATACCTTCTAGAGATTATACGGTAACTCCCAAACTCCCATGATTATAATTAAGCCTGACTTGGTTATAAAATGAGCAAATACCAATTTAGTTTTGCATCGTGTGAGGGAGCATCTCCGTGTGTTTTTCTCAGTGTTGCCACATCTCCATACATCTTTACATTTCTGAATGTACTTGTGATTGTGTTTGAGAGTTTGTGCTAGAATATGCACACTGTGTGTGTTTGTGAGAATGTGTGTTAGGGGAAAGTGCTGCAGAGGAAAAGGCACAAACGGAGGGCTTGGTTAGGCATGGAGACGGCTATCATCTTCCTTCTGGCAAAAAAAGAGAAAAGAAAAAAAAACCACAAACATTCCCCCTTCCATTCTCTTTCTCCTCATTATTCTCTATCTTGCACTCACTCTCTTCAGCTTCCTCACTCTCTCCCTCTCTCTTTCTGTATCACTTACAAAGGCAGCCGTTTCCTCCAAAATGAGGCCACGTACGGAAGGTATGCAAATGAAATCATTGCTCGTGGATTAGAATGGGACACCATATACCCTAAATCATGATTGTCAATCATGGCTGGGGATTAAGGGATATGGGCTCACAGACCTAAAAAAGCAACATTTCCCCCTCAGGCAGATCCCCATTGTGAGGAGCTCTGAGGAAGAGAGGCGCTCCACAGGGGAGGAGAGCAACACTGGAGCACTAGTGCCCCCTTCTGTCAGATGTTCACTGCACCATTTCATCATCAAACAGCCAGTCTGAACAGAAATAGAGGCTGGCACACACAAGCCTATTCATTTACATTCAATGTGCCCTAAGGCAAAAGCTTGATTAGACAAATGCACATGCTTTGGTGATGCAGTGTTTCATCTTAAGTGGAGGAGAGAGAGACCTCATTTGTTTCTCTGGTGTGTGCACAGGCTTGGTTCAACATCAGTGGGTTAGGAGGGCCATAGGCCTTACAAATGTAACAGATGTTTGTTTGCCCTGTGAGTGGATGCGTTTAGTACTGAACTCCCTTAACCATCAGAATCAATTTGTTCTTTAAACTCTTGCTGTGTGATGTCAGTGTGCACTGTAGACGGTAAGCATATTTATGTGCATTTTTACTACATTCGTTCCACATACTGTATTTGAGCATTTGTGCATGTGCAGTATATAACATTAAAATCACATGAATGCAAAGAACCATTACATACTTCTTAGATTTTCACAACCAGAATGAATAAACATAACAAATGATATTTTAAAGTACAGCTCAATATTTGCATGTTTCATGTAATTCATATGTTGCAAATTAGGAGCACTACATATTTAGGCTCCTCACACACAGAGACATGTTTAGTGGATTGTGTGTGCAGACCCTGGAGCCCTCAGCTAGAGTGCCAGTCTGTTCCTGTGGAGCAGTCAACCAGACAAACCCAGCCAAGAGAGAGCAAGGCACAGGCACAGGGCCAGGAAATAGCACTGGAAAACACTCCACTCCGGCACAGAATTAATAGTGTTTTTAAAGCAAAGATGGCATGGGAGAAGGAGGGGGGAAAAGGACAGCGTGTTAGTTTAGCATCTTTAAAAGGATGTTTTTGCACCATTGTGGGAATGAAAGGAGAATTTCTTAAAGCCACGTAAGACTAGACCTTAATAATGACAAAAGTGAGCAAAGGAGGAGAGTTGGCACCGTGTACATCCTGCACAGTTCAGGTCCTGGCTGCCCAAGACTGAAGGTGGTACGGCACCTGTGCCATTTTGGCCCCGGCATCATTTGGGCAGGAGGTCAAGGCCAGGGCAACATCTGCATCACATCAGAGGGTCTGGCTGTGTGCCCACTTGTAAAATCTGTCACATAAAGAATAGATTTTAAAACAGGTGCTGCTTTGATACAACACTTCATAACTAATCACTAATGTTTATTCTGTTTAGCTTGAGGTAGATAATAATCATTTCACACTCGTCACATTTACTGGACGCTTCATAAATGCAGAATAATGTGATGTTTGGAAAGCCAAGGACGTTCACCTGCATGTGAGTTCCGAGTCTGAGAGCAATGAAATCTCCAGTGTGTGCTGTTACAATTACCCCACTAATTTCAAAATGGGAATCCTTTGCTTAATACCATCTCAGTATGGATGCTGCGACTAGACCACCTGAGTCATCTTTCTAATGGTGGGAAAATAAACCACAGAAATTGATACAAGCCGCCAGCACACTAAAGAGCAAATCATTATGCATCATTAGGTGAAGATTTAGTTTAAACGTGTTTAGCAGGAATTAAGCAAAGCTGTTGTTGACATGGATTGACTGCTGTAATGCTTTATTGTCAGTGCTCCAGGAGGCAGAGGGAGGGCCAGCCTAGTTGGAGTACCACTGCACCGAAAGCAAGGATTTGTGGGATGTTGGAGGACTAGTCGGGCGTGCAGAAAGAGTGGACAAACAGGAAACAGTGGTTCATGATTTAGAAAGGGAGATATTTAGTTGCTTGAGCCTTTGTGCCAACTGAGGACCTACTTACATCTAATCACTAGATGAAGACTACCAAACATTTCCATGATACTCTGAACCTCAAACGGATTTGGTAAAAATGCTCCAAATTTAACCTGTTTCAGAAAAAACGTATAATCCCAACACAGAAAAAGTTAGGAAGAGGAAAAAAAGGGATGGAAAATACACATAAATAACCCCAAAAAGCATTATTTCCTATAGCTACAATTACTAACCACTATGTTACTGGGAAGTTGTTGTTTTTTTTTAATATGAAGTGTTCAGTGAACATTGTTGATTTAATGGGAGGATATGGATGAGTTAACCTCTTGCAGGAGGAAGCAGTTAACAAAACAAATAGAGCTAAAAGTGTAACTTCATCGACTGTGTTGTTCAATCATGGACAGGTTTGACTCGTCCTGAAGCTGCTGTGTTTGTGTGCTGGTGTCTTTATGTTTCTGAATGTGTATGCAAGTGCTGCTCAAACTGACGAGTAAGAGAGGACAGTCTTATCCAGCTCTCCAGTGTTGACAGCATTACTAATCCCCTCCACCTGCTCAAACAGCCACCCCAAAAAACACATCCCTCCCCCTCTTCCATGTGCCTGCGCTGGGAGTCCCTGGGGCCAGGCTGCGCCTCTGCCTCCGTCTCCACACCAGTTATCGTCCCTGGCCTGGCTTCTCTCCCCCAACCCCTTCCTGAACCGCGCACATTAATCGCTGCAAAAACAAATAGTTTTCAAATGTTTGGAAAAGACCCACTGTTTGCATCAGGGCCTAACAAAATAATTTTTACAAGCTATCCAGTTGTGATTAGGGCTGAGAGAATTGAATTTATGTGGCATTGATAATATTAATATTAGCCTAATTAATTATGTTGTTTGAACTTGCACAGCACTGTGTGTACCTTCTACACAACACTAACCAGCCGGAGCTGGAACTGAGCTCTCAGGCGTCTCTATCTCCCCGGCTCTCCCCAGTCCATGACTACTGCACACAATTCATCAACTCGTAGATATCTAATCCCCTCTGGCTCCGCTCACTTCCTGAAGTCTAAGAAAGAACTTTACTCTGGTGGCAAGAATTCCCATGAATACTTGATGACTTTCATAGAAAAGAAGACTATTTCATCTCACTTTGAAAGTGACATTCGCAGAGACTTCCAATTCACAGCTTCCCGTTTATGAAGGGTTTTCTTAAGAAGGACAGTGGTAAATGCAACATGTTATGAATTGGTCACTAATTAAGGTAAAGGGCAGTACAGTGGGAGCGGCTTTGAGTAGCAGACAGTTTCAAAACACTGGGAAACAATCTTTTCTTTCTCAATAAACTGTTGACATTCAAGACGCACTGTGTAACAAGTCTCTTCTAATTTGTTTCTTTAATCAGCAGAGGCCAATGTTTAAGTGTCCCCTGACCCAGAAATACTGCAGATCCAGCCAACAATGTGTTTGGACTGTGTGCGTCCCTGGATGAGCGAGTGTTGATCTGTGCAATTACAGTGACACATAGTCAGTGACCCATCACATCAGTCACCTGAGCCAAACAAGGGACCACCCAAACCTCAGGAGAGGTTCTCAGACCTGCTCGTAGCTCGGCTCACACTTGTCTGTGATGGCCTCTTGACCTCTGCTTTGAGTTCAGAGGTCAAAGGTTACATAGGTGGTCATGTGTCTTTCTGAGCCAGACAGAACACTATCTCATGCTTCAGCAGGCTTTCTCTGTCAGGCCGTCTACAGTTAATGATAAGGGGTAGCTGTACTCAATACACAATGTTACTGCAGCTCTGACTGTTGACAGTCTCTCTTTACAGCAGCTTTAGGTTTTATTCCTGTGCAGCCACAGAATGTATATATGTATATATATATATTTGGCACAATCAAAAATCTTTTACACAAGCGCAGAAATCAGTGTCGTCCATTTACATATAATACGCCAGAAATTGAACCATGTGGACTTCATGAATTAGTATTTAAAAACAAATGAAAATTAAACTCAAAAGACATCATCAGTTTAGAGAAATCAACATGAAAAAAAAAGATAAAATGCACATATCCCTCATTCTACGAGGAGTGGCCTTTGTTTCCATGATGTACAAAGCAATCCCAGGACAGTCTGTATGCAGGGATGGGTTTTCATCTTCAAGGTGCATCATCTCATCGAAGCATACGGGGGCTGCGTTACTGGACGGAGAGCAGCAAGGTGTTGAGTCAGTCATTAACTGAAATGGCGACCCAGTCTGGCCGACCGGTAGTCCACCCTGAGCTGGACAAAGGCGTGCAGGAGGTTCCGGTCCAGATTGGTTAGCTGCTCACCAGAACAGACCTGCTTCAGGTTGTCGGGGGCAACAACCAGGAGGTTACAGAGGGCATGGAGTGTGTCGAAGAGTTGAAGCACCAGAGGGACCTGCAGTGCACAAAAAAACCCAAACTTAGGCCATGTAAAGTATATACACTTTCAACAAAATTAAGCCTGTTATTACAAATTTTAACATGTTACAGTGCTGGCAGGTAATCTGTTACAATGTGTTGTGCAATTACAAAATAAATGAAATTTAGTTATGAATCAAAAATGAATCAAAATCTTTGTGATTACAAAGGGGTTACATGTGAATATGTTATTTTTTGCCAAATTTAAAAAAAAACTTGTACTGAAAATAGCATGCATTCTATTATCATTTATCTTCACCACCTTTTTCTTTGCATTTTTAAATGCATATTCTACCCATATTTTAGGACAACTGTAGGGATAAACAACAGTATGATAACATTGATAACAATAATGCAGAATGATTTTCACAAATCTAAATAATGACAGGCTCCATTCATTTGGCAGTATGCAATCGAATTTTGCAGTTTGTTTTTTGTCTGAATTTGGACCACTCCTCATAATTTATGTCCTCCATGTCCTGATGTGATAAGACAATCACACCAAGATGAAGGCCATAATGTTGGACAATAACGCCTTTTTGTATTGGACGTTCAATAAACGTTATGGATTTTCTGTGCTGTGTCTAAATATCGTACAGTATCAAATCTTAATTCAAGCTGTTTTGAAGAGCTTTTAACACAAGTTCGACAGTAATTACACTGCCTGGTTATTCATGTATCTAGGACCTTTCAGCATAAATGATATTACACTTGTTAAAACATTATTTTCATAATCAAAATAGTTTTTTTTAAACAAAGATTAGATACTAACAGTTCATTACACTTCAGCAGCAACCTTCCCATCACTCGCTGCAACTCAAGAAAAACATGAGCAAAAGCTACAATATTCTCAAATGTATTCAGATATTATCTTAAAACAGGAAAAGCAAGTAAGCCTCTTAAGCTAATCATCAACAAAATATATGACAAATCTACAACAAACGTGTTGCCCTGTGATCAGAGTCTCCTGGACCTATGCCCCCCCGCTCACCCTGAAGTCCTTGGCGCATCGTCGGTATTCAGCCACGTCGCAGATGGCCAGCATGCCTCCCATCGAGCTGTAACTGTACTGCTGTAGGTGCTCGTGGATGAGGCGGTGGAAACGAACGCCCAACTCCGTCAGCACTGTGTCTACATTTTTCCCATCCATGGACTTCCGCACGTGCTCCACCTGCCGACTGACGTAGGCGCAGACCTTGGAACAGGCCTGCCAAGAGAGGAGACATACCGAGGAATGACATTTGGAAAAACTTGACATTGACCGATTTATTAGAACAAACTAAATCAAACATTTACATTTAGTCAGATAATCAGGGCATGATTTGATTAGTGTCATTTGCTGATTTGTTTTGATTTGCGTGTGAGCTCAGCGGACAAGGCTGTATCCTTTACCGTAGTGTACTGGATCATGACATTATTCTCGTCTTCGGGTCTAAAATCAGTCTTCTTCTGTTCTGTTGCCAGAATGTGCTTCATCTGCCCCACCATGCAGTTCAGTGTTCTGTGTGTGGGAGGAAAAAATAGTTTCTAAGAAAACTGATTCTAAAGATCATTTGTCATTATATCATATTTTGGACATGTTCTGTACACAATAAAAACACAAGATAAAAAAAAGCAGGTTGCTTTAAAATCAAAACCCACAGACCTGTCTATCCCATTGTCCAGTTTCACTTCCATCTGTTCAATCACCTCTTTCTTCTTGTGTAGGCACTCTGCCAGCTTTGGTGATGAGCTGAAAAGACAGGTTTTAAAATGTAAATTCAGGGGTCTCTGTAGGTGTACAAAAAACTAAATACAGTGGTTTAACTTTTAACCCTGACCTTATTAGAGGCATTAGCTGGTCATTGAACTGCTTGTCAAACAAGTGGAAGATAGAGTTTGCCTGCTGAACCACATCCAGGAAGTACAGGTTGGCATTTTTGGCATCTGCTGAGGGAATCGCTGTAAACGAAACAGACATTCCTGATAATAGCATAAATAATAATGATAATCCAAAAGTTGATTTAAGATCATACTTTGCAGGTGCATATTTATACAGGTATTGTACACCTTGAATGTTGAACGCCAAAGAGACACAGTCTGCTTATGTCAAGGACCAATATGTCATTTTTTCCCTTTCTTTTCAAACAACAGTATGCTATGATATCAGTAATGGGAGGTGTTTTCTGGTCCCTCACAAGGTATTGCTCACCTGGTTGGTCGGTGTTATTCATTGGTGATACTGGGAAGGTCATAACTTAGTGATTTGTGTCCCATCGAGGATCAAGCCTCTGAATGTGTACAATCTATGTGCAGCAGCTGTCTTCTGCCCAGTGTGACTGACTGGATTTATCTCCTCCAGTATCAACACACAGCAAGTACAAGTTAGATTTATTTGAGCTGCCTGTACCTGAGAGGCCGATCTCTAGGGCGTAGTCAATGTGTTCCACACAGAGATGGTCAACCAGCAGCAGGAAGATTGAGAAGGCATTCTTGGGAAGGTCAGCAGGATCTGAAAGCTGAGTTACACCAAACAAAAAGGAAGATATATTTAATAATTTGAGCTCAGGAGGATTTTTTTTTCTTTCCAGAAACTAGTTTTCCTAAAACACATAATATTAATTTAATGCAGCAGGCGGCATAGCCTCACCCTGTGGCATCTCTCAAAGGCATGGCGTGTCTCCTGCAGCAGGTTGACCACAAGCTCTGGTGACAGAAAGGTCTCCCCGTGGGTGTCAATGCTGGGGCCCAGGGGAAGATTGGTACGCTGTCTGATCCGCTCCTTTAAGTCTTGGATACTGTGGCAGGACATGGAGAGATATTATTACACCTACAAAACATCAAAGCCAAAATTGCAGTAGTTTGGAAAGAAACTGAGATTCAGAATCTGACCTTCCAGTGCCGATTGGACGTTTCTGGTGGTTCTTGGAGTCATAGTAGCGCTGCAGAATCATGGCACCACGAGTACGAAGGTATTCTCTCTCCATGTCTATGTAACTTTCCAGGTAGGTGGAGAAGATGCTCTTTATGAGCTTAGACAGGAAGGTGTGCTTGTCTGAGCCGAGGTTGAACTCTGTCAGCTTGGTGGCTAAAGTGGTGGTTCTGAGGAAGTAGTATTGATTTAACATATAAACTATGAGTGCAATATTTAATGAGTATGCATGTAGGATGAATAAAAAGGAATCATATATGTATGTGCCAAGTTTGAAATAAATTGAAACAGAATTAATGTTTTTATAGACATTATTATTATTTGAAATTTTGACCATTATAAGTAAATGAAAGAAAAAAAAAAAAAATTCATTGAAATTTTGAACTTTGACTCACTTTTCCCAAAATGTAATCACATCTATTCTGGGTCACTGGCAATCTATAAACCCAATTTGGTATGAATTCAACCAAAAGTTTTGCTGCTACAATTTGAAATTTCGCCCATTATAAGTAAATGGGGAAAAAAAAAAGATTTTTAAAATTCATAAAAAAAATTGAACTTTGACGTACTATCCCAAAATGTAATCAGATCTATTCTGGATCACTGGCAATCTATAAACCAAATTTGGTAGGAATTGAAGCAATAGTTTTGCTGCTAGAATGTTAACAACAAAGAAACAAACAAACCTAACCAAAAACAATACCCCTTGCCTCCCCTTTGGGGGGGCGGTATAATATCATATCGTACGTTTCAGACATACTTCTACCCAGCAGCTCAGAAGATATGTGTAGTTTAAAATAGGCACCAAGCATAAGGGTGCCAATTCCTTATTTGACCAAATGTGAAACAGTTCCTGAGTTATCGTGTTTAATATTAACCAGAAGACTGTGTTTATATAGTACTATGATATCACAGTGTAGGTATCTTTTTGGATATAAAATCAGGTCACCAAAGTCACCACTTCATCATTTTGTCCTGTTCCATATTTGCATAAATTTTTGTACATGAATCATTGAGTTTTGTCAAGTCAGTAACTTCAGTCTTTGTCCATCAATATTTTATCTGTTCATCCTTGAGTCTAAATGTGAGCTAGTGTCGAATTAGAAGAAATTCCTTTGAAGAAAAACTATGTGAATAAATAGATTGCACTCATGAAATAGTGAAATAGAACAGACAGCAGCCATGTCAGTCACTGCATCAGAAGCACAAAAACAAGAGACCAAGTTAATTACCTGGTATAAAGATCATAGAGGTTCTTAAGATATTGCTCCACATCAGAATGTCGAGTGTTATCAAGTTTCTCCTTCACATGGGCCTGCACACAGAAATCCATTCAATTTAATATAACACAAAAAAGGTATCTAAATAACTTTAAACTAATAGAGAGAAGAGGATATACCTGTAATTTGTTCTCAAAGATGTTCTGAATGAGTTTTGCCATAACAGTCTCTGGGCTGCTGAAGACCTCACCAACTTGCTTGTTGACCCTCTGGCAAAGAACTGCTGTGTCCTCAAACACATCGTTTCGCAGGTAGGCCCCCTAGCAAGTCAAGCAAAGGGTTAATGAGCAGTCTGTTGATAATAAAACAAACTATTACGAAAAAGTAAGAACATGTCGACTCACTTCCTGACACTGCTTGATATAGACGTCCACACAGTGTGCATAGCCCTTTAAAGAAAACACAACACAACATCACATCATACAATACTGAACATGTAGGTTCAACATCACCGGCTACAGATCAGACAAAATGTAGACATCAGACATGACTCTTATAGGTCACCTTGAAATGTAACAGAACTGCTGCCACCTCCCGCATACGTCCAATCTCACCCCTGCGTTGGGCAGCCGTGAACTCCTGGATTAACTGCCTCTCCAGGTCATGGTACTTACCTGAACAAAGCAAACACAAACAAAGACACACAAAGCTCACACACAAAGTTACACTGTCCCCTATTATATATAAAAAATATGGAGTACTGAGAACAAGTTGCATTAAAAACAGTGTTAATTTCACAAACTTACTTGCAATTTTGGCCTTCACATCTGCAAATCTGTCAGAGGAAAACAAAACTAATCACTAATGAGTCAATTAGACCATAGACTACACTAGAGCATTTAAAAGTGAATCTGTGTTTAATTTCTGGTGAACATATACAGATATGGTAAACTAATATGCTTAAAGACTTGCTATTTACTATGACGAGTTAACATTGTCAGGAATAAACGGTAGCCCTAAAACACCAACTTCACCATGTTTGACAGTGCTCTTGTCTAAAGCTGCCTCCAGGACGCCTGACTCACCTGTCGAATGGCAGCTCCTGGGCAATGAGATGCAGCTTCTGAATGATATCCGCAGCCTCCTTAATCTGAGAATGTGTGTGTGTGTGTGTGTGTGTGTATGTGAGAGAAAGAGAGAGAGAGAGAGAGAGAGAGAGAAAGAGATGTCAAGTGATGGAAAAGAGAGAGAGCAAGACAGGACCATGAGAGGTGGACATCCAGACAGAGCGGGCAGGCCGCTGGCAATGTTTCCACTTGGGGGATCATCATCTTAGAGCAGCCCTCCTGCACCTCCCCATGTTGAACAGGGAGCTGATAACAGACAGGCTGCGCTCACCTGGGCATCGGCAGCAGCGACAGCAGCAGTCCTGACTTAGCACCACATCCAACTCTTTATTGGCATGCCTTTTCTGAATGGGCTGTAATCCCACAGGAGTCTAAATCGCCTTCAATAATCTGTCCGGCCAGGGATATCTGTCTAAAAAAGGGGGCCCTGTCAAGAACCCCCCTCCCCCTGCCCCTCCTGACATACATGCTGGCTGAAAAAGCCCCAGACCTACGAAAGGCCCGCCGTCCGCAACTCCTCTGTTCCCGCAGATGCCTGCCTCAGCTAACATCATTACTCTGCTCCCGTGAGGAGGATCCAGCCTTTCTGCTCGGCGAAGGTTTTCTAAGTATCTGTCCCCCAGCTAAGATTAGCTAAATCCCATGTAAGTAATGTAGCCGTCTCCCTGCAGTCAGGGTTTAGCAGCACTTGTCTCCACGCTGGCGGCCCAGCCCTCCCTTTCAGAAGGATTAGCAAAGCCATCCCCCTTCAGCTATTCACTTGCAGCTTTCCTCTTTCCTCCTCATCTGGAGGTATGCTCAGGAAAAGGAATCTGGCCAGATATTTCTGTACGCCTCTCCGGAAAACTAGCTCCATCTGTGGTGCTCGTCTTTGGGATTGACCCCCAGACCGAGAACGCTGTATCCAGTAATGATGTTATAATAACAGGAATTAATCTAAAGCATTCCAATCTCTCGACTGTTACTTACAAAACTGCAAAATCAAACTTTCAAGGGTCAGCAGTCATTTGTCATCATCAACGCAGCCTCTGCGTAGGCATGATGTGTACATTTCATCTCTTAGAATGCTTGTTATCACCTCCCTTACATGCACTTTCTTGCCACAAGCTCTTTCCTGCTGTAATGCGACACAAAGCTGTGGACCAACCAAATTCTCACTCCTAGACAACCTACAGTAAATGCAATTAGGGTTGACATGCGCATGTTGACATCCATGCTAGTCAATCAGGCAGCTATTGTCAGACAGCAAATGACAGTTTATTAATCCAAATTAGCCCAGGGATCCAACTAAAGGGATAAACTTGACAAATTAATATGGATGGTTTACCTCATAATCCTGTTCATTCTCACCTCCAGCAATGTCACAGTGGGGGTCCTTCTTAATGGTTACACACACCTCCAATAAAGTGAATGGAGATAATGTGCAGCATGCTCACCTTGTCTGGGTTATTAAACACATCACTGCGAAGGTCTCCATCAAGGAACTCGTTGAAGTAGGTCATCAGACGCTGAGCTTCCACAGCCCTTTGCCGGGGTGTGTTCACCCCTTCAAGCTGGTCACCAAGGTGACAAACTTTGGTTGCCACATAGCTGATATGTTCATCCAGCTCCTGGAAATGCTGAAAGGCCACCTGAATTGATGAAGAAAGGAGAACATGTACAAAATATGAAGAAAGTGCCAATCAGTGGCATGAATAACACAAAAACTATTTAATGTGGGTGTCACTGAGCTCCTTTGACTGTACAACATACCTGGTTGCTCCTTTGCAAGTCCTGCACTTTGTGTGCAAATTCCTTGGCCTCACGATGACACTGATGCTCAAGCTTCTCCACTTTCCGCTGGATCTTCTCATCCAGCTGCTTCAGCTCCTCTATGTGGTTCTCAAATTCTTCCAACAGCCTATTACAAAAAAAAATGTGCCAGTGAAGAACTTCGCACAGATCAAAACAACAGGTTAAATACACAAACAGGCACTTAGTCTAGAGGAGTCATTTGCATCAGCAAGGTTAAATCTGTCCCACTGACCTCACAGCTATAGTTAATAGTTACAGAATAGTGCAGAATGTTTAATTCCTGGGTCCCCATACTTAAGAAGCTCTGAAAACTAGCAGCTTCGTCAGCTGCATTTTAAGTGCCATCAGGACTGCAGAGCAAATGTTCTAAGTCAGCACCACATTTCACAGAGTAGGAAACATCCCAAAATGATGAGTGTATAATCTCTTGACTAATTCCCTCAGCACTGGCTACAGCTTAAAGACATCTCCCATCCCTTCCCAATAGACACTCATTCCTTGGCTGGTGACTCACAGTATGGTGGCCTCCAAAGATATGTTGTCTCTGACTCCTCACTAAGAGCTTCCAAGGAGGTGGTGGCAACATTTTTGTGGAGGAAATAGATAAGGCAGGATGGATCTACAGTATAGTTAAACTGTTGTGGCATTTTTGCTTACAAGAAGAAAGTTGGGACCCAAGTGTAAACATCACCACAACCACTGAAAAAACACACCATGAATTTCTAAACATATTTTCCTGTTTTTCTTCAACACAGCACTTCAGATATTCAATACATACAAGAGTACTGTCTCAGTTTGACAAAACTATTCAGAAACTGAGACTAATAACTGAAAAATACATTAAAATCATACAGTAAAAAGACAAACCTAAAAATACAGATATAAGTACATAGCTTCAAGCAGTACAAACTATAGTGCAGTGAGAAATAAGTGTAAGTTTGGAAGCTGTGAGAGAACAATAATATGTTAATGGGTATGGTGTGCGTACACATTTAAGTGGGTTCTTGTGATAGTGAAACATAATAGAGAAACATGTCAACCTCAGCAAAAGTTTAGAGTTAGTCATCACTTAAACTGTGTCATACTTAAATGATTCATATAGTAAATATGATCCTCTATGATCCACTGAGTGTGAACATTACAGTAAAAGTACACTATTTAAACTAAGCTTGGTTTTGTAATGTACTATGGTAATGGTAATGGTGGGTAAGTTAGGATCTTTTAAAAAACTAAATTTCATGCAAATTCTAGTAAGCATTTCAACTGTATGTCTTTGTGCTTCTTGGGTGATGTGAAAAATACTCTTGATAACAAATGTTTCCTTCATAATTGAAATAAAATTTTAGATACACACCACAAGAACACATAACTTGTGATTTTTCAAGTTTTCTGGTTCTCTTTGGCTCATGTAGATGATAAAGTGAAATGTGTGCAAATGTGTATAAGATGCGCCCTCAGTACCTTTTGGGGTCAAATGCCTCTGCCCCCCCTTTGGAGCCTCCTCCAGGGGTCCTCCACGCCAACCTCTCGATGTACTCGTCTGCATCAAAGGGCTCCTGCGAGCACAGGAAGTTATGAATGTACGATGACCTCCGAATGATCAATAAAACTATATGATACAAGAACAGACTTGTGTTTCTCCACGAAAAAATCCAGAGCCACTTGATGAAACGCTGAAATTATATTGTTGCTTTACACATTCATTAGCATTAACGTTTATCCATGAAACTCAAATTAGCTTTATTTGCACCATTCTTGCAAGCTTATGGTATAAAGTAATAGTCTTCCGAACTATTTTGAGACGTTGGTTAATTTTAATCACGCTATACATTATGATAAATAACACACTACTGTTTCAAAACGTTACCGTTAATAATAGTTAGCTACAGAGCTAGCCTGATAGCTAACAGTAGTTATTTTACCTCGAACAGCTGAGCAGTCGTCGCCATCTTCGAGACTGGACTGTCACCGAGGTGAAATGTTATTTACGATAAGGTGCCCAAAGTCGAAAGCACCGTCGACCTCCACATTGATTTGGTGATACTGTACAGTTTTGTCCTTTGTTGACAGCTCGCTAGTTGAACATTCAGCTTCCTGTATGGGGACGAAGGGTGGGGATAGACGAGTGACAATGCGCATGTGCACATGTCAGCTGATTGATGTCACGTGGAAAAGGAAGGAAACATGTCGTAGTCGTTAGATTCATCATTCGTGCAGTAAGGAAATTGGTTATCAAATGATAGTATGAAAGTGATAAAATGCTGTAAGACACACGTTTCCATAATTTGAGAACTCCGGTGCATCTGGGCTAATGAGTATACGTGCTTTATGGGTAATTTCCCTCGACAAGGGGGAACATGTATCAGTTCGCTTTTCAAGGTTTGTATCTGACTTCTCAATCATTCGCTTCCTGTTTATATGAGTCTTCAAGAATGAAACCTGGCGTTCATATCCTAAAACGTGTTATTTTTCTCTTAACAGGATGTTTTCCACTGTGGAGCACCGTGCAAAGAGACTGGCAGGTTCGTCTTATGTGTCGGTCCCAGAGGAGGACACTGTGCTGCAGCTCCTGCTCACTGAGCTGGGACTGTCAGACCCAGACAAGCCCTATGCAGCTTTGAGGGATGACTGCCTTCACTGTCAGCGCTCTCCAGCCCTGGAACTGCGTGTGGATGGTCGTGACAAGGGCTTACTTTGGCCAGTGTTGGCCATCGCACAAGGCCCTCTGATCCTAGCTTGCCTCCCTTTGGTGGATGTCCCCTCTGAGCCACGGCCACCTCTGGCAAGCCTACTGTCAGTCTCCAAGGGTCTCACTCTCCTCGCAGGCCTACAGACTTTTCTTCTTGGTTCTGGGGGTAAACCTGATAGTGAGGGGCTGGCCTCTCGCCTTTCAATGCTTCCTAATGTACTCCTGCAGATATGTCCACTAGGAACACCTCTGGATGTCCCATCTCTCGGGGCTCCTGTGGCATCCACTGTGCCCACACCAGCTGGAAACCAAAAGCAGCCAGCTTGGAAAACAGGGCTACACCGTGGTCGAGCTGTGGTAAACGTAGCTGTGGTAGAGGTGGTACGCTCTATGCAATATGGGAACCGCAGCAGACAAGATCTGTGGGATGTGTATGGCACTGTGACATGCAAAGTAAGTTAACCATGTAAGAAAATACACACCTTATCTAAAGCTACTGTAAAGGGTAAAACTCCAAATAAATCCAAACCTTACTTAAAAAAAAGTAGTATGTTTTGACTCATATTACATAATCACAACCAAATACAAAATAGTATAGAAAATAATTTGCCATTCAGTCTGGGTTCACTACTTAACAAAACAAAAAAAAATACCACTGAGCTTCTCTCAAAACAAATAGTCTTAGCTTGTCCATATACATGACCAAAACCCTTTTTTTATTCCACTTTGTCACATTCACATTTTTGTCTTTGTCAGTGAACATAAAACTGCACTTATGTCAATTCCCTTTATAAGCAAACAAAGCATTTTATATGAATAAATAAACAAGCAAAAAGTTTAACTTGTTTTATCTTTATTCTTTACATGTATTATTTTAATCTGATAATTTGGCTTTTACATCAATTTTCTTATACATTTTGTTTTTTATTAACAGTGTGAGGTGGAGGGGGTGCTACCAAATGTGACAGTGACCCTCACGCTGCCACCCAATGGTTCTCCACTGCAAGACATTTTAGTTCATCCCTGTGTCACTTCACTGGACTCTAGTATTCTTACTGCCAGCAGTGTAGATAACTGTGATGGTTCTGCTTTCTCTGGACCGTATAAATTCCCCTTCTCTCCACCTCTGGAGCCTTTTAGACTGTGCAGCTATACCTCTCAGGTAAACTGTCAACACATGCCAACTTAATTTCATCTGACTCAAAATAGTTTAAATCTGATTCTTAATGACATTCTAAATTTCCAACAGGTTCCTGTGCCACCCATCCTTGGTTCATATCAGCTAAAGAATGAAGAGAACCAGCTCCTTGTGTCAGCAACCCTCAAGCTTCATGAGAGTGTGAAGAACAGTTTTGAGTACTGTGAAGCACACCTGCCCTTTTTCAACAGGTACACAGCACAAGACATGACAGATATGAGAACAGTTTCTACAGGTCATTTTAAAGGTGATTTGATAGACATGTATTTTTGAAAGGCGAAAAGCACTGAAAATAGGATTCAAAACACATATCATTCTTGTCTTCAGAAAATGCACAGTAACTAGTAAACTCACTGTTAACCTGAGTAAGTTGTAGCCTTTTAACTCTATGAAAAGAATATTGAATTCCAATAATGAATAATTAAAAGTAAGCATGTTTCAGATATAGGCCAAAAAGGGCTTTAAATAGATTGTTCAGTGTAAACTGACAGATAATGAGTAATATAATAAACAGTAGGTGGAAGTGTGTTGGAACGCACGCATGGCTACTAAAACCACGAAAAGTTAATGCTATAGTCTCTAAGACTGTATCACATACTGAATGTAAATACAATAGAAGGTCATTTATAGTTAATATATAGCTCATTTCCCATTATCGTATCAACTTTCCCTAATACCATAATGGGCAGTCATGTCATATAATCTTCAGGTGTTACATCCACTGATAGGTTTCATCATAGCTCTGTTTTTCAGACAGAAAATAGTAACAGTAAAAACATAAATGCAACATAAATCTGTTTTTGCATGTGGTTTGTGTTGCTGCACTGGGTTTGGTATTGTCCAAACAAACTCAGGGCTACAGTAGTTTAGCTTGAACTGTGTAATAACAGTTTTGAAATGAGCAAACGTAAGAACATGTCATATTAACTTAATAGGTTCACAACATTCTGCATCAGACTTCATTGGTTTAATTTAGAGTTGTGTTTAGTTTTGAAAACAACACCAATGCATAACTTTGTCACTTTGGTTTTACTCTGGAAGTTGATTCTTGCTGGTTCCCATCCTCAGCTTGGCCTTGGTGTTAGTTTCTATCACCACATACAGTTACAGTGATATGTCAGCCTATGGCTGTGAATAAATTCAGTTCATATCTCTGCAATATAATGCATTGACATTTTTAATGTTAGAAGCATTTTTTTTCTAAACACTTATGACACTTTTCGGTCATTTTAGATAGAAGCACTGTGTTTAGCTCCTAAAGATTGTAATAGACACTTCATTCACATCAATCAATCAATCAATCAATTATTAATAGTGTTAGGGAATAAAGTAGAATTTAACAAGCCAGAAAAGGGTTTAGAATCCTCTTGAACTACTACCATTCCTGCCATCTTTGAGGCTCAACTGTGAACTTTGCAATAATAAGAAAGCCCTTTAACAGCAGGTAAATATGTCTTATTATAACAAACTATGTCCATGCATCAAACCTCTTTAACATAATACATTCATATGTTTTCAGGGCTGTTTCTGTTCAACCTGTACGTTCGGCTATGTGTTATTATTAATAGCTGTTTTGGCTTTTGCAGAGACCAGATGGGCATTGTAGATATGAAGGTGAACTCCGGACAATTAGACGTCTCTAAGGAGAAGAACCTGCTGGTGTGGATCCTTGGTAAGCTCTGTGCTTCTCAGTATTGTAGTAAGTAATCACCTCTAATAAAAAAATTAAACTAAAACTGCTCATTGACATTCAGGACAAAAGTTTCCTAAATCACGTGAGGTCACATTGGAGGGAAAGATCACCTTTTCAGGACCATTGCCAGGACCTACCGACCCCCTTTGCACAGAACTTACAGCCTACATTAAAGTAAGTTATGTAGCAATTATTGAACAGAAAGTAATTTACATATAACAATTTGTGAAATGATAAAAAAGAATTGAACTTTTGTCTTAACAGTTATATTTCAAAGTGCCTGATCTGACACTGTCTGGGTGCTGTGTGGACCAACATTCAGTGCAGGTTTATTCATCTGCCAAACCACGGATTGTAACATGTAAGCTTATATTAGTAACTGAGTCTAAATATGTACTAATTACATCTTTACTGAAACTGAACATACTTTCTCTATCTCATCTTCAGCCCGAGAACTTCAATCCAAGGAATACTTCATATGGAATTCAACCGGTGCTGCTCCGGTGTCTTCAGGACAGATGATGCTGTAGTTTGGACAACACAGAAATGGGACTTACTATCCTGTCCAGCATTTCCAGTGACTAGGTTTTGATATTGTTCAATAATGTTGGACACTGTTATAGATACTGACAACTTGGCTTGAATATCACTTCCTGAATGATAGTTTGTTTCTATACCAATTTCTCATTTTAACAAAACACCAAAACTACATATGACAATACAAATCTTTAATTTTGTTTTTCAGCTACTTGGTATTTTACAGTATTTTTAGACACAACATATAATTGTGCAATATATGGTTTGTCTGTTTTTCCAGTTAAAGCAGTGGTATAACAAAAATAAACCTCTTTACCATGATAAGTTGTCTGCATGTGAGCTACATGTACTGATGCTGAAGATATTCAAATTTAGTATAAAAAAGGAATGGATTTTTTATGCACAGTTCACATGGAATTCAATCAGTGCCAAAGTTTAGTACCAGCCCCTATAGTTGATATTAAATCTAAGTGTTCTGTTGTTACTGGAGAACTTGCAATAGATACCAAATTTAATTCAAGTTGTTTATTGCATTATTTTACATGTTTTCTACCATTTTCATCTACAAGTTTGTCTTAGTATAACCAATGAAGGTAACTTTTAGACTTGATATTATTAATGGTAGGCTTCTTTTTAAAAATTCTGGCCTGCTGCTTTTATCCTCAAACCCTCACCCTCCCTCAAATTTATCCCATTTCAGACACAAGGGCCACCCCTCGCTTTGACAGTCCCACTTCAGTGACTCTCCATCAGCCGGATAATTAGCAGCTGGGGCCTTGTCATCAGCTGTTGTGGGCCTGGAGGAGAGGGGCAGCCAGGCTGTGAAAGGCCAGGCTGCTCTGGCCAGTGTCTTGGCTACAAAAGGTTCCTCTTTAGAGCTGGCAGGAGTCCCCCCCCCCCCCCATTCCACTCACCCCCACCCTTTTTGACCCTATCCCCGCCCTGTCAACTAGTGGCTAGTTCAAACACACAACCTCTCCAACCAGACTGATTGAGCACTGACCCTGTGGCCCTTTGAGACTTTAAAGCAGTCGGTCCCATTCAGCTCACAGGAACGGCCTAATTGGTGAAAAAGTCACAAGGATGGTAGTGGGTGGGTTGCCTCTTGAGGTCACACAGACGCATTAACTCTCAATTATTAAGTCAACAATTTACATTTTAATTGTAGCAGGGTTTTCGACACTGAGATACTCAGTTTCTGATTAGCACTTACAAATACATTATTTCTCATTTAGATTAACAGACGTACCTTCATTCCACTTTATATTCTAGCTCTGTTATCTATGTGCTATATAAGCCCCACAAGTGTATTAAGTTGACTGAATAACTAGTCTCTGAAGGGTTAAATCAGAGGAGAATGTGCCCCACTATTTCACTGCAGCCAGACTCCTCTGAGTGCTCTCATTGTCTGCTGTTGGCCTCTTGTGCCCCTTGCTGGTCCAAATGCTACATTCTCACGTGGATTTCCACTCAGAAGGCTGACCATGACCAATCCTCTGTCAATTGGAACCAATTGCTCACACGGCATCCTTCACCTTCTTTTTATGTAGCTGTGCAGAGTGGCAGACACCAAGACCTCTCGGCTCTCCCCTTCCACGATGATTTGGCTTTAAGGCCCAGTGTTTATGGGTAGCGAACTGGAAAAGGAGACGTTTTTTGAAGAGTTGGGCCACTCTAAATCTCCTCAGTATCCCAATATGTGGTCAGTCTGGCTCCTGAAGTCTGCAGTCAGTGGCCTCTCACTGGCAGACTTTGCTTTGTTGATTGAATGGTTCTCTAAGTCGATGGACTCGTTTTAATGTGTCGCTCTGCTCCAGTGCTTTCATTCCAAGCCTTTGGGTACTTAATTCTATTGTGTTTTCATTTCATTTCATTGATAGATATTCTTGTATCCATGCAAACGAGAGAGATGAGTGCTTTTTCATCACAATAAAAATCAAACGGAACAAAAATCCATTGCCATAAATCTTCTTGAGGATACAAACCATTGCATAGCTTTAAGGGCTCATAAATATTTGAAATGGTCCGCAAACCAAATTTCATTGCTGTTCACTGGGAAAAGTTCCCTTTAACCCAATAATGACACCCAATGGCATAGTTTAAGTAAGTTCATGTATTTTCAAACAGTTTTGTCTTTTGCACATTTCTACAGTTGATTTAGTTTTGCTCAGCGATTACCAGACTATCTTTATTTATTTCCTCCCCAAGCCCCTCCTATGAGACGTGAGCCCAGCAATGTTCAGCTAATGCACCATGCCTTAGAACCAGGTTTTCATTGGCCTCAGGTGTTTGGTAGGAGTCCAGACATCTCAGCCCCTCAGAGCCTGCTAAGAGCCACACTCTTAAAGACCACTTGAAGAATGATGGTGTAATTAGCAGTTTCATGTTTGCAGTCTAATCATCCAAGCACCACAGATCCTGTCAAATAGGATATCTGTTAATACTCAGTGATTCTTTTATACTAATTTGCGTACCAAATACCCCTCATATATCAGACCTGTGAAAGCTGGTTAACTGGAGTCACTACTCTTAGAAATGAAAATAATAGTTAATTCTAGTTTGGTTCATTATTGTAGAACAACTTCCAATCCCTACTTTAAGAGCATCATATCACATGTGTGCCTCATTTTCACCCATAGAGGGCACTGTTAACTTAGTCATGAAGGGAATCTCCTCTGGGCACCTTCAGTTTTATTGCTTTCTATTACATTCATTACATTGATTTGCTTCTCCTTTGTACACAAACACGGTCATAGTGTTTATTAACTATCATCAAAACAGTGTTTGTTAAAGCTTATTAGTCAAACACATCAAGACTTTTAATAGAAATTACAGATTATCTTTATGTCTTAAAAGTTGTTACATCAACAGACATCATGTTTCAGATCTGTTCTCATCCAGATTACTTAATATAAAAGTGCTTTAACTCCAGCTTAGGTTTGCAGATCCCAGATTGCACCTCTTATCCTCCCTCTGTGACAGCAGACTCACACCACATTGAAGAATCCCTCTGTGTTGCACCTCTGTGTTCTATTCTTTGTCTTTCAGTCATCCATGATATGTTTTTGTCTAGTAACAGCTTGCTGTGTCCAGTGTTTTGACCAGTTTGTTAGACCCTCAACTCGATCTAATTTGGAACCATATTGTGCCATGAAGAGTGTATGTTTTTTGGGATGTTTATGCTGTCTGTCTTCTTTAAGAGAAGGCAAATAATTTGTCTCCAGGAGGCAGTTGGGGTCCAGCCTTTCTCCTTTTACATCATCCCAAAAAATGTCCCTCTGTGTGGGTCGTCTCACAAGTTTCACAAGCTGCTGGTTTCCTTCCTCTCCAACTAGAAGATTCAATAAAACAATGAAATGATGTCAGGAAACTATGGATATTCAATCAGGCTCTTTCAGGTTGACTTTCTAATGTAATAATTTGTCGTCCTACCGTTAACTGAGTAGAAAACCTTATGTCTTCTCTGTTCTCTGGCTTGTCGGAGGTGAGTTCGCCGCCGCCGATAAGTCTGTTGAGTGAGAGCTGTTTGGGCTTCCAGAAGCCCCCCCTAAAGAGCCAGAAGACCCACAACATCTATATGACCATATATATCATGTCATAATGCTTTATGTATTTAAAGATATAGAAAAAAATCATGGGACTGTCTCAGATTTTTTTTGTTTAAAACAAGCAGCTTTTCTTTTTCCCATACCCTAAAACAGATCTCACTGCAGAATGGTCATGACTATAGACCACCCTACTTTCCACTCCATAGACACTTTAATCACATCCACTGGGACAGGAGGGGCCCACTCCTCTCTCTTTCTTAACGTCCCATCTTTCCTTCGTCTTCTCTTAAGAACTGCAGTACACTTTAATTTGCCTTCAATATAAAAATGTTTTCTTTGAATTATTAATGCACTTCAGCTCTTCTGTATACTGTCAATGTACTTTACCTGCGTCATCCTTCTGGAGCCTGAGTTTCCTGCCTGGCCAGTTGTAGAAAACTGGTGGACATCCCCATCTCTGCAGTCCCTGCCCTACAGCAAGTGCAAAGGATGTTACTGCATAGCATTAAGAGATGTGACACTGAAACAGTCAGGATGGGTATATTTCTTCCTTTTTCTTCCTTTTTATTACCATTGCAATTTGATTGGCAGTGCTTGTGTAGCCAATTTGAAGGGCCAATGGTTGCAGTGCCTGAGGAGAAATAATGATGGGATGTCTAGGTAAAAATCACAACCAGTCAGAAACAATAACACTAAATTATGTCTCCCAGGGTCCCAACACAGGGATGAACAGATGAAAAAGTTATCATATCAAAAATGTGACAAGAATAGCCTGTTATAGTTAATAAAACTACATTAAGCTGCTCATCTTGTGGTGCTAACCTGGGGTCTTCGGAGCGGATGTGAATGGATGATGCTTGAATTGTTGCTTTGCATTTGTAGGAGGCTGCCTGAAAAATGTGGATCTTACAACACACACATGCACACACTGTTACACATTGTCAAAATCTGTATCAGCACAGAGACAGACAACAAAGCCTGATCTGGAGTGAAACATTGAAATGTGGAGTTTTATACTAACCTGACAGTTCTGAAAGCGTTATTTCCTGTTTAAGTGGAGGCAAGGTTGTCCTCTTCGGTCCCAGAGGTCTGGACTGCTGCTCCAGGGCGACTGGCAGAGCAGGAAGCGTCCATTGTGCTTGCTGTACCTTCTCTTCACTTGTATGTTTGTCTGGAGCCACTTTACACAGCCTGGATCTGGAGCCTGTGGAGCCCATTTTCCTACTTGTTGAGCAGAGTGATGCTGAAATACTAAACTCTAGTCCAACGAGGTTTGTAGAGCTTCAATGTTAGGCTATCTCTCCTTGAGTTAATTAAAACGACCTGTCACGTTTTTAGTCAAAGGTCTTGTTTCACTATGTTGATCCTTTGTTTGTGTTGACGTAAAGGCGTTGAGTCCCGTGCCTGTGTTGTGCTCTCCTATAAAAACTTTTTGGTACAGAATAAGGTGAGAAGGTGTTTTGCTCCACCTTCTCTCAAACAAATGAGTTAATGATCAGTTCCTCCACTCCTGAAAAACTCCTTGTCCTGAAACACCTCTGCCTCGTACCAAAGTACAAATGCATTAAACACTTTTGGTGGTAGTTAAACAAGTAGGTACATACTCCATCCCTACCTTTCTACTTGACTTTCTCATTATAATGAGCTGGGTTTCTATGGTAACTCTCCCTACAGGTTACTTTATAACTCATAAGTTAATGCTTGAAAGAACCTGTTATTTTTCTGCACGCCCTTCTCTACTGGAAAAAGCCCTGAGGGGTGAAGACAAAGGCAGATTCTTTAGGAAACTGTTAACTGACTGAAAAATGTACAGTATCTCCAAGACTGCTCAGAAATCCTCAAGGGGGAGGAAAACACGACAGAGGTGGGTTGTGTTTCACCATGTGGAGTGGTAGTTCTACTAGTAAATCCTATACCAGCTGGTTACCTTAAAAATGTTGTTTTGTTCTGTTTTATTAATGCAAATTGCCTGTGTGTGGGATACAGTGTATTTTTCTGTCAGATTAATTATCTGATTTACTCAGCCATTTTCATTGATGCATCTGCAGTTTAGGGTGGAGTGTTTTGGCCTCTTTCAAGCACTATTAGTTGTCTCATGTTACTTTTAGAAGTGCTGATTGCTGGACCTTTTTTTTTTGCAAATGCTGCTGGTTGACATCCAACATTCTATAATACTGCACAATCAGAGCCAGGAACATTTTATGAAATTTATTCATTTTTCATATTTTGTCTATATTGTGTTCTCTCTGAATCTGAGAATTTAGATGTATACAAAATTATTTAACTGCTGCCTAAGCAGTATTTTACATCTGCCACATATGGCTAATCTTTGATTATGGCCTCTTATCAGTATCCAGCAGCCAAACTACTATATCACAGGACTGAGACTAATTTCTCAGCTTCTTCCACCTCATTTATTTTAAAATGTTAAAATGCCACCCTCAAATGTTTCGCTGAAATTGTCACCTCAGCAGATGCTTCGTTAGAGGTCTCGACTCACTGACTTCACTTCAGCAACCGTAACGGCTCTGTGGTTTGACTCTTGGGAATGTGTATGTGTATGTGTGTGTGTGTGTGTGTGTGTGTGTGTGTGTGTGTGTGTGTGTGTGTGTGTGTGACGGTGAGTAATATAAAATAATTTTACTGACACCCTCATTATCTCTATAGCACTATTTGGACTAAAAATCTAGTTTAATCACCACGTTATGCAACACTAGAAAGTCATTCTGACAAGTGCCTATCCCAACATTGTGCTCTAAGGAAAAAACATGTCCCTTGGGCTTTTTGCATTGCCCGCAGACAGGCATGCATTATTACAACAGATTGTGTGCATCTGTAAAGCAGGTTAAATTATAGTAGAAACAATCTCAATCAATCCTCTTCAGTGTATTGCATGTTTGTATGTGTGCCAGTTACTGACAGCTAAGTGCACTCCAGAAAAGCATTTTATAATATGTTGTGAGGAGAATTGTGCAAAGTCATTGCTGCTAAATCAATGCAATGCACTTTGTAGATTACCAATATTGTATGACTCAAATCCCTTTCTGTGTGTGCTAAAAAGGTTGATACATGTATATTATGACAACAGTATGCCTCTTTGGCTGTTTCCTCATGTGTAGTTTAATAAAAACAGAGTCTATGCCTTAAATCAACATAAAACATAGATCTTTGCTTAAAAGGAGATCAGTGGACTTGCTTTAAAATTCACTGCAGTGTCTCTGGCTGTCTTGTGAATCCTCTCTGCAGAGCTAAATTATGGTGATTATATAATCAGATTCTAAAAGCACTGGCTTGAATCAGTAACCTGTAAGTCTGCAACAGTACTGTGTGCATTAATGTTGATGCTAACTTATCATTTAAGTCCTTCTGCAACAGAGAAATGACAGAAAACAGTATATCCAATGTTGTTTGTTAAATAAGTTACACTGATGTTAATTCAAGTTTTAAGTCTTTTATTATAAACCAAAAAGAGCTTGTTTATTACGCATAGTATAATTTTCATTCTAATACTACTCAGTAAGACATAAAATTAGTACTCTTATTGATACAGCGCTAAATAAATATCATAAATACATATAAGATTGAGCCAAACTGGCCCTGCCAATATTTATATTCACAGAATACAGTCCGCAGAGCAGGTCAGGGGAGGCCAGTCAGCTCTTGGTTTGGGAGCGTGCGAGGGTCAGGACTGAGCGTGGCAAGTACTTCAAGAAAGTAAAGTAACACTTTCCACCCTTACAATCTGCAAAATCATTTGCTGTTCTCATCTTCCCTCCTGTAGTGAAGTGATGGAGATGCATCTCTAAAGTAAAGTTCTGTGTTTAGAGTTCTAGACAATACTTCCTGTCTTCCTGATAGAGCCCATTTGGACCGGTCATCCCACCACACCACCTGTGTGGGCACTGAACACTGGACACAGGAGCAGATAGTGCTTCAAGAGAGAGGCTAAAAGTGAGGGCAGCCACATCATGCCAAGGGAATAGAAACCGTGCCATTGGCTCGACTGCGGCTCCGGGTGTGGATGCTGGACTCTGTGAGTTCCTCGCCGTGTTCCTCTGATTTCTTGTCTGCAATGGTGGACAGGAAGCGCAGCGTAACAGAGTCCCATTCCTCTGGCAACAGTAACAGCAAGAAGCCCAGGCAGATGATGCAGGTGGCCGCCAGACGCACCATGCTGAAGATCACCTCATGTTTCAAAACATCTACGGCTACAGAAGTGGGGAGACAGACAGGAACAAATGAGGGAGGCAAACAGTGGGACAGTGAATGAGGGAGGGGGAGAAAGAAAAACAAATTGAGATTAATTACATAAAGTAAGATAAACCGCAGGACACCGAGCCTGTAGCGGATGAGTGTGGCAAATGCGGCTTATAATCAGCAGCAGAGATCCACTTTATCCTCTGTGTCTTTGTGGTGTTGAGCCCTGGGACAACTTGTCGTAACCCACTGACCTTCATACAGTCCATCGTGGTTAAAGAAAAGAACCCGTCTGCAGGCATTTAGTGTCGCCTTGGCAACCTGATCCTCCCTCAGAGAGAGAATAGTTGCAGGGTCTGTTGAGGCACATTGGTGATTGGGTTTCCAGGACGAGAGAGGCAGACTTGCTGTGTAATCTGTTTGTTACAGTGGCCTTAAGTGCTGACCTCTCAATACAGAACCACAGTATGTGTGGCCATTTACTGCCATTCTCACAATCATTTTACAGTTTCTCAGTCGCCTTGGTACATTTTTCAGATCAGAATTGAAGTTTTAAAATATACTTGTTTAACCTTCACATCATCTTGTCACAGGTACATGTTATAAAAACAATTTCTCACACTTTTGAGCTGACTGAAAACGCTTTGGTACATTAATACAACTGGTTTGGTTCCCTGCAATAATAGTATGGGATTACATTAGTATAATGATCAAATTATCATCATTATATGGTTTCTCTGTCAAATTGCCTAAGCCCCTAAAAAGTTTTAGTCATCAGCTAATTGTAAAAGTCATCCTGAAATGCATGTCAAGGAACATGGATGAGAATCTGTGGCTCAGAGACAGACAGTAACATTAGAAAGACATAGACTCCACTGGAAAACTTCATACAGTCCTGCATGTTCAGATCTAAATAGTGTTTCCTGTGTTTACATTTTGTATTTGTTCCATGTGCTTCTCGAAAGGGAATTTTATGTTGAGCTGCAGGAAAAAACACTCTGAGAGTGCTGAAGAAAACTGAACAAGATTCTCTCTGAATCTAGTTCTGAATTCACTGTACAAAGTTATATTGACCTAGTGATCACCAAACCTTAACAACTAATGCATTATGTACATTCCTAAAGGAGACAAAAACAACTAACTGAGGGAAAAAAAATGTGTCTTTGAACCTTAGGCCATAGACATCTTGCTTACTGATTCAGATGGAGTAAAGAGTTCAGGGCAAAGTGTCCAGACCATGACCACATCCTGACCTTCGAACTAAGAGACCGTCAAAACCACAAGTTATGTTAGACTTCCTCTAAAACTACGCAGTGCTTCTCTGTATCGCAATAACACAGTCTGTCAACAACTTACAGAACAAGGTGTAAATGTGAATCCTGTCCAATGGCCCAAATAAAGCAATGCATATCTTTGTACGGCTGAACCTGATATATGCCAGAAAAAGTGCCGCCTTATGCATTTTCACTCACTGTCGCTCAAACCTCTGCTATAGTTTCCATCAGAAGATAATTTGAGTACACTGTTACATTGACAACATGGCTCAGCATTTGCACCATTTTGTTTGAAACAAAGAACACGGACATGTCATCCTAATGAAACTGACAAGTTCATGAACTAATATAAATATTTACTTTGAGGAGTGAAGATTTTCAGCACACTGTTCCATCTAAGTAATCAAGCAATAAAAATCAGCATATTAAAATGAAAACTGAAATGGCGTGAAATAATTTTACCTGCATTGCCCGGGACACTGAGCAGCGTCCCTATGGAGATGAGAATGGGGTAGGTGAGCACCACACCGACATGCACCAAGATGTTGAATACTGTAAAAAGCATAAAATGGGTAGAAAATATTAGAGCTGAAACAGGGAATCATGTTGTTAATTTTAAAAGTTTTTTGTTTTGTGAAAATGCCAAGAATAAAGGGATTCAATTTATGGAGATTGTTATACAAGGCAAATATTTTCTAATTCAGAGACCAAAATTAGTTTGGTAATTGAGAACAAGGTGTAAATGTGTCAGTTTAATAACATATTTATATTATTATCTAGATCCCTTAAATAAATAAAAAAAATGTTTTAAGCACATAATGAAGTTCTCTCTCTCTCTCACAGATGTATGAGCTCTCTCACCCAGCCATAATCCTGCCAGTCCACACAGGTATCCCCAGGGCAGTGAGGAGAGGGAACCCCATTGCTCTACCTTAGTGAAGTAGAGGATGAGGGGCACACAAGAGATGAAAATGAGGTTGAAGAAGCCCATGGTTGAAAGGAAATGAGCCACTTCTCCCAGGTTTGCACTGCCCAGGAACATCTTAAACAGCACCTGGATATTGAAGCATATTAGGCTTATCATCGTACTCCAGAGACAAGAAAGGCAATTCAAATCAATGCCACACTTCTATATGTAAAACGCTTGGTGGTCTAACCTTGTAGAGAGCTGATGTAGAGGCAGAGCCCACTGCCAAAGCCACACCCACAAAGGAATCACCATGGAAACCATCAGCATACGCCATCATGACAATCCCAGTGATGGCCATAATAGCAGCCACAATCTACAATTAGAGATTACAGTAAGAGCCATCAGCAGCAGGAGTTTCCATCAGAAGTAAGAAAAAGTGTGTGATGTTTTTTATACAGACCCGAACGCCCATGAACCGGTCCTTGAGGACAATCCAGGACAAGAGAAAGACAAAGGCTTTGTGGCAGCAGTACAGGGCAGAGACATCAGTGGCAGTCAGTTTCTTCAAGGCCAGGAGGTATAAGTAGTTTGTCAGTGTCCACAGGATGGAGAAAGGTGCTGTCCTCTTTACAAATAGCTTCAGAGTCATGCCGTCCTCCCCAAACAACTTGCTGCACTCCCTGTTATTGGAAACACAGAGAGGTAAATGAAGTCCAAGTATTTGGGTGCTACTATGAAACTGGTCCCTAAAAACAGGACAGAGGGGCTAAAAATTCAAACCAGATGTAGACTAATATTATGAAGCAAAGTTTGGAAGCACTTTGGGTCTATTTTAAAGATAAATATTCACTGAGATAAAAGAGGAACTATTTTTCAGATTTTTTTTTTTTTTTCTTAGATTTTTTTAAATGCAAAAATCCACATGTAACACAGTTAAAAGGACCCGAGAATTACATGCTACTAATTTTTATATCTTTTTATTCTCTCACAGGTACATTTTGAGAATTGAAGTAAATATGCAAGGCAGAGTGTTTCACAAAAATGACCACTGTTGCAAAATCACTCTGGGCAGGTTCCACATGTAACACGAATGGACACGATGGGTTACATGCGAAACCTTGAATGAGACTGCTGATTCATGAAAAACCTGCATGTCTGGATTAGAAAAACCATTAGGATCAACAGATTTAACACAGTGTCTTTATTTATCGTGGTATATAAGACCATTTCAAGTCATGTGTTCCAGATTAAATGCACTGACACCTAGGTAGCTTTTCATGTCTCAATTTGAGTCTTATTTTTGGTCCCAATATTTTATTAAAAATCCATTAATTTTGGGATGGCTCCCAGCAAGAGTATATATTTTTTTGTATTTATCTGAGGTCATCATTAGGTACATCCTGGGGGGAAATATGTCTCAATTTCTCTTTTGTTATTTGGTCTAAATAGCTGGCAAAGTGCCAGGTACCAAAATGAACCCAGTTTCATAGAAGCACCCATTTACCAAACTCTTAGCCCCATTATCAGAAGATCGAAGCTCTAAGCATAGATTATTTTTTAGTGCCTGGTGGTTCTCATATAGTCAAGTGGTTTCAAGAGTCAAAGACAATCATATTGCACAGTAAACAACAGTTTTCCCTCAGACTAAATTACCGCTGAACCTAAATGACAGTAGGACCACATGTTGATATGAGAATACATACATCTTATTGTACCATGTGTTTATGACATATTGCACTTACTGGCTCCAAATATTTGTTTTTATTAAAACATGGAGGCACTGAAAACATATTCCACCGCCAATCTGGCACAGTCACTACTTCTTGGCATGGTGGCCAATATAGAAATGGAAGCTGGAGTATCTTTAGATTTGTAAGTATTTTGGAGTTTGTAAATTCCTGGAGACAATAAAATAATTTTGACAACTCACCCTGTACTACAGACGATCTGTGAGCTACCTAGCAGTTATTGGTGTCACTGGGTCATCATTGTTCCACAGGTAAATCTGGGAGAGGGGTATTCTCCCTATAGGTTTCTGTTTTCTCAGGAATCACATAAATGTGGAAAAGCATGGCCTCTGTGCACTTTCTAATTACATTGTGTCATCACAGTTCTCAAATTCTGGAAAACAGACACCACAATGAAGTGAATAGATACACAATTCCTGCTTTTTTGCTCATTTAGGTGCATATTGACATCTTCAGTTACATAGACATTGTGATGTAGTGTAGATTACGTTCTTGCAATATATCAAATATCAGAGATTCATGACTCCATTGTTATTATGCGCAACACTGTGCCATTGTCACTCTGCCTGTACCATACCTGAATTTTTGTATGGGTGTCTGCTTTTCCCTTGTGGTAACAACATGTACAGAGTAGTAGATTGGGAAGAAGAGGATGTTCCAATTGCTGCTGAACCAGGAGATGAAGAACGGACAAGAGAACGACTGGAACGTCAGCTTGACGACCTGAGTGGTGCCCACCCAGGAGGAGGAGATGCACAGTACAACCAGCAGACCACCCAGCACCTTCAAGGCTGTGTTGGTGCATGTCTGATATGATCGACTCTCCCCACTCGTCTCACTGCCTGGTGTCTCTGCATGAGACTCAGAGCCATCCTCTCCTGTTAAAAGACAAGAGGAGAAAATAAAATGAACACTGATAAGAGGTGGCAAAGGCAGACTCATTGTTTACTCAAGTAGAAATGCAGACACTTCTGTAAGAAAGGCTCTGGTAACAATAGACTTATTTAAGTCACTGAAAAAGTGCAGTCTCTGAAATGTACTAGGAGTATAAAAGCAAAAGATATCCCCTTGGAGGACATTTCTACCTGCAGTTTCTGTGGGAAGCAAACCTCTCATAATATTAATAGTGTAATGTATCAAACCATTCTAGCAACTATAAAAAAAAAACCAAGAAACTGAAAACACTGAACATCAACTTTCCTCCAATGTGCAATTCATTCTTTTAATCTCTTTTATGTTGTTTAATCCTGTTATATTTGTCATGCCTGATATGCACTGATGGATTCATTAAGGGATCATCTTTAATATGTTATAATCCCATTCAATTGGGTTGAAATCGGTCTTGATGTTGGACAGGTGCGCAATGATGCAAAATACAAGTAATAGATAATTCCCCTTAAACAATTTAAACCTAAGACATAAGCCTGTTTTGAGTAGAAAGAACTAAAATGTGGGAACTAAAAGTAAAAAGTCAGCAGGAAATAACAGTACAAATAGATATATAGACTTTATCAAATTTAGTGTGAAAATATTCAATGATATTAGTAACATTCTTTTTTCTATGTCTGTGAATGAACTAGGATGTACGATGTGACTCAGTTCCTAAGCTCGAGCAGATAAGCTTTTATTGATTAACTGCCCTTAGTGAGCCACACCTTACATTTTTTGCAGTAAAGGCACAAACACATTAGATGAGGGTTCACTAAAAATGTGTTGTGTTAGCATCATCGCTGTGTATCTCATAAATAGCTTTGACGCCTCATGATACAGCACATACTGCACACCCATTGTAGTTAGGGTGTGTATAGGAACCTGATGCCCAGAAAGCAAGAGTAAACCTAACCACATGACATTCCACATGAAAGTCATGTCAACCTTGGCACACAGCACTAGACAGACAGACAGACAGACAGACAGACAGACAGACAGACAGACAGACAGACAGACAGACAGACAGACAGACAGACAGATAGATAGATAGATAGATAGATAGATAGATAGATAGATAGATAGATAGATAGATAGATAGATAGATAGATAGATAGATAGATAGATAGATAGATAGATAGATTTACTTTATTAATCCCCAAGGGGAAATTCATTGTCATTGAATTTGCAATGGGATTATTTTTTAATCATTTTACAGTTGAAATTGCAAAAATATGGCTGTAACCCTTTGTTTTGCTAGTTATATATGGGTGCTTTTATGAAACTGAGGTTATTTTGGTATCTAGCACTTTGTCAACTATTTAGACCCAATAATAAAAGAGAAATGTAGGCATATTTCCCCCTAGGATGTACCTAATGATGACCTCAGATAAATGCAAAAAATTATACTCTGACTCTGAGCCATCCCAAAATTAATGAATTTAGACAGACAGACAGACAGACAGACAGACAGACAGACAGACAGACAGACAGACAGACAGACAGACAGACAGACAGATAGATAGATAGATAGATAGATAGATAGATAGATAGATAGATAGATAGATAGATAGATAGATAGATAGATAGATAGATAGATAGATAGATAGATAGATAGATTGATAGATAGATTGATAGATAGACTGATTGATTGATTTGGCCCTGTGCCTTGATGGACTGCAGGAGTGACTACTTCCTGGGCCGTATCTTTGCTGTAGAATATGTGAAGTGCTGTGTGTGTGAGTGTTTCCGGAGGGAGCTCAGATCCGTTCTTTACCTCCCAACAGCGTTATCAATTTACACCAGGGTAGGAATAAAAGATGACATGTGCCTGGTGTTTGCTGCCCGTGCTCCCTTCGCTTACTCAGCATGTGAAGCTCTGCCATTTCCACCATGACTACAGACACTAATGCCGTACAAGGTACTAGTATTTGTAGCTGTAGTATCTCCCCTCTATAATAGCAGGGCACCTCAGGGGTGCTCATTATTGTACCCCATAGTCTATTGTTTGTTATCTGCAAAGACAAGTCAGTTAGTCATTACTGTGTGTGTAATGAAAGGTGTGCAGCTGTAAGTCTTATGGTATCAGTGACAATACAGTTACACAGGAAAAATTACTGAGCATACATGAGTCAAAAGTATTTTCCTCAAAAAGAGTAAATTTGGCTCTATATGGAGTTTGGAGAGCTCTACCTAGAGAGTAACTTTTACTTTTTTTTAGAGAAGGACCAAATGTTATCTGAGTAAAATAAAATTTTCTTCAATTTGAGTAAATTTTCCTTTATTTTTCTTTTTATATTTATTTATTTTTGTATATGTATTTAAATTTTCTAAACTATAGTTACAGTGAGACTTCAGTGTACTGAGATGCCATTATGTACCATGTAATGAGCAAAGACACACAGACACATTTAACATTTGTGCATCTAACATCTTAACTGGACACAGACAGAAAAAAGTGCTGCAAACTTTATAACACATTGCGTTAACTTAAAAAGATTCTTCTCATAAAGGTCACTATAATCCTTTAAAGGAGATAAATAAAATTGACAGGGCTTTAAAACTCTTGCCAAATTTATACTTTCTTCGCTTAATGAATCCATCAGATCATTGTTGGCACTAAGTAAAGTGTATTAAAGCTGTGTGTTGGCTGAAACTATTATACCTGAATTGAAGTGGAGAGATATTCAGCTTACACCAGTGTGTTTAAAACAGGTTAACACAAAAATCCTCAAACTAGGAACACAAAAATAACACCTAAAATGGTTTCATGTCTTCTGAAAACTTTTAAGATGCTTCTTTTTCAATCCATAAACACCATATCACTTTAAAATATGGCTAACTGTGTACAGACGTATAATAGTTACATGGTGTAAGCAAAATATGAACCAATCATGGATTTTTTTTCCAACAGGATTATCTGGGGATTTGGTTTAACTACATTCTGCCACAGCATGAATCCCTAATCAATCTAATGAGCCTGGTGGTTGCAAACTGTAAAACTGAGATCAAATATTTCTGCAGGAGAGAGGCAGCACTTTTATTCTTTTGCTTTATGACTGCCTCTCCTCATCCACCAAGCACGATGGTTCGTGTTTCATAGCACCAACAAAACCTAAAGCTTTTAGTGTTGGATACGGGCTCCTTTGTCCTGAGGTAAAAGCCACTACGGGCTGATCTGGTGCCAAGATGCAGCAATATTGTAACTCTACTATTCCCCTACCTCATAAAAGCATCTCCTGTGGCCAAAATTGCATTCTCATAACAGACAGTATTATTGCTGACACACATTGCTGCTAAAAAGTTGCAGAGGAAACACTGACCAGCCAAACACGAGTTGACAGCACACCAGTACACTGAAGTACTTCACCAAATTAGAAAAGTGCTATTTGAAGTTATTTTTAGTCAAGTGAGAGAAAATGTATGTGTTTAGAGGACAAATACCTGCACAAATTTTTGTAGTTTTTCATTGAACAGCAGCTGTCATGAATAATTTGGTGCATCAGCTCACAGAGCAGGGATCTGCACAACTTAACAAAAGGTTTTAATAAAATGTCACAACATCAAAGTTTCTAAAAATACAGGGTCACAAAAACACTATATCATTAACTTAAGAGTTCGAATAAGCACATGTCTGAATTCATAGATGCATTAGTCAATTAGGTCATGGTTTTAAAAGAAGCATTTGAAATAATTCACTTTATGTGATTTCATTAAACAAATTACATTGCTGCACAGTATCAGTCACTCCTGGCACCCATTAACCAAGCTTATCCACTCTGTGTGACGCAGTTTGCTGCTTCAACCTTGCGTTTCAATCCATCCTATATTTTATCCCCACCACTGCCAGTGACATTGATGGATGGACCCCGGCAGAGTCCAATATGAAGCTCACAGTCATGTCTGCAGTGTTAGAGAAGCTTACCACAGGTCAACCTGTACAAGATCCTCAACCAAAGTAGGTGACATGATGTGGCATAGTTATGGAAAGGTGATTAAATGTATCATTTAGTGAGGATACAAAGGTGAAAGTGATGTTAAATCTTATGGATGAGGAGGTTATGGGGAAGGTTAATGGATTGAACAGATGTGAAAGCAGATGACATGGGCCTGTCCTGTCACACAGGGCCGCCAGAAACACCAAACATATGCTGCTGCTGCTACAACACTTCCTGTCAACACATTTACTAAAACAACTCTCAACTGCCAGCAAGAATTAGAAATTATACAAATCATTCAGAGGAAAACTGCCAAAAGGTTAAATAGCACTGTTTAGTTACTGGTCTTTATAGATTTTGCTGGGGTTTAATCTCTGATTGAACGTAGCCTAACCTGATGTCAGTGGAACACTCCACACACTCAAGTCTAACTGTGAACGCCTGTAAAAAGCCTCATTGTGGCTTTAGGGAAACAACATGTCATATTGTATCTGCATTAAAAAAGGCAACAGCTAAAGCTCCCAAAACTCCCTGTCTGTGAGCACAAACACATTCAGAGAAATCTCAGAAAAGGACATCTTGGGTGTCTTAAGTTTTCCAGTTTACCTTCAGAGATGGGGCAGGTCAGGACCTGAGTGCTGTACGAGCTAAGAGGAGCCACTCGGGCTGAGTGCTTCTTCATTCTCCACTGGGGGCACAACACACTGTCCTTCCTTGGGAGGTGTGTGTGTACAGTATGGGTGTGAGAGTGTGTGCTGAATGCTCAGCAGCTCCTCCTGCTAGCTCCGTGCATCCTCAAAGTCCTGACTCCTCCGCCTCTGCTTGTGATCGCGTCCCTTCTCTTGGATCTCTGTCAGCTCTTCTTCCTTCCTCTTCTTCCTCTCCAGAACTCCAGTCCTCACTCTCGGTTCCTCTCCAGTCCAGTGCCCTCACTTTTATTGGTTCTCACTCTTTCCTCTTCTCTCTGTCTGTCTGGATACTGACACAGCTCAGTTATGATAGCTCAATGGAAGTGCACTGAAGTGGAGACACTACTGTTGCGCTGACATGCCGTGATCCAGCACTGCCACTGTCTCCAAGGGAGACTGAGCTTCAAGTGTGTCTGGCATGGTGCAATCACTCCTATCATCTCTTCCTGTCCTCCCCCTCCTCTGACTCCCTGTCTCACTCATTTTTCCCCTCCTCTTCTTTTGCTCCACAAATCAGCAGCTTTGTTTGGAAGGTAACCAAGCAGCCTTTGGCTAATTATGCTGCGTTAGCTGCTTCCCCCTCCTTTCCTGCCTCCTCCTCCTTTTTCTACCTGACCAGGCTCTCTTCACTCTTTCCATCCCTGACTCTCCATATACTCTTGTCCTCTATTTTACAACATCTCTCTCTCTCTTCTTGGCACACCTCCTGCTCTTCACTACTCCTTGAGAATCAGATTATTTGTAGAGCTCTCTCATGCTGCCTTCACCACCACAGCATTAATCAACCAAGCTGTGAAACAGATATAACTATCATTACCACAACACACATGCAAAAAGAAAGGAGAAGTCTGTACAAGTAAATTCTGTCATCCACTAAAGTAATGTTAGAGCCCTCAATATTATATAAGAGAAAAGAAAGAGGCCTCTGCCCACATGATCTCACAGCACAACTATAATATACAACCCAGAGCATTTTAGATGGATAACAACATGCAGCGCTATGGACAAATGTTTTAGTACTGTGTTTAGAACTAATGTTTTAATACTTGGGCTTCATTCTTATTGGTACAATAAGAAATGAGAAAAATACTTTTTTCATGGAGCTCGTTCACATTTCTTTGCTAATCTCTTCATGCATAGAGATGAAAACAGAACTTATCAGGTAGTTTATTGCATGCAACTGTAAAACTTTACTCCGCTACATATCAGAAGGAAGTATTGAACATACTGACTTGAGCAAATGTTTTGGTGCCTGAAAATAAGAACTGTGTTTCAACACTTTTCAGTTTAGAAAACATGATTCATGCTAAACTCTGAACTTGCAAAAGTAGCACCTGGATAACCTGTAACTTTCAAGTACTGCCAACACAATACTACATCAATATCTTGACACTTGAAATATAACATCGACTGCAGTTTTACCCCTTCCATACATAAGCAGTTTTTATCGGTGCTTTTTCACTTTAATTTCAAAAGCAAGTTCTGTGCAATACCTTTATTCTTAATGGATTATTTTTCATTAAATATTTATATTAATATTTTTTCATCCCAGTGAAGGAAAACCTCCCATCAGCAGCAAGTGCAGACCTGAGAAGGGTCAGTCTAGGCCATGAGTCCCCCTTGGGACTGCGGTCAGTTTCCATCTTAGGAAAGACCTGAGGCAACTCTACCTTTGTGCTTTATCCTGAAGATTAATGGACCAAATCAAACTGATATCAGTTTATACTGTATGCAGTCCAACACACGCAGCTTACATCCTGAAATATAATCTTAAAATAACATAAACTGTGCTGTACTTACAGTCTCACCAGTCAAATCAATACAAGTTGAGCAAAGCTGCACTATGTGACCCAAAGAAGAGAAAACACTGAAGCAAAATAGAAAGAATAAGGCCCTTTGGTTCAGTTAGTTAAAAATACTGTAAGCTATAAACGTGCCGTGCTATTTTTTTGTGTTTGCTTCAGGATCTCTCATTTGGTTAAAATCACACTGCATCCCCTCCCTTCCAGTCTTTCTCTACTCTCCAATGATTACCAGCCAAAGTTCTGGCATGGCTATAGAAAGCGTTGCAGATCAGAGTGTCTCTCTGTGCATTCTTCAGGCTTAGAGAGGAAAAAAGAAAAAAGCACACTTATTGTTTGGCTGCTTGTTGGAAAAATGCGGGACCACGTTCCAGTAACACCATGGTAATTTATTAGCTTGAATGCAGAATACAATATTGGCAGCACATTGACAAACAACACTCACTGTTGTCATTTTTTGGGTCAATCATGTGATGCAAGCACACTTATTTCCCATGGTCACTCAAGATGACAGAATGAGTTCAATACTAATGTGAAAGTGATGTCGTAAGGATGAGCCTCAATTAAAATACTTGTGCAAGCATGGCTGAGGTAACTGTTTAGTCAGGTGTAAGTGGTGGATAAGCTGGGGCTACGGATCCCCCGAGACAACATGGGTTAAACTTAAAAATAGCCCGGCTAATGAGTGGAGCCAATTGCTAGACAGGGAGGGGACAATGAAACTATCTAGTCAGCAGAGCCATGGATGCTAATCGCTTTCAGATTAAGAGAAATACCTGGTGCACTGGAGCTAAAGGAGGCCACAGTTCAGTTTTTGACATTTACAACCGTGAGGTATTTGAAGCTTACAAAAGGTGGTGTCTTTTGGTACATGGTAATAAAAAATCTCAACAAATCACAACCAAAATATGAAATCTAAATTTTACATGACCATTTTGTTTCATTTTTTGTTCACATCAGCTGCTAAAAAGACCATAAAAGCATATAAAATACTCTAAACCACATCATAACTACAAGAAATACATCATAGTCTATGTTTGTATGACTGATGTTAAACTACAGCACAAACAAGTCTCAAAAATGATCACACACCTGATGACAAACACTTCTTGTCAATGATCTGAACCAAAAAATGAGTCAGATAAGTATTTGCAATAAAGCAAGAACTGAGTGTATGTCATACAATTGTGCCGTTGCATCACAGATCAAAGAATAAAATAGTAAAGCATCCCCTTAACCTCCATAGCAACAGTAGCTCCTGTGCACTGACGCATTCAACCCATTCAGACTCTTTTGTCATTCAGATTAGAGAATATTCCTCAGCTTGTAGTACAAGGCTCTTTGTGTTCAGCACCTTCCTGTTGCTCATCACATCTCAGTGAAGGCCAGGAGTAACAAAGAGGATGAAGGGATGACGGGCAGAAATATGGAAATATGATGACACATGCAGCTGATTTCGACCAAATTTGGAAACATTGCTGAAACTACTGCCTGTCAAATCACTTACCAGAACTCATACCATCACCTCAGCACTTTCAAGTGGAAAATTGAGAGATGAGGACACCTGGTGGTGAACACATAAGACTGCACTACAGCCAAGCACGCACAAGGGTTTAGTGAAGTAAGACACGTCAGTTATAATGTTAAAGGGTAACACAAAATATTATCAGTGACTTTGAATAACTTTAGCTTAAACCAATAAGGTTTTTTTTCTCTGTTTCTTTGAATCATCATTTAATGTCTGCACAACATAAGTTAAGATAACATATACTTTATTGATTCCTAAAGGGGGAAATTCAAAAAGTTAACAAATATTGTTAATTTTGGGTGGCAGTAGAAATTTCAGAAGCAGAAAAAGTCAAAAATGTATATAAACTTACACTTTAATCCACCTGTGCAGGACACAGCGTTATAAAAACAGCTTTGTTCCTGTCGCCGTCACTGAGCTCAATAAGAAATAGTGACATTGCACTTTACTAACTTATTTTAGTTATTTATCCCATTTCTTTGCTCTATTTATTACTATTGTGACTTCACATTTTAAAATTTTTAAATTTTATGGTCTTATTCTGGTTTTTAGCCCAGATTGTTCTTATCTTTTCTGTTTTTTATTGTGTTCTGTTGCATCTTGTTTTTATTTATTTGATCTTATTTATTTATTTTATTCTTTTACTTATCCATGCTGCTATACTGATGAATAGTGGAACACTGACCGCTTTTTGTCCTGTCTTTTTGTCCTGTCTGTAAGCGTGATCATGTACCAGTCTTACATGTTCAACGTATGTATTGTTGTAATACCAAAGCAATCCCCTAGGCTGCAAAACAAATCTACCTACGGGTACAAATAAAGTAACCTTGACCTTGACCTTGACCTATGAAAATATAGCAGATGTGATTTAAAGATGTTTTAGACAGGAAAGGACATTTTTTTATGAAACACAAACACTATGGGCATAAATTGTCGTTACAAAATATGCAATAGAAAATTGAATATGCAAGATGGTGCTGCCTTGATATCTTGTAATTATTTTAACTTTATCAATCATTTAATTCATTATTAAACAGTGATTATCACATGTTTAGGGTCTGTATGTGTGATCTGCACAAGGAGTACTACTGTGTGTACAATGTAACTGTACTGACACTGAAATTGAGTCTGAGGTTGAGAATTGATTCACAAACCACATGAGGGCGCTGTTAGGCAGCTGACAGAACTGTTGACTTTAGTAAGGCTATGACAAGACTTAAACACATTGTACCCTTATATTATATAGTATTATTTCAGGTTATATAATATTACTTTTAGAAAATTGACAGTAAGAAAAAAAAAATCTGAACTGTGGAGTAAATTGCAGGGCCCAGCCAAAACATTCAGTGCAATACTACAACATGTCACCAATAGCACAGTGGCACAAGTACAACTCAGCAGTTCTCTGACTCCTGTGGAGAGATATTGTATCCATTATATGGAAGTACTTTTGCCCATTCCCTGAAGCATGTGAGAATAACAGCACTCCAGGAGTCATTCAGGCAAACCTCATATCTCATTCGATGCAAGAAAGTTAAAAATAGCACAGAGTGAGGAGGCATGGGAACGGGACAGTCCAAAATAAATGCATGCTCATACTAAATGTTTGAGGCAGTTTTCCAGGGAGATTCACCTGCTGAGATATAACATGAGCTAAATGGTGGCAAGGTGCTCGGAGAGTCAGTGCACAGCAATCAGTACTAACAAGACTAAGTTCAAAACAATGTGTGTCTGCCTTGTGTGAGTCTCCACACTCTGGTGCGCATACAAACACAGCGTATTGCGATAAATGATGGCATGCTCTGAGCCTGCTACCAGGGCCTGCTGTGATGCCAGCGGTGTACAACACAGACTGAGAGGGACTGCAACTATAAGTTCCTGTTATTTCTCCTGCACTATAGCTACTTACCCAGCTGGGAGCACGCCACTACTACAGACTTGCTCTTTTCTACATTACCTATTCAAAAAAAGCTACGCAGCGAATTATTGTTATGGTTTTGCACAAGATGCTGAGGAAGCATTCACTGCACACCATTGTTGTAAGCTCCAACAGAAGCCAAATGGGTGCTGTTAGAATATACAATCTTTGTAAAGCCAATTTGATTTATTTTCTGTTCTCGAGCTATTATCTACATAAAGTAGTGCAACAGAAGTTATTTCACCATATTTGCTTGGAGTGTCATTTATCGTTTCATATCATAACAGTGCATGTAAGCTGTTATATTCTAGTTGTACTTCATGTATTACAGTGCAATCCTTGTCACCAAATGTAGTCCACAGCCCCCCTCAGAGGCATCTTGTAATTCAACGCAGATGGCAAGTGGCAATAATAACAAACTGGCAACAGAATCTTACTAAATATATCATTACCCCATAGGCTTGGCAGGATGAGCCTACTGTTCTATTTACGTGCTCCTTTTGTCTTATGGAAAACGATACTTGTAAACAAAACAAAATACACGAATACGACGCTTTCAAGCAACAAAGTGACTTTTCCCATTCCACTTTCTAAGAATCTGAAATGTGCAAGACAGGTGTGCACATGAGCAGTTTACCCAGACTGCCTCACAGTGACAGCAGCAGCAGCCACAACATGTTTAATAGCTGTGCAAGCAGGAAAAATGGTGACAAGTATTCTGCCCTGAGGAATGCCTTCTGTTGACTGTGGCAAGCAAAAAAAAAAAAAAAAAAAAAATGTGTTGATGAATAGAGAGCGAAACACAGGGCTACAGATGGCATATTTTACCAGAGAAATGGAAAATGTCTCTCAAATCAAATAACCCCTCAGCTCGTACATACACTGGCTTGTATAAGCTCAGTTGGGATGCTATTACAATCCACACCTGCTCCTTATACCTGAAATTACATCACCACTGAGGGACCATCTTTCATTTGGATCTGCCGATGAAATGAGAGAGACATGGACTTGTTATTGGAAACAGTAATAATATCAACCTTTCATAGTGCGTGTTTTAAGTCAATACACTGCACGTTGCATTTTATCATTAATAAAAGTAGCAAAAATATAAGCCAGACATTAAAAAATTAATAATATAGGAATGAAATTTAGCAGTATACCCTCTGTAATTACACTATATGTTAGAAATTCAGTCAGATTTTTTTGGACTTTGGATTTCCCAATTTTCCTAATTGCCACATAGTTCTTGAGTCCAAAACCATGTAGTGTTCACATGCTGTTTAATTCTGGCATTGTATCAGTGGTCCTCCAAATGTTGAATTGGGCAATCTGTTTTAATTCAAAGACTTGAGAGCCTTTAGTTTAATCAAGTGGGGTTTTTTTTTTCATAGATTAAACCAAACAAGTAGATATACTCTCAAATGGAAGGGTGTGATTGCATTCATGCTTAATCTTCTGCAACTGACACTCCTGATAAACACGAGGCAATTAATGAAAGACAGCCTCATTTCCTTCTCCTCAGCCTGCATCTAAAAATCCACTGAGGTACTCTCATTTCATCCAAAGAGCCTCAGCTGGAACTGTTCTGAACCAAATAAGGCGCTGTCTGCAGGCTCACATTTCCATCCAGATTTAAAGCAGGTTTGTTGCTCAGTCAGAGTAATGCATTGTGTCACAGAGAGCCAAAGTTCAGTAGTAGATTTGCGTGGAAGCATCATAACACTGACAATACATCACCCTCTGGATGTGCATCTGTAAGACAAGAGCTTTCATGTACTGGCCAGAGGGAGATGTTAGAGAGTTTACGTAACAGGTCTAATACATTTGGGATGAACGTTTTGACTTAAATGACATAGATAGAGGCTCATTTACATGTAGAGGTTTTTATGTTACAAAAATACAGATTATCTTTAAGGAAGAATGTTGAAACAATGCACCGATTGGGATAATTATATAATACAGTGGTGAGAAGCTCTATAATGATGTTCATGTGCTACAGGCCTTGTAAGATGCTCCATGTTGGTTCATTATCACAAAGCCACTGGTAAAGCCACAGCCAGGACCGCACTGGTTATTCTTTGTACCTACCAGCCCTGACCTGTCTTCACACACTGAAGGAGGATGTTAAATCTTGTCCCCCGAACAAAGTGCATCATCAGCGTGAACCTCCTGCTTCCTATACCCGTCATTGTCTGCATGTCAGCAAAATCCAGACCATTGCCCTACCAATCAAAACCACACTGACAAATGAAAATGAAAAAGACACTGAATGTATTTAAGAGTGCCGTAGCTCAAGTTTGACAGGCTATAGCTGGAAATATTCACATGCATCACAGGAAGAGCTGTTCTGTTTGTCATTTTGGAAAATTGATTGTTTTAATTAAACATTTGGAATAAACACTTCAGTGCCATGTAAGTGATTATTTGCAGACTTCACCAACATGACTGTAAGCTGTAATTAACTCTGAAATTGAATTTGGAAATGGCACCATTATTTGTGCATGACACTCTGCTCTGTATCCTGTGTTTTGTTTGTGAATTTCCTCCCTCTCTCTGTGTGTGGTTGTGTCTCAGATGCATGGGCCAGGCATCACCCAGCCTCCAGCTCATAGTGGCAGTGATTGACATCATGTTTCTCCAAAACAGCCGTAATTAAAACCCAGTTAGCTGAGTAGGCAATGGGGGAATTTGTGATTACTTTATTAAAATGGAAAGTAATTTGCAAATGAAAATGAGTCGTGCATTGTCTCTTGCACGACCCCTGCAACCGTATTAAGAACATTTTTTGTTTTCTGTGCATGAGTAAAATCCACTGAAACACATTTTTTCTGTCATAATGCTGTCAGTAAATAGTAATCTCAGTCACCCACGCGACCTCACACCTGCGTGACATTGTCGCATCCCCTTCAGATCCCGCCAGTCTACTTTGTTTCCCTGTGTTTTCACTCACTTCTATGACTGGAGTATCCCGGGTTGTAGCCGTAGTAGCCGGTGATCCTCAGAATCCGGTCCTCGATGTCATGCACCCCGTTGGCTGTCACTTTGGGGCTGCTGCCCGTGAACACAACACAGCTGCCACCGGTCGGCGTCGTCTTGCCCGGTAAGTGTGTGTTCTTCAGGGGCTCCAGCCGGATGCAAGGCTGGTCTCCACTCTCCGAAAGACTCTCGGTGCTCATCATTGTCGGTCCGAGCGGATCACAGGATCACAAGAGACCAGAGACGAGCCCTGATCAACATGCAAGAGACCCTCAGGGCTGCATCAACAATTAGCAGCAGGAGCAGAGGAGGACATCAAAATCCACATCCACATTCCTTCAGTGATGCTCCCGGACGCAGAGCAAGGTTATCAAACTCCAGGAGCATGGTACACATCAGACACTAGGGGGCGTGTCACTACTAATGTTTTGAAGGCAAATCTGAATTAAATTCACGTAGAGAAAAAAAACAAAAAACGGCTGCGGCGCAGAAAAGCCATCACTACATCCACCAAAATACAATAATAAGCCTGTCTTATAGTTTAATAATTTATGTAACGATTCTAACTTTAAATGTATCTACAGGTCTGTGGTTCCCTTAGTTGTTTTAAATGCATTTCTATTACACAGTATTTTTTGTGGTCTCATAAATTACATTTTCATGTTGTGTATTGTTTTTATAGAAAAATTTAGTGCTTATATCCATATTTAGTCCAAGCATTTGCATCATTATGTGCCATAACCTTGCAGATGATGATCCTTTAATATATAGTGATCTTTGCTCATTGTGACCTTCAGCAATTGGACTGGGGTTTGTATGTAGAGCTTTTGAAATTATATTTATTTAATGAGATTTGGTAATCTCAAAACCATCAAAAATGGTTTCTGAAGTATCTTGTTTTTTATCTTCTAGGATCAATCACTGAAAGATATTCTAAAATAACTTCATGCCCAAATTATTTTTAGAATGGAAAACTTTCAGAAGAAGTGCAAGTTTAGTAAACTCTCAACCTCTCATTGAAACCCTAACAAAAATAGTCCATACAAATCACAAAGAATTTATTTTTAAATAGTTATTTTCAGCATCTACCTACTGCTTCCGCTGAGTGTTTGGTATTTCTGGACCAATACAGCTCTGTCATGGTGCTGCTGAAGTTTCCATTTGTTGTACACAATAAAATATTCATGGGCTTTTATGAAACATGTGGCACTGGTTTGTCTCACACACTGGTTCACAGCTATCAGCTACATTCCACACTTCAATGTGGGCCACAAGTGTTATTTTTATTTTTACAGACTTTCACTGTTTTCCAGTATATAAATAAATATATAACAGTTTAAAGATTATGATGCTCATGCATATTATAGCATGCCAAACAATAGATGTTTTTCCACACAAAGTTTTGCCATATTCAAGCACTTTTAATGACATTTTTTGCTCTAAGGTAAACCCCAGTGCAATCTGTTTTCCTCAGCTGGCCACAGGTTCTTGGGCTGGCTTCGGGAAACTCCACTTGACTGGATCCCCCAGATTGCAGATGCGCAAAAAAAAAAAAAAAAAATCTGAAACCTCGGCTCCAAATCCAATAACACAAGATGCAGTATTTCAGTGTCTCTCCGATACGCCTTTTTCCAAGTCCTCCACTCTCTGTGTGAAATTGATTCCCAATGTGTGGAGAATTTGCGCCCCTGTTGGCATTGTTGTGCAGACACATGCTTGGGTTTATGATGCCCTTGGACGCCAGAACAGTTTCCTCCCCCTCTCTTACTTACTAAACCAATCTCCACCTCATGTTCTTTTGTTTCAGTTTGTTTGTGCTCCAAAGCACTTATCTCATACATTCAGTTCAGGGACAGCTTTGTAACTACAACAATGAAATGCCAATACCCAGAAAGTTTCTCCATGCCTTTTGAGAATTGCTAATTTATTGTTGGACACTTTCATACAAGTCTGCACAAACAGTCCAAAAAAAGTTTTCTTCATTCGCCTACTTTTCTCACAACACAATTTTACATTGTTTATGTAATATAAATTATACAGAGCAACATTGTAAGATTATGAATTGGTTGCTCAAAGGTACTTGTCTGAATTGTTATTTTGTATCAGCTGCTAATGCATTAAAAAGAATGAGTCTCAAAAGTAAAATTGCTCTCTGACAGCAGTGGGCTCATTAAAAGACTTTGCTGCCTTAACCCACATTAAGAAAACAGTTTATCCATGAGCTGTGACAATGCGAGTTCAGGCTTTTAGGTTTTAAATACACATAGACTGCATGAAAGCATCACTGTCAAGTTATTTCCAAAGAAATGATTTATTCCTTGGAGCAATATTATAAAAGCTTTCATGAAAAGAAGAGCTCTCTATCTTCTTTAATATCGTCTCTAATTGTCCCCCAGCAATGAGGATGAAATGAGGTTGAGGCTGGCTTCAATCTCAGACAATAAGATTAGCATTCAGAGCATCCCCAGACACAGATCCTCAGTGCATGATGAACATTGTCTCATCTTCTACATCTCTTTTCTTTTCTTTTTGAAGAATATAAAATGTCCTGATCTGAAGACTCTAAAAATAAACCTTATGAGAACCATAAATATTTCTCTTTAGCTACTTTATCTACTTTATCTGATTTTTCTTTTACAGCGCAATGCGACCCTTAATGTACAACATATTACTGTGTGCAAATGTATGCCCACTATTTGAGAGAATTGATATTATTTTGTATATTCAAGAACACACCTAATGTTGACCATAAGTGCCTCAATGCACCAGCTCAGTGACTCCTCTACTTTATGCTTCTGTGCATTCAACACTAAAACATAATCCTTTGCCTAAGTGGAGTAAAAGGACACACTGAGGAGACAATATGTCCCATGTGACTTCATCCCAGGCCAATCCCAGTGCACCAGCACCCCCCACAGAAACTCAGCAAGTCACCTTAGAGATCAGTGACCGACTCCCCTGCCACCTGCTGTATAAATATTCAATGTGCACTAAAGATAACCTGGCTAGTACAACGGGGAGAGGAAAAGAAGGCTGTTAGGCAGAAGTTGTCATTTGAATATAGACAGCTAAACCGTGGCTGCATGTCGCCTTGGCCTGTAAAGGTCACGTTTGAAAGTTTGGTAAATATTTAATAACTTTGATCACCAGGTCCCTATAGTAATGCAACAGAATGCAATTAGAAAGGAAGGAACGTGAGTACAATAAATAGTGTATAATCCTATCAGGGCAAATTTATAGTATGAATAATCAGATAATTAGGCTAAGAACATGTGATCATGCAAGAAAAAATGCGAGTCTGATCTTGCTCTGCTTGCCATAGAGCCTTGTCTCTTGGATAACAAAAATAATCGTGTTGATTTCGCTTCCTCCTTTATCTGTTGTGACTGTGTGCACAAGATTAATTTCATAATGTCCTCTGAAGCCTGCTATGACCTTTCTTTGTTGTCTCCATGCAAAGAAAAACAGACAGTCACCTGCTTATGGAGTGTTGCAGAGCATTTCCTCCTAGTCTCTCATAAGCTGCAAAGTTGATTTGTCTCAAAAGAGGCAATTGGCAAATGAGCCGGCCTGCTGTCTTTAAAAGATGCCAGTCCACACATAAATAAAATATACAATGACCAGACTGCATTTTTAAAAATAGACAATCCACAGTACATAGCTTCTCCATCATGCCAATTCACCCCTTGTTATGTTTCATGGTTGCGTGAACATGCTTTTAGATTAAATACATGTGCACCAACCATAGCTTTCTGAAAGCCTGTATGTTGTATCAATCACATGGATGGGACACATGTCACATGTATCAGAAATAGCAGGTAATTAGCCTCAATTTCATATACACAAACACATTTAACCTGACGTGTGTTTGCACATGAAAATTTGATGAGCAATTGTCTAGGTTCTACATCCCTGAAGGTCAACGGATCTATATGTGACGAAGCATCACAAGCATGTACACATGATTTAATGTTGCCTGACATGTGATGGTGGATGTACGCCAGTGGGATTATCAGCAAAATGGAAATCACTATGTGTCTTTAACATGTGGTTTGTATATGAGAAGCCACTTAACATTTGACCTTATCCTATGAGTACAGTCAATACCAGTCCAAAAGACTTCCGTTAACTCCAAAACGGAAGAAACTATCAGAACAGTCTAGTGCAGATCATTTCCATCAGTGTCCCCTTTGTCTTTCAAAATAAACATGTTGCTCTTACATCATGAAGTATGTTTACTTATATAAGCATGATGCAGGATGTTCTTATCTTTTTGTGTCCTATAAAAGGACAAAGGCTGCGCTCCTCTACATGAAGATTAACTTGATCTCCCTGCTGAATTTGGGAGGTGATCACTGGAGATTTATGGCCACTTGAGGTAACAAAGCTAAATCCCTGAAGTTTTTTGCATGCTTCCTCCCTCCTCACTGCAGTCAGAATGATGAATGAGGCCCTAAGTGTGAGGAGGCTGAGGAGCAAAGCCCAGGACGACAACAGCAGAGATGGGACATTTACCCTGATTGACCAGACATGACTGTGAGTAATGTTTACATCGATATTGATTCTGGCCTCGTCTCCCTTTCCCCTGCTCTGAATTTAGATTATTTCAGGATGTTCTTCGTAGGAGATGCTGCTCAACACATTGCAGATACTACAGATATTCCATTTCATTTGCGCCATTGAAGCATTTACAAGAAAACTGCTGACATTCATCATAATAAAGTAACTTAATTAATGCTTATTAGGTTACGTCTAATGGATTTAACATTGCTTTAACAAGGCAAGAAAGCATTATTGATTACTTACAGGTTTCTCGTAAGAACTTGTGGGTTGGCAGCTTGTCAAGAAATATAAGCAATAACTGATATGTGTCAAGTCTTAGGAGAAACTTATGAGAAATTCTATATTTCTGTTCAGTAATTTCCAATCACATAATCAGGTCTTAAACTCAATAATATATGCAGCAGGCTGTGGATGGAACATTTCTTGATTCTCTGACATTAACACTGTTGTTTCTTTAATCAGTGGGACTATTTCCACTAATCTACAGCTGAGATGTTAGTAGTGGGGATGGGTGTCTCTTTCATTCTACAAGTGGATAAATGGTCCCACTGAACTCTCAACTTAAAGATCCTCTTCCAACAGCTCATTAGGTGTGATCCAGTATGGAGGATATAAGCCAGTGGGGTCAACACTCAGAGTCAGACTGATTGAACTCTGATGCTGGAGAGGAGCGGTGACACTGGGAATTCAAGGTTGAAATGGGTATTGACTCCGTGAGCCATTAAGGGATTTGACAATTCTCCACGGACCCACGGCTGCTAATGAAAAATGGTCTGGGGGCTGCTCTGTCTCCTGTGGCCAGTGTCCAGGGTGATGTTGTGGAGGCGCGTGCCTGAGCGCATGGCCTTGTGGGTCCACTTAAATCATCCATATCCATTTTCTTCCTTGATCGGTTTCATTATGTTTTTGTATTTTTTTTACTCACGCAAATTGACTCAGGAAATGTTGTGTCTACTCTGCAAACTTCAAATATAATGAAACAATCCAACGCTTTTGTAGAGCACATCCAGAGAATCAAAGACATTAATGTCAACTGGTCGATAAAAACACTTTTTTTTCTCTTTTACTGTGATCAGCAAAATTCTCTTACTATTTGGAGTGACACAAATGAAACTTGCACTTCCTTTATGTGCTTTCATGTACACCACACTAGGCTTTTCATGCGGGAAGCTGATTCAGTTGTTTTCTGATATTTACTTTACTGGGAAAAACTATCTCAGAAATTACAATTTACTTAACATAATGACTCCCAGTAGGACATTTCCACAAGCCATATCCATCTCCGTGCATCACTATCAATGTTTTTTTTTATTGTCCTGAGGTCAAGCATGATTAATGTGCTTATTATCACAAGCACTATGGGCCCAGATTCACATTCTGTCATGGTCCGTATCTTAGCATGGAGTTTACAAGCAATCCACGTGCACTCATAACTATGTCCCCAAGGCATTTTCTGAAAAAGGAAATGGTCCAAGCACCTGCTCTGCAGTAAACAAGTGAGCAATGGCCTGCACGGTGATGATGTTTACTTCCATCCAAGCAGGGAAAACAGAAATTGATTCATCGAAACACTGCATCCAATTCTTTCTCGTTCACTGAAGTGTGTGTATCACTGAGATACAGTAAAGTGTGTAGTTCTTTAAGTGTATCTAAGGAATATATGCAGACTACATTACATTTTACCCCTCCACACTGATTAATCAGCAAATGTTCCACATTTTTCCATATGAAAAGACAATGCCGTCTCAACCACATGCATGGCAGTAGACACATTAGAAATGACCTGCATGATGATGGCATTTATTCATTTTTACCAGTGTAATATTACCCGTTCTTCATCAAGACTGACTGTAGGGTACATTTAGACATTAAATGAATAGAGTCAGTTTGGCTGACTGTCATTAACACTTGAATAAAGGAGAAACTATTAGGAAGGATAATGTTATTACACCTAATCACAGACAATTTAAATACTGGGACACATGCTGGCAAGCACAGGAACAAAGCTGAACCTGAAACATTTGCATGATACATTCACAGAGCGTATTTAGAACAAATTCTACAATTAACATTAAACATAGTGGATGCTTTAACATTACTGTACTTTAAACACAGAGGGAGTATAAAAACAGGCACAATCCATAAAAAGAAAACACTTGCAGTCTGAATCCAACGCTAACACTTCAATTCTACATTAAAATTTTATGTTAATAATGCAGCCATTACCATGTGTCATCGCATTAACTTTGACAAATAGCTTGTGATGTTTCCTTTTGCACAAATGAATCATAAGCACCAGGGTATTACAGTGTGCATGAAAGCAAGACACACTCTATTCAAAGCAACAATCGTCTTGTATTATATGTTGTATGTGCGGTGTACCTGTTATACTCTAAAGATTATACTGTGTGACTGTTTAATATGGGTACTGAAACATAAGGTGTATTGTAACATATATAATGACATAATATAATATAATTATCACTGTAAAAGGGCTAATACACAGAGCAAATGTACTGTATGCTGTACTTACAGTGTGACTAAAGTTGTATTAAGTGTTTCATGTTTACCATAGCCCCTTAAATCAAATAGAATGAATATATTTCATCCTCTGCAACCCAGTTTCTCATACACATTTTGTAGGACTGTGTACCCATAAAATATTAAAGATATTATTATGTTTACCACCATTTTACAGCTGTTACAAGAGTGCCACCCTCTGGTCAACTTGATAATCACTGAACTATTCCCACAGGCACTCACTATAGAAATGCTGGACAAAACAAAATAAATCAAATGAACATAAAATGGTTGATATGGGGAAAAAAAATCTTACACATAACTGAAACAAATGCAGAAATAATTATGTGTTACATTTATTATGGACAGAACAAGTGCTGCACATCACAGAGATCATCAAAGATAACTATGCCAGTTTGATGTTCCTCTAAACTGAATTCATTTGTACTTATCATAGATGTATGAATTATTAAATTTCATTTGCAGTTATGTAAGACATTTGTGTGGTATTTACACACACGTTATATCGTAGTGTGTGTACTTAAGCTGATGATTTGTATATTAAAAATAGGAAACAGACAACTTCTTCTCCAGGGAGGGAGAAGTTGTTTTACTTTATAACTCACCACTTGCTCTCAGGACTTGAAAACAACTGCATTTTTATTTAATTCTAGCGTAGTTTATTTTTTATATGTTATTTATATATTGAAAATCCTGCTGCAGAGATGTTCTCAACTAACAACAGTGAACCCTGTGCCACTAAAAGCAATAACTGTTCTTGTTTTTCTCTTTTAAGTGTTATTATTATGAAAATACAGACATCTCCCTTGAAAAAACACAACTTTTAGAATAAAAGTCACTTTAGTCATTATGCAGTATTTTGTAAGACTACATGTGTTTTATTTCTTTGCTGACTGATATTAAGCTCTACAGCACCTTTATAATACAGCACTAATGTTCCCATGACATTAATCTGACTTTCATCTTCACTCACAGGAAGTCCAATTAATGATTGTCAAAATTCTTTTAAACATCTATAAAAACCCTGCAAGGCTAAGAAGCAGAACCATGCCTGGCTAAGGCGAATGTTTCCCATGGGGGATTTAGATTCTGAATTTTTACTTTTCATTTTATGAGTTGGAATGAGAACAGCTTTGGAGCTTTAACAGAGTTAAAGACAGAGCACAGGATGCTGAAAATGGAATAAAAATTTAATTTAAGGTAAAATCTTGCTGCTCGATAAGACTGTATGTCCCAAAAGTGAAGGTGATTTCAAACAACTTGATCACAGATTAAACAGAGAGATTAGAGGTGAAGAGGTTTTCAAACCTTCTTTACTTGGTTTTGAGTGTCATAATTAACAATGAACATGATGACCTTATTTTTAAAACACCTGATATCCTAGAATCTCATGACTCATGAGGAAAGAAATGCATTTCTCAGACGGCAGCGTCAGTGTTCCCTATGAACTGACCAGACTTTCTTAGACATTGCCAAAAGTTATCACATTGGCACATCATGAAAAGCATCATTTACTAGCTGAATGACTCAGGGTTCCCCAACTGCACAGCAAGACGGCATTTCCAAACTACTTTCTGGGAACTGAGATTAGGAGGTATTTGAGATGTTATAGTGGCCGGTCTGCCAGAGCCTTAACGAGTCCAAACCCCAATGTATCTACTGTGATAAAAATCTGTCAAGCATGTCAGTTCAAAAGGATGGATATTACTTAATGTAGACTGAAACATCTGTATGTAATATATCTGTAAGCAAGTAATGGAGAAATACGATTGCTATTGCTACCATTATCTGAGCACAATTTCTCAAATTGCATTACGTAAAAGTTACGAGTGATACAGTTTCGTGTGAATGCTCAGATGGCATCTTCCAGTCTGCTGGCGTACTTCAAATTCTGGCCCTAGTGCACCCAGGCATTGACATTTAGAGACATTCTGAAAACAGATTATTTTCAATTAATTTTGCTGATTTCGATCCAGTCAATAAAAACATAGATTGTTTTCCCAAACACTGCGCCCAGTTCTTGTTTCAAATACTGAAGTGTGAGTACCATGGCAGGATGGGGTGTAATACATTTTGTTCTTTATGTGCAGTTTAATCTCTTCCAATCAAAAAAGGCAACATATAATCAGTTGTTGGCAAGAACTTTTGGGTTTTCCTCAAAGAAACCTGCTCTGATTTGATTTTCTTCTCTGAAATATTTTAACAAATCTTTTTAGTATAACACAGTTCTTGAAGTCCTGAACATGGAAATATCTGCACTCCCCAGTGGCTCATTCTTAATGATTAATAAACGGTTGATATATGATTATTGAAAATGCTTGAAAATGTGGTGAGAAAGTTTTAGCAATCTGATAAATTTTCATGGTCTCACAACCGTTGGCTTCAAAGATCTAAATCTATTGAATTCACCTTCCTATTGAAGTTATGTAGTTTAAAGTGAGTGTTCTACACAGGTATGTGATGCTGGTATTCTTCTTAATAAAGCATGTAATGCTTTCCAAGTATTTGCATCTTGACACTGTTCATAAATTTTTATTTTCATGTTTCCTTGTCATCCACACGTGCTTCAGATCTAAAATCTTCAGATCAGGAGACAGGAACAGTAACAGATGTGTGTAACATCTAGTGTTTGTATCCAACAGTGATACCTGATGTTTGTGAGTTTTTGTTTGTTTGTTTTTTGCTTGCAATTAAATGCCCCTCTATCTATAATGATGATACTTCTAAAAACAATAAAAGCACCAAATGGCATCCTATTTTGTCCATCATAATCACTCCCTGGGAATGACCATATCGTCTCAATTTTCTCTTATTTTTATTTCTCTAGGGGTTTTCCTTTTGGAAGGCTTGCAACGCATCATCTTAGATACCATCTGTTTTGGACAGAACAATGAGTATAGTATTTTAGATCCTATCTGCCTCCATCTTTGAAATGAAAAAATGCACTGATCTCTTCCTCTGCTACACGTTATTCAGCTTTGATCTTAATTCCACAGCAGGATATAAATATTCAGGGTAACATTTGTGCCTTTTCAGGTAAAGAAGGTTCACACAAGAAAAGACAATTTGTGAGAAACAGGATCAGTGAGGACCAGCTCCACTGAACCTCTCCATTCACAAATCCAATTTCAGTTGACACAGTAGCATTTTATCTTACAAGCTATTAGATTAAAACTCAGAATACTATATTTCATGAGTACTTATTTCCCATGCTGTAGTTTCTAGTGTTCCCAGCTGTTCAACATCTGCAGATGTGCATTTCCTGCCCAGAGTTAAAAGGTCTGTCGATTCATGAGCACATTTCCCATGCTTGCATGTTCAGCCTGATCCTATTGCTTAAATGTTCTGTGCTATATCTCACTCTGTTTTTCTCCAAGGCCTGTAATCTGACCCCGGACCCAGCAGAAATCACAGCACAGATCTTGTAGCACACGATCCAGAGTGCCACAAGGCACCCTGCCTGATAGTTATGACAGTAAATGAACAGCAGTGTCTCGGCTCCTCAAGCTAAGATGGCATTTCCTCTTGTGACTTCTTCACATTGATAAGAGTCATCCCAAGAGACACAAGGAGCAAAGAGTGAGGAGGGGGGCCACCTGTGTAATTGCCAGTAGCCTATCACATGAGTGTGTAATACCACTTGCCAGAGCCAATTTATCAGAGTTTATCTGTTAAAACTGCAGAGAGCTGGGATGGGAGGGGGATGGTGATCCCCTTCCCCATTTAACCTTACCCCCTACGGAGCCATAAAGCTGTTGGGTATCTCTGCACTGAAAGTGGAGAAAGTCACGACAGAAAGAACCCAGGACCCTTTCAGTCACAGGGAGGGGATGTGTCTACTCTGGAAGAAGCAGAAATAATAATAAGAGACGGAAAACCATGGGGAAGAGGATACGAGGCAGAAGGGGATCACTTCTAACTACAGCATCAAAGGCGGCAGATGTAGGGCTGCTCCTTCAGGGGAACCCCATTAGGGTCTGAGTGTAAGCACTGAATTCAAAATAATGGACCATTTAGTCTCCTGCTGTACCATTTAGTCCCCAGGCTGCCCCGCATATACATTTCTGTTATGACCACACTGTCACAGTTCCCCATAAATAACCAGCATTCATCCGCTGTGTGATTAATCTCTCCATCTGCACCATGCTGGCTGCACAGGTGTCTGTGGGCTGCTTTTTCTTTACAGCCAGGTGTAACGGCGTGCAAACGGAGAGACCCCAGAGGTTAGACAGTGGAACATTAGAGCAGAGTGGCAATTGTTCACATCCAAAATATGTCAAAATGATAGATGAGTTCAGTACTAAAAGCTTGCTTTTGTATGTTTGAGGAGTACAGGTTGAGGTTTAAACAGAAGACTATGATTACAGCTAGTCTGAAATCACTGTACTGAATTTGGAAACCAGTGATTGTGCACTTACACTCTGAGTCATCCATAAAACAATGTCCAAAAGAGAGGAAAAAAAGCATTATGTAAATTATGAAATGAAATGCTTACTGAGACTCCTGGAGCCAAGGCAAAATTTTATCATGACTAAGTCATTACGAAAGGCTTAATAAACTCACGTCTTGGTCTTAACCAAGTGTATGTGGTCTTAACCACCACATTGCACTTTTGCTTCATTTGAATTTTTATTGTCAAATTGTCCTGCAATGACCTTAAAATGCAGTTGATTGTTTTTTTCATCCATCAGTCTCTGTGCCAAACTCCACAGAAACATCTTCAATATTCACCCAAAGAGTTTTATCTAATTTTACGTAGGTATAGGCAACATGTCTGCCTGTTGTACACCTTGATGAATTTAGCTAATACTGCATTAACTGTATTGAGGTGATGTGTGGCAGCCAATTTGTGGTCTGAAGTCACATTTTTGCTTTTGATGAATAGTGATGCGAAAAGTTGCCCTTGTTGTACACCTGGTCTGGACTTGTTCTAGTCAAGGTTTAAGTCTTCACTTGTCCTCGACGCAACAAATTTTTATTTTTTTATTAGACCTTTATTTTTACCAAATAAAGTCCCATTGACATCGAAATCTTTTTTTCAAGGGCGACCTGGCCAAGAGGTCAGTAGCACACGCCATGAAAGAAAACAGGTTTTACAGACAGGTAATAGCAATAAATTAAAACGAACAGTAATATAGTAATAACAGAAAAGTTAGACAAAGGCTTGGTCTTGTCTCAGTCTTGGTGTACTCTTGATAGTCTTGGTCTCAGCTTGGTCCCAGTTATGTGGTCTTGACTTCAACATGCACTTTGTTTTAATTTGACGTTCTATCGTTAAAATATCATCTAATTGCATTTTAAAACAGTTCATTGGGATTTTTTTTGTCTAAAATAACTGCAACAGTATTTGAGTTACTGTGTAACATTTTGTGTGTTGCTGACTTATGTTTTTTATGTGTGTACTTATGCATACTGTGCAGCTTTTGCAAGTGTTTCTGGGCTTTGAACACAGTCTACTATAAGCAAAGGGAAGAGCATGGCTGATGTGGACGTACATACCGCTCTAGTAGACCCGCTGATATCAAAGGGCTTTAACTTCCTCAGTCTTAACTCTTTTACCTTCACATCAGCGGCACTTCTCCATCTGTGTGTGTGTGTGTGTGTGTTTTTTCTATCTTTGTGGGGTCTACAACTTCACAGTGTCTTAAATACCTGACCTCACAACATAAATCCTCTTCTTGAAGACTAGTTTTAAAGAGAAGGTTAGGGCCAGACAAGTAATGGTTATGGTTTGTATTAGAGTTAGTCACCACTAAATGAATGTAAGTCTATGGAGTGTCTCCATAAGGGACAAAAGCAAGAAAATGTGTGCATGTGTCTGCCATCAAGTCACTACTAGCCTCTTTTTAATCCCGGGTCATTCAGGTCTGCTGAAACACTGAGCCACAGAATGTAAACACAGCCTTATTAACACTGTCAGATTCAGTAATCTTCCTCTATAAATGTCAACCATGACTAGAGCTCCTGCTTCAGATGTGCATTGAGCTGTAGTGTGTAGACTCAGGATGGAAAGTAGAATTGTTTCAGTATTAGTGGGTTCATTTTAATTAATAGTCCAATTTAGTCACTTGACAGTGCATTGACACAGCTATCACTAATATATTTAAAATACTGGAAGCATTTTTAACAGATATTGGCAAATACATGCTCTGACGTTGTGGGTTAATTGTGTTCTGTTCAAGAGGTGTCAGGACACTGGAAATTCCTTGGAGTTGGAGTCCGTTTATTTTTCCAGATAAATCAACAAGACATGCAACTCAGTGAACATAATCAGACACAGCCCCAGCTCTTCTTTTTCCCAGAAAGGGATCATTTGAAAGTAGTGTTTAACATAGCAAATTAACACCTGACAAATCAGTTTTAGTACTTGTATGTAGTCATACATAATCAATAACAGGGTTTTCACACAACTTAAAACAAATCACAGAAGAAGTAGGTGGTCCTGGTTTCAGGTAAGCACAGAATAGAATATACTTTAACTGATTTTATGTAATTATAACCCTCGCTGCTACTCAGTTGCACAACCCTGGTTTAATAGCAGCATTAAAGCACCATCAGTAATAAAGGATAAGTGTCTATGAGAATCAAATCTATGTTAAATTATGGTCTATAACCTCGGTGCTTTGGTTGAGGGATGATCCTCCTGAATATTTAACTACTCTAGTTAGCTAAACAATCTCATACCAAAACCTTATCTTAAATGATGCTGTGGCAACTTGGACATTTAGCAGGCGTCCATATAAGCCTTATATCTCACTCCTCTGCTCTGCCGCCTCAGGATAGCCAGTGAGTCTCTGCTGGGAGCTCCTGTTCCTCCTCTTGCTGATCTGTTTACAAACCACAACCAAACATACGGTGACTGGCCCACAGTTCATCTCTGTCTGTTTACGCTGTTAACCGCAGTATGCACGTCAGTGCTGAGCCACAGGAGGGTTGGGCTCCAGGGAAGCTGAAGTCGGGGCCTTAGAGAGCTGCAGGTGCAAGAAGGTTAGCCAAAGATGCCACAGCACCAACTCTAGCGATGAGAAGAGGATCGACACAAATCCTCCTGCATTGTCTCACCCTTGATCAAAACTTGGATCCCACTATTTAAGTAATATTAGCTCAACTGCAGCTCGAAAAAGCCAGCCATGCTGTGCTGGTCTGTCTTAAGTGGGACTCATGACGTGTTTATCAAATTGCCTTGTTTGCATTTTTCCATGAGAAAGTTGGGAACTCTTGGACCGGCTCCATGTGCTTACGGCTCTGTACCTAAAGGCAGTTCCTCCCACAAAAAGTCTCCTTCGTCATGTGATCGAGCTCAGGGACAGCTACCCTTCCCATGGTCCTCATGTTCCTCCCCTGTCCCTGAGGGGATGAGGACCAGGTTTGACTGAATGAGGGAGGCAGACAGAAACAGAGCCACTGCGACAGTGCGAGGGCGAGACAGAAAAAGAGAGACATCTGCTTCTCATCTCGATGGGAAAATTCCCCCGATCCTAGAGATTAGGTTGGAGTCCCCCAGTCAGAGCACGCTGGCTCCTCCGAGGCTCACTATTTGTAAGCAGGATCCCTTAGGCCTTGTTGGCTCTAATCCAGAGTATCCCCTTTGAGTGAGTGAACTGCTGATTTCACTACAGTGACATACTTTCAGAATGACAAATAAGAGGTAAATAGAAAATCAGATAAGTGATAATTGTGTTTCTACTTTCATTTACAACATGGTGTTTAGAAGGGGGGGCATTAAGGGTTCAGTGGGTCTCGTGATAACTATGGCTGCACTATCCTGCAGTCATTTCTCTTGTTACATCAATGCCCGTGGGTGCTGCTCTGTTTATTTTCTCCTGATTAGCACTGCGTATTTTCACTCTTTCACAGTACGGGGTGTGTGGAATTAGTGGTCTGTGTTCATTCAACACCACTTCTTTCCACTGTGGTTCAAGGCTTATCATGACACCCTCTAAACCCCAAACTCTTTCATGCCAGATCACCTTCTGAACGCCCAGACGAGACCCACACTCTGGCTTTGTTGATGTTACTGCTAAGATTGTCAAACATTAGCTTTCAATCATTCTTCAAGCTGATCAATGAGAAGATAAAAGGCATTTGCCAAAACAGACTGGAAACGGGTTTTTGTATAGTCTGAGAGCAATCATGCCTGTAATCACACATGATATTTCTGGGATGTCACAGTCTTACGGACGGGATGGCTGCCCTGTTCTTCATCACAGTGTTTATTGGAAGGACCTCACAGTTGGTTCAGGATCTGAGGAAAAGAGTCTCCATTCTCTCTCTGAGTACTGTGGATTCACCATAGATCTCTAAAATCCCTGCAAATATAATGACGGGATTGGAAGCTCATATCGTGTAATATAAGAACTGTGAGGAAATTTTACTGCAACCTCACATCAATGATCAGCTTTTATTTGAATATGAAATCCACTGTACTTAGAAATCTGTCAAAACCAATCCCAAATTACAAATGTATCTTTACTTTCAAGTATTTCCAAATATTGGAGTGATGTGAATTAGTGAAGAAAGTGGAAAACAAGAAAAGAATTAAAACTAACAATGGGCCAGGGAGGCGCCTCCTTTCTCACAACCCCAGCTTCACCATCCTGGAACTTGTATATTTATTTGTTTATTTTGTTTTGTCATGTTGTGGAAAATTAATTTCAGCAAGAGATGTTGAAGATGAATCCTAACTAATGGCGAACCAAACTGGTTTTGTCACAGAAAACTGAATATAATTCAGTATGATGGGTCAAACCTGCCTTTATCGATTGCATTTGGTTCAGTTTAGTTGAAATAATGCCTGCAGGCTGGGTGTCAATGCCCGACTGTTTTATCCACCCTGGTGGTCCTTATTTATGTGTCCCCTCTGGGCAGTGTCATCTGGGATTGGTTGTCTCTAACATCTTCTTGGTAGCAGCACTTCAAGACCAGACGCTTAATCGTATCATAACAGCAAATATACACATTGTCATGAGGATTGAAACCTTCTGTCTCAGCATGTGCACAACAGTCATTGAATAAAGTATTTTTAAGCAGCATAAATCAACTGATGATAATAAATGGCACTCCTGCCAAATTCCCATCAGTCAGTTATATTATTTATTATTTCAAGTTATTAACTTTCCCTAACTCTTTGACCTCCACCCACCATCTCCCTGCTCTGCTCCCATTTCCTTGTCCCATGTTCTACAAGCTATAGCTTCTACACATAAATAAATCTTTGTCCACAATTTTGCTTGGCCGCAGTTTGCGTAAACACTTACACACATGAACTTCACCTAACACTTGCTCAGGCCACGGCCTACCTCTGGACTTTTCCTCTCTGGCTCCTCCTCTAATGCCTCATCACTCTTTTTACCACCTTGCTTCCAAAGCAAGTACCATAAACTATTCATGTCATTTCAGCTTGATTTTGTTTGGTTGTTGAAAACTTTAGGCAGGATATGACCCGGATTACCTTTAAAACAAGATCCATGTGTAGAATAGGTTTTGTTAAAAAGAAAGTGTGCAGGATTACGTACCATATGTGTTGCATGTTCTTTGTTTTGGGTCATCTGTAGCTATTAGAATAAAAATCACAATAAATTTTCCTGTACCTGGCAAACTGATAAATCAGTTTAATGTCTTCTTTTCTAATTGCACTAAAATGTTACTTAGCTACTGAATGTGGTTGATGTGTGTGTTTTCTGAGGAAACCTTTTAAAACTGTTACACATAGCCCCTGAGGGAGGACAAACTAATTTGAGGTTTAAAAAAAACACACTCTGTACCCTGAAAAAATAAACAGCAGCACTCAAGTGAGATTGCAGTCTAGTAAATCTCGCTCCCTGTTTGAATTCATGTTTACTTAAGTATCTCCCACTTCTAGGAATAAATCTAATCTCACTGCCTTTCAATCTCCACGCAACATTTACTATTAAAAGGTATATTCCATTAGCCTCAACCTCCTTTATCTCTTTTAAAAACATGTCAGGAGGCTGAAAAAATCTTGTACGTTTACAAGGAAGCATGTTTACACAGTCATTCAAGGCTCACTGCAGTACACCTGCTTGACCCGCAGAAGTCAAGATTATATTTACATGAAACATAATTTTGGGCTTATTATTTGGAGAGAATGATTTAACATTAAAGAGATATTACAAACATCTCATTTATCTGTTTAATGGCTTAAGCTGAAGCACCACCAACGGCGTCAACCTATGAACCCGTGAATGTGCTCCATATGTGGAACCTCTTAATGGAGTTTAGAATATCACCACAGGCCTGAGTTATAACCTGCTCTCTGACTGCGAGACCACTTCCACACAGTTTGCACCGCTCAGTCTTCATTTATAAAGCTAACAGCTTTTCCAACGGGCAATGACACAAGTCGTAATAACTTATTCTCGGTGTTGTTTTTGCTTTTCTATATTACCAACCACAGGCTCTTGTCCCTTCAGCTTGTAAGAAGTGATGAAATCTTATCCATGACAAACACGCAGTTTCCTCTCAAAGCATAGGGTTTTCTGCGGCGTTAACAGGGGTACCTCCTGAACAGACGTTGACATCAATTCACAGGATATGTCTGCATCTGGCAACACTAGAAAAAAAAAGGCAAACTTATTTATTAAGTACTCAGAGCACTTGAAGACTATTCATGTCAATCAAAAGAACATCAATACATCTCTTACATCACAAATTCACGAGGTATTTAGCTTAGTTTAGAGTAAAGGCAAGGAAAGACACTAAGAAATGAAGCTGACAGATTGGTACTGGGTGCATCAAAATCTTCATATTGTTGGGTTGTTACAGTACCAGCTCTAAGCAAGAAAGATAATGTAACTTTAATGTTTTGCTATATGTAAGAATTGACTATGAATAATAAATTATGTTGTTAATGAGCTTTTATGGTTAGCTTGAATGCTAATATGGTTTAGCTTTGGAGAGAAAAAAGGTCAGCTGTTTCCCAATAGTTGCACTTTTTATGTAAAGCTGTGCTATCAATCCATCATGCATAAACCAATTAGATTGATGTCACTCTTCTGCCCCCCCCCCCCCCCCCCCCCCAAACAAAAATGCATCCTTAAAATGAATACCCTTTTTTATTTCCTAAAAGACTGGTCTCTGTTCAGTCACTTTTGGTCAGGATTGATTGCAGCATCTTACAATGTGCTTTGCTTGTCAAATCAAACACAATAAATTGAGCCATACTTTTTGTAGAACTATGAATTAAATCTTTATTTAGCCCGTGGTTACTTACCAGCTGACACCGTGATGAACAATTCACAGCTGCATAGAGTTAAATGCTATCTAGAGATTTCTACATAACACTTCCAGACAAAAAATAACTTCCTATTGTCTGTCAAAATGTTGACTGGTTTCCTACAACGTTCATACATGGAACTGACCAGGCGTGAAAACAGGATGACACCTGACAACCTTGACTGCATGAAACAAAAATGTGTCTGAGACAAAAATATGTCAATGCAGAATGGAAGTGTAAACAGGATTTGCCATGTTTTCAATGAAAGAACGTGTTGTGATATAATGCTAATCACCTTAGGCAACAATAAGCTGCTTTTTACACATGGCTGAAGCACTTCCTATTTACCACTTATTTCAATTTTAGTTTTCCTGTCAACAATACAATTGATGCAGAAGGAAAACATTCATGGTTTGTCACAGCTAATTAATGACAGGAAGAAAGAGTCTGACTGCTGACTATTGTCATGTCCTGTTTGGGTCCGATGTCCAGGTGGTCCAACAAGTAAATATTACAGCCCATCATCTCCCACAGTCCTCTAGTTCAGGTGGTTCTCTCCATTTATGGATTTGATTTTGTGGGCTTTAGTGTTCACATGCATTTACAGTATGCATTATTCTGATTTAACACAAAACAGTACATGAGCTGCTTGAACTAGTTGTAAATTATACTGTGACTAACTTCTGTCATCCATAGAAACTTTGGTATTTGCAGACTTTTAACATTTGTTAATGAGATCCTTCAAAGAAGGGGGTTCTCTGGTTCTCCACTTTCCCCTTACAGGCCCCACTGTGGAAGAAACCCCAACAATGATGAATGAACATCATTAATGTTGTTCATCTGTTTACATTTTATGCTGAAATCTGGGAAAATGAGGGGTCAACAGCAAAAGGGAAATGTGCTTACTTTGGCACTCCAGTTTCTGAGAGCCACCCATTTGGACTTCAGAACATCAAGAGACACTACAGATGGTAAGGGACTTATTTGTTTGACTATTTGACCTCTTCTCAAAAGAATCTGAACATTTCTACATCTTCTTCAGCTTCTGCATTTTTCTCAATATTTAGACTAACTGAAGGTGTTTTTTTTCCTAAACAAAATGCACCAATCTATCCAATGTCTCTGCATAATATTGTTGAAGAGGAGTCACTGCATCTTCTTAAACAAGTCTAATATCCAGTCTAACCTGTTCCGACATCTTTTCAGAGCCAGAAGACATATTAGTACCTAAGTTATGGCTATGGCAGAGGTAATCAAAGCCGACTGTTCACAATCTGACTGTGCAGAGATCCATCTTCCCTGCAGTAAGTGATCACCCAGGCCAGCCTTGCATGTCATGTCAGCATGTATTTATAGTGCAAATCATTTAAGTGAACTTATTAGGCCCTATCAGCTAGTGCACCTTTGAAAACATAGATCACTGGGCAGATGGACAGACAGGAGTCAGAGTCTGGCACTGTTCTCTGAACAAATACAGGCTGTGCTGGGAGTTGAAGAGCAGAGAAGCTCTTTTTAGCTGTCCTTCAAATATCATTGAAACATAAGGACACTTGCTATATCAGTGTAACCCTAATGATTAATGATTAAATTACATAAAGAGCTGGATGTGTTCATTTAGCGAACTGAATGGCTTTTTGATTAATCTGAATGTGCAGCTTAAAGTACATAATAAGAAAAACAGCTTGGCTGCAGAATAAAACTTTCAGCATCCAGACAGTGGAAGAACACTGAGAAAGACAGGGCAAGGCTGAGACAAAATAATTGTGGAGTCATATTCCCTAAAGAATCACTTTGCTTCGCTTCAATTCTGTCATCTGCCTGAATTTCACAAAGCATCCATCATTGCCATGTAGAGATACAATTTAGGGAAAGACTACTGTGATATTGCACAGCATAATTAGAGGAAATGTCTTTCATCATCCCGGATTGTTTGTGCTTACTGGTGCTCTGTCCAAGATGGTTAGCTGGTAATGGGGGGATGTCTCACCCTGCTTCAAGTGTCTGAGATGTTTAGAAACAACACACTCCTGAGTGTGGTCTGCACAATAGCAGAAGGCAGAAGAGCTTTTCAGCACTGTTGAAGGAATGTGTGGAAGCCCTCAAGGAATCCTTTCGTTCCAGGGTTTCTGCAAACACAGAAGTCCCACACAGAAGATTAACTCTGTGTGTCAACAGTAATGGAATCTCCTTTTCTGTCTCTGCAAACTTAACTAAATACTAAAGTCGCTCTGCCTCACTGAGGAAACGCTCATCATGGAGCCGGGGCCAGCAATGAGTATACCATGTCACCACTGAAAAAGCTCTCTAAATGTTTACCTTGCCTGAATATCTCTGGCAGAACGTCCTGAGCACTCAGAAGCAGTTTCTCAGCATGTATGTGTATGTATGTGTGCACCAGCAGTGTAAATCTCCTGCAGTGTATAATCTAGAAATCATAAATAAAGCATCACTGGCAGTGTCACAAGCTCTGGTCCACTGTGATAAGTATTTACAACACCACATAAATTAACATGTTGGAGCTTTAAAAAGCCTCATCTCATTAGTTAGTTCTCTGAGGACAGATGAAGAGCAGAGGAGATGAAGACAGAGAAGGGGAGGAGATTTAAATGTCCAGCCTGTGAAAAGGTAGTGAGGGGCAATTAGAGGCAAGTGTTCAGAACCACAGCTCAAAGCAGCACTGAACACTGAGGCTGTGGCTGCACATTTTCACCTCACCTCACTTCATTCCCTTTACTTTTTTTCTGGAGCGGATCATCACTTGTCACTGAAGTATTTGGGACTGAAGATCCAGCAGAATGTGCTTTTCTTTGCTGCTTTGTCGGTAGTTCTCACCACTGTTCCATGCTGCAGATGTTGGACCGTTTCAACTTTTGTGCTTTGATTGTTGAGGCGAATGTTGTAAAAATTAGAGGTTTCGTTGCCAGCATTGTTTTATTACCTCTGCACGTCCACTTTGCCCGTGGGGCCTTATTCATTAGTAAGCACAATCTACTTCATCAAGTTACAGGCGGCTGCGGAGCTACGTGACTGCAGTCATTCTCAGCATTACTAAACCCGGACTGGATGACTTGGAAATTCCCAGTCAGCATCTTCTTCTTCACTGAGTAGTTGTCGACTTTTTTTTTTTTTTTTTTTTTTTTTTTTTTTTGCTGGATTGTTTTTTTTTATTGCACTTCTGGAGCCACTATACTACTCCTCTAGTTGCAGGGATCGCGAAATGAAACTCGGTTTTGTCATCGAGACTGCGGTGGCGCTTTATCTGCTGCTCTCACCTGCACAGGTAAGGAGATATTCACCATTCACAGTAAAACTTCACTGTAAGAGGATTATTAATATAACACTGTAGGAGACTGAATCATCATTAATATGTACATAGGGAATATAAAAGTTGAGTCAGCAGAAGTCAGTTGAAGTGATACAGATCCATTGTGCTTTGACACCTTCATTGTGAATATCCTGCACAGTTCATTCATAAGATGAAACGTGACAAACTGCATCACTCTACCCCTGGAAGACATGATGCAAAGTGACTCACTGTTATATTTGGCCAACTTTAGTAAGCTTATAATTACAGGCGCATCATACTTTAAGACCATATTCACAGACTTGGATTACACGCACCGTTTTTTTCCTTTCAGTGTAGATTTCCATCAAAGATCCAAGGTGCTTGTCCCCAAATGAAATATCTTACTGAAACAATTCTATAGATGCATTTATATTGTTTTTTTCTTTTCTTCAAGTAGAGGTAATAGATTCTGGGCTACTTTGTGTGAATCAGGTAAAATTTGTAATAAAGTTTATAATATCAGCTTCCACTCTTGTTTCATCACAACATATTTGCATAGTCTGAGTAGTTATGATGAGAATGATGAATCAGTGTGTGTGTAAAAATGTATTGAGACTTCATTCCAGGCCAGTCATATCACTGTCAGGCGGCGGTGGATTAGTACAAAGCTGGTCTGTTCTCTGTTGCCTGGCATTGCCTGACTTTTAGTGTTACACAGGACAGAGCTGAAACTGGAGTGAGGACTCATTCAAAGGCCTGTGTCACACTGCAGAAACACTTGTAAGAGGATGTGCCATCGGACGGCGGGACTTCTGCCAGCCTCCAGCCCTTGAAAAATTTCATTCTCTGATTTCCTCCCAAGGTGGCTGTGAGCTGGCATCTTTCTCTGAATGCTCTACTACTAAATTAGTCCATTCACGTGTCCATTCACTCTCACTGTTCACTTCACAGACCTGCCTGTTTCCCGTTGCCCTTCTAGCTGTAGTAGTATTACACACAGATCTAGTCAGACCATAAAGTTTGGAAAAACCTCCTTGTCACACTAGATTCTTTAACCAGAGCCTTTGCAGCTGTTGCAGAGTTGAGAGTGAGTAGGAGAGGCATGGGATCACCACATCTTCACTAATCCTCATAATCAGCTCATGGCCTGCTTAGTCAAAACAGAAGTGACAAAATCCAGGGCCCACAACGTTTAACAGGTTGAATGACCCCCAGTGTCCAGACGATTAACAGCAAATGTAAACGGTACAATCCTGAACGTCCTAACTCTCAGGTTATACAGACAATCCAAGCTTCTTCTTATTATCTCTTAAATCACTTACTTGGTTAAAGGGTTGTGTCAATGGTTTTCAGATTCCACAGTTATCATTAAATGTTGGTGAAAAGTAATTTTTTTTAATGTCAGTGGAGTTAGTGACAAGCTATTTAGTCTATTCAGTGACAAAAGGATTGATTGCTCTAGTAGTTATCTGGTTTCCAGCTCCCACAAGCATCCAAATGATGTCGCAGAAAAGAAAAGAAAAAAAAAACATGTCAGCTCTGTGGTTGAAAATGCTACAGTATTATAAATGTTTCTGTGGGAGTTTGTACTTATAAATGTGTACCACTCATTGATAATGATGATTTCTCCAAACTGTCATAGCAGGAGCTGATTCATGCAGTAATTTATGTACACTTTAAAACTTGGAGTATTCAAGAAAGGGTGGGGTTAACTTCAGCTGAGTTCAATTCAGCTTCACTGCCAGAGGTTTACGACACAGCTCAATCTGCTTAGTGTGTGTGTGTGTGTGTGTGTGTGTGTGTGTGTGTGTGTGTGTGTACGTGTGTGTGTGTGTGCGCGTGTGTGTGTGCGTGTGCGTGTGTGTGTGTGTGTGTGTGTGTGTGTTTTGCGAAAACAGGCAAGTTGAAAAGTTATCTAAAATTCTACATAAAATGATATATTGTGCTGTTATTATTTCTTCATACTAACTCAGGTAAAAACATTTTAATAGTATTTTACTCTCCCAACCTCCTTTTCTGCTTCAGTCAATGTTTGCAACTCAAACAACTTTTAACATACAATGACTGTAACATTTGGCTCACAAATTGTATTGTAATCTACCATAAAACATCACCAAACAAATGCCAAGGCAATATTGATCCACAACAAAACCCAGACAATGGTCTATTCCCATGATGAGTGTGAATCATAGTCAGTTAAAGATCACAACCCAGTTGAACACATAGACATACGTATTAGACAGCGCTCTTCACTACCATGATCAAAACCTCAAATGAGGGCTCATCTTTTAGAAGTATTATCCTTTCAGTTGAGCTCACAGACTTGTACCGTCAGTGCCACGGACAAATGAAACCATTCTGGCAGCATGTTCTGTCCAACACTTCACACTTATGTCTATATGTCTCAGTCATGTGTTTACATGTAAAGATGGGATTCAGTGTCTTGAAATAGTTCTGGTCCCATAAGTATAGGACTGTTGATCAAGGGTGGAAGCACCTGCGTTTCCCTTTTGAACAATGGTGGCCTCATAGTTACCCTGTCACCAGGCAGCGTAACAGTGATATAACAGCCATCTATATTCTTTGACACACTCTGTTTCCCTGTCCAGTGTATTATTGGCACTTCCTGTACATACACACCACATGCACACTAGTGCCTGCAGCGCTCTTTTCATATTCAACAAGCTTTGCCAAAAGTTGCTGTACCTGTTGCCTCCTGCCCATTTGACAAACTTTTCCACATAATGCTTCAGGAATCAACAGGAATGCTTGATGTACTCATTGCTTGTAATTTCTTTGAGCAAAAATGAAAGCAGTGAACATTCAGCCTCTGCTCTTGTATTTTCACATTACATTCATGTGACTTTAGACAGGTGTTTCCTTTACATCACAGATGTCAAAACAGTACTTGAGTCTGACCATTTATCACACTCTTGCATCTGTGTTTGTGTACATAGTGTGTTTTTCTTATGCTACTTCATACTTAGTCAAGTATAAATGTCATGACAAAACACATCCAGTATTTACAGAATTCTTTATGCAGAAGGTTTAAAATGTCAACATCATGTGTAAGTTAAACATTTTCAGAATCAAAAGGCTCACTGAAGCTTCATAAACCTTCGTCTGTGGTTGTGACGATCATCCACATGTGCATCTTTCCACTAAGTGGCAGTGACCTGCTGACTGAAGGGGCTCCTTCTTATGTTGTTGTGGTATTTCTCTCTAGTTGTAATGCCCCGGCCCAAGGGAGAGTTGCAATCTCAATCAGGAAATATGGATTTCTCCTTCCTCCTCCCCTGGAGGAGGAGCGGTGGTGCTTGGGGCAGCCGTCTACTCAGCATGCTTTAATCTCCATCTGGATGTAATTTACTCTGGTTTACACAGGGAGAACAGCGTTTACTGTAATAGAGACCACAATTACCACCGGTCAGCCTTATCTCAAGACCTATGTCGTGTGTGTATGTTTGTGGATGGGGTGCGTGGTTTATACAGTGATTGTGTGTGTTTGTGTGTCTTAAGGGGGACATTTGTGCATGCATTAATGGCCTTATACTGAGGAAATGGTGTTTATCTAAATCAACATTTATATGGACCTTTACCTCTGCCCTGTCACTTAACCCTGTATCACTGGGTTTGGAAAATATGTCAGACAAAAAAGTAACCATGAACATGTAAAATCATGGAAGAAAACAATTATTGATGTTTATAATTAAGGATATAAGTCATCTTATAGTAATCTTTCTAAAATTAACTTTTAAACCCAGACAATATGAAATTTTATGTTTACTTATGTTCAATTTAGAGATAAGCTGATGAATCTGTGGAGATGGGATGCTTTACAAACTTTTGCCATCAGCAGAACTCGACTCTATTGGTGGCTGATGGTTAATATCAGGCTTCTTAACTAGAAGTACTGATTTTGAAATAAAATAAAATATAATAAAGTAATCCCATATAAAATCACAGTTCCTCCACACATATTCCACATTTATTTATTCAGCTATTCATGTATTTATTACTTTGAATTAAATGTTCAGTTCAGCAATTGTCCAATTACCTATAACATTAAATATAGTTCATTTCAACCCTTTTTTCAGGGGTTGATAACAACTGATTCATAATAAATATCAGGTGTGTCACTGATCCAATGTATCATTACAATATCAACCTTTAAATATTTCCTTTTGACCTAATTTAACTGTTATTTTATATGGAAACATATTGCTACCAGGCCAGGAAGAAAAATGGATATATGCGATATGAAAAAGTTATAGGTATGATGAGATATTTTCATGTTGTGATGACATATAAACTAAAGTTTAACACTTCGTATTATAATTCCAAGTCCAATTTTATTTGTAAAGCACTTTAAAATAACAGCAAGGTTGGCCAAAGTGCTGAACACATTTGCAATTATTAAATATACATATTACTAAGAAACAGAACAATTAAAAAAAAAAACAATAAAAACCAAGGACAAGTTAACAATACAATTCACATCTCATACTTGGTTAAAAGCCAAAGAGAAAAAATGGGTTTTTAATCTGGATTCGAACACATATAGGGAGTCTGACATACAAAGGTAACTCATTCCACAGTCACGGCATGGATACAGAAAAAGTCCGATCCCCTCTTAGGTTCCCCTTAGTGTGTGGAACAATTAAGAGAAGCTGATCTGTCAAACTGAGACCCTGGGGCTGAATCAGGTCAGACAGATACTGGGGGGCAAGACCATTTTGACATTTAAAAACAAATAAGAGAATTTTAAAATCAATATATCATAAATCATAAATCCGAAAATGCACTGGCAGCCAGTGAAGGAATTCCAAAATTGGGGAAATGTGATCATATTTCCGGCAACCAGTTAAAAGAGGAGCTGCTGTGTTTTGTACCAGTTACAGACGGCCCACAGAAACCTGGCTGATCCCAACATAAAGTGCATTGTAGAATTCTAAGCGAGTGGATATAAAAGCATGGATCAGCATTTCAAAGTGACATCTAGAGACAATAGGCTTTATCTTGACCAGTTGCCGCAGTTGAAAAAAACTGGACTTTATGACTGTATTAATGAAATAGTTTGCTGATAACATTATAACAGAACTCAGTGTTAAACCTTCAATCTTATATTTGTATTGGTAACACATAAAAAAAAGATAATGCTTTAATAATATGAAGATATCTTGCCCTAACAATATGTAGATGTAATAATATGTACCTGCATCTGTACATTTATTTTACTTTAATGTCTGTGAAGTTGTTTAACACCTACTCAGCGTGTCCAATGTGTTCCAATGTGTAGAAATATTTCTACATCACAGCTACTTTAGAAACTGTGTCACATTATTGTGGCACATTGACTTCATGCTCTGCTGAGGTTTGTTGGTGTTTTGCCAGTGCTTTGTGATCATAAGCCCTGACCTGACCACCCTGAGACCCAGCTGGATACTGTCAGCCCTGTAATGGCGCTGCTGACTGCCGGCGTTGTACGTCCACCCACCTCTTGTATACAAAACAGAACATAGGTTTCCTTTGTAGTTGTCGCGGATGGATACAGCGACCTTGGCGAGAATTATTGTTGCTGTCATGGTGTTGATGATGTGGAGACCTTCTCTTGAAAAAGGATGGATGAAAAAGAGCGATGAGGCAGGGAGGTGGCTCTGCTTCTCACTCATCTGGCTGTTTGTGTGTTTGTATTCACTTGTTCTGCTTTGGTGCTCTGTGTTCTGGTGGTCTTGTGTGGTCCAGCGCTCAGGTCCCCTCCCTCAGGATGTTTCCAGTCAGTTGGTGATGCAGGTGCAACACTGGATTGAGGGTGGTAGCTTTGCTTTTAAAATTTTTACATTTTGATAAATTTGCCTTCTGTTTTCATCCCAGGCATTGTCAAATCAATCCAAGAGCAGATCCAGCAGCGGTACTAACCATAGATCTGCAAATCAGCAAAGGACTATCTATCCACACTGTCAGCGCTCCAAATAAGGATGGATTTCAAAGAAGATATTTTTGGAAAGAAATGTTAATAGTGGTATAACATCCCATCTAGCTTCTATTGTTATTTGATTAAGTTCAGAGGAATTGAAGAGAAAACTCAACCAGATCACTCTTGGTATAAGAGTAAACCAAGCACACTTAGTTATCTTCACATAAACTGTGATATTTTTTTCAAATGTTAGTTTAATGTTACCAGCAAACTATTTCAGTTGGATCCCTCCACCAGTTTTTACAAACTTTTTTCAGCAGATTGTTTAATGCCTCTGCTTTAGTGTAAATTAATTATAAGGAACTTGGAGAACAGGTTCTGTCATGACTATTCCGCTTAATCTGAATCATTGCATTGTCATTCTTATGTAATCCATAAAACAAGTGAAACCTGAATGAGTAAATGCAGTCCAGTGGCTGTATTGCTGTGAAGAAATCCAGAAGTTGTCTCATCTATTTAAAATGAACTAGCAGCAAACCGCCCTCCGCTCATGTGATTTTCATAGCTTTACTTCATCTTTCTTTCCTCTCTGTGTCTCTGTAGATTCTGTTTTTGTAACATTTGTGCCATTGTAACACTACCTGCTGTTGAACTGCCTGTAAATACCCCTCCCCAGGTTGACCCTTAACTCTCACAGTTGAAAAATCTTTCATGACCGTTAACACTGGTTCCTCATCATGTTTTATTTTTGCTCCCTAAGCATGCTGTGCTTCCTCTGACAGATGGAGTTAAGCAAGGAGGTTAAAGATGACGCAGTTCAGCTGTGTGGGAGTGGAGAGTAATGAGACACAACAGGTCCTCTGATCTGACCCAGAGGACGAAATAAACTCTCAGCCAGCAGCTTGCCAACTTTCACTAGAGACTTTAGAAACCTACAAGCAGCTTTGCACTAAAGCATGTTGACCACTATAAATGTCACAGTTTCATTAGTACTGTAGCCACTTTAAATGTTTTAATGTCAGTTTTGCAATGCTCATAACGGACAGTGATTATAACTACGATTACATATCCATCATTATAAATACCAAATAGGACTACTGTTGCATCTGCAGGAGTCAGCTGGACCCATTGTGTCTGAACAAGCTTTTACTTTCTGAGTGACAGTCTTGATAAGATAAGATAACTTTCTGCTCATGTTACCGTATTTGGTAAAAATACCAAAATGCAGTTATGGTTAATCTTCTAAAATGACCGGTATTAAGATTTAAATCAACCTTTTGTCACTTGGATGAATGCTCAGCAATTTAACAACAGCAATAAATGAAATATCTGTGAACTGCAGCTATAGCCACAAACACATTACTTTTCCCTACTGATAACACAATTTTAAAGTAGATTTTGCCATGTGTATCTACTCATTTTCTACTATTTGCCATTTATTTATCATAGGTCATTATTACCTTATGAATCTTTTGCAACATATTAGACTTCAATGCACAGAACTGTATATGACCTATTCAACATTAATTTATATCAAGACTGGAATTATGTTGTTCTTTTCCATTTTGCGTCAATTTAAGCCTGAAACTCAGATGCTACTGCTGTCTGTCATCCATCACTTGTTTAATACAGTGTGCAAGTACCATTTGTGCATTTGTAGAACCAAGACATATGTACAATTGAATATTTAAGCTGCGTATGACTTTTGTCGCCAGTTTTTCATAAAATTTGGAAAACCTGAGTCATAGCCTAAGTATCACGAATCTGTTAGTCTTTGCGTGATTATGCACCTGAGTCATTTCCCTCACGGTGAACAACTTCGAAATGTACTCCATCACAAGCCATTTGTTTGTGTACATATCAAACTGAAACCGTCACTTGGGCCTTTTTGGAATTCCATGCAGTCGCAGCAGCAAGAGGCAAGAAGCAATGAAGCTGTTTCCGTGTTTGTTGCTGCTGCAGTCATACTGCGGCTGCATGGAATTCCCATTCCAACAATGCACTTCGCAACAAAATTTCCAAAACGGCCCAAGTGACATCAGTTTAGTATGTAAACAAAGGGACTGCTTGTGATGGAGTACGCTTCGAAGTTGTTCACCGTGAGGGAAGTGACTCAGGTGCATAATCACGGAAAAACTAACAGATTCATGATACTTAGGCTATGACTACAGATTTGATGAAAAATTGATGACAAAAGTCATACACAGCTTTAAGGTGTAGAGAACGCAGAGTAGAGGTGTTCCATCGCAGCTGAAGAACACACACAATACATCACAACAGCTTTATTTGTGTTACACTTAATCACAATTAGTTTCAGAGGTCTTGGCACTCATATTATGAAAGCAATAAATTAAAATAACACTTGCATGTGAGACCCCCCTAAGAGGACTAGAAAGAGAGTGATTCAGCTTCTTGGTTCATTAGACAAGTTTATACTTATTTATTGATGTAAAGAGGGTGTCTCTCTCCATAAAGGCTGAATTTACTTCCAGTCATAATAAATCAAACAGTAATATTACAAGTGCACAGAGAGGAAGAAAAGGCTACGTGAGGATCTTCATGCAGCCTTCATAATCTGTCAGATTCTTGGGGGTAGCTCATTCCTCTACTCTAAACCACAGAGGGTGCCAAAGATGCCTCCTTGTAAAGTCAAGGCTTAACCCATGACCAAGGTTTGAAAATCCTCCCCACCTCACCACATTCTGAACGTGGACTGAGAGCGGAGCCAAAAAGCCCTTGTGATGTGAACCAGCCTCTCCTGAACTGCATGAACAGTTCGAAACCAGACGAGACAGGGTAGATCATATGCCAGGTAACACTGGAAAGGGATTAATTTTATCTGACTGGTGTTTCTAGAGAGGATAAAAAATGCATCAACGCCTCAGAGAATGGAACTGACTTTTAACAATAACTCAGACTGAACTGCGAGTTTCCCATGCTACCAGTGGAGCTAATGTGCTGTTGTGTAACCAACATTGTTTAATGAGTGCCAATCTATAGGATCGCTGTAAGAGGAACATTTTGTCCAATCACTGTGCATAAAAAGAAGATGCTTCAACAGCTCCTTTATCACTGGGAGGACTGAACCTAAGTAGCTGACTGGAACTTGTGTATCTATTGATTTGAAGTCTGTCAAAACACTACTATAGAGAAGTGGGATCTGTCCACCTCATCCCACTGACAGTTTTACAGGAACCTCTGAAATGTTTGTGTGAGTGTGAATGCATCATCATCATTAAAGCAGGACATTCCTCTTTAATCACAATGTTTGGAAGAAGCTGTAACACTGTGCTAGCTGATGTTATCCTCACTCTCAAACTAATTTTGGTCCATAACAGGAAGTGGATGTGTTCTAGCAATGGAAAGATGGTGTTAAAACAGGTCTTATTTCCATCATTTGAGAAATTCCTTGTCTGCCCTGTTTCTATTATATAACTACTTTTGGTCTAACATTCCTCAGCTGATCTCGCTATCAGTGTGTACACAGACAGTGTTACAGTATAAATGTCATCAGGTGTGTGTCACAGAAACAGTCTGTGAAATGTAACACCACTGAAAAGACTACGGAAGCAGCTTGTCTGTCGCCTGCTCACTTGCGTCTGCTGGGGGATATTTTATCAAATGTAGATTCCCCTTCCTGTAATGGAGTCAACCAGAGGTTTTGTGTTTTCCCAGGCAAATGAGAAGTACACTCTGTTTATCATGGGATGATGGGAAAGATGGGACAGAGGGGGAAACCATCAATGGGAAAATAAATAGAGATGAATCTTACACCACAGGAAACAGGTTTTGAACCTAAACACTTGGGCACACAGAGGAATGCGATTTGAAGGAGAGAGTGTTTCTACTGCTTGAGTTTTTCACTGAATGGATAAAAAGGTGTACTGCGTAGTACCAGCTGATACCACCAGGGGATAAAGGATTTCACAACATGCCTACTGTGTTTGATGCTTTATTTATCACAGCTAGACTTAAAAGGTGTATTTGTGCATGTATAGTTTGGCTTGATGATTTGTTGGTTTGTTTGGGTTTTTTTTTTGTTTTGTTTTGTTTTTGTTTTTTTTCTATTTTTATCATGTGCCAGTGTAATCCATTCAGGTTTTGATGCAGTAAAGTATAGTAAAGCTGAAGCCAAGACTTTTTATTAACCAGTTTTCTTTATTAATTCTTTTGCAGTGTCTACCCCTGTCCAGCATAAACAATACAACTCAAGGTAAGTTTTAGCTCTCTAAGTGTTGGAGATGTTAGTGTTTGTGCTCCAAACCAGAGTGTTTTGTAACATAAATGAATAGATGCCAGGCATGACAAAATAGCTCTGAAGGGGAGTGTATCTGTTCATTATGTTTGTCATGCAGTGTTGAGAAATATGAATGACCAAACAAAACTTGCATGTGAGTTAGTCAATGGATTTGATCTGAATCAAGAGCATAGAAGGACATGTCTCGACTAGTAGAAATTACTCATCTCAGAGTAAGTTTTTCCATTTCCATTTAGGAGAGTTCATGCTGGAGCTAAAGAATGTGCTCAGGACTTGACAGTTCTCTTTGCTTCTTCACAGTGTGTTATCATCCTTGCCTCACATTACGAATTCTAATTAAGTGCAGATAAAATAGAAAATATGTAACCTACAAAACAAATGTAATAAATACATGTCAAAGATTTGTAGAAATCTGAAAGGATTAAGAAGACATGGTGCAGAAAAACTGCCAGATAAGCAGCAGACAGGGAGCATTAACTGGCCAGTGAACTGGCCTTTTGCACTGTAACAACATTATAGTTCCTAGACCCATCTCTGTAGCATAGATGATTCCCCAGCCGTCCCCTCCCAGCCTGTCTGCTTTTATAAACAGCTGTTTTGGTGTCAGGCTCCATTTGGTGACCCCAGGGGTCATAGCAGTCCCAGAGGTCCCTGTGGGGCAGCAGAGCTCCAACTCCAACAGAGTTCTGTTCATGGCCATGTTTCCAGTGTTTGTTTTCTCTTCCTTTTCTGTTTGTTCGGCCGTAGTAGTCCCTGTTTCTCCCCCACAGACTGTACAACTGGGACACTTTCACACATATACTCTCACAGGAAGGCATACTGTACATTATACAAACACATTTACCTCATAATGAAAACAGGATACACAGTGGCATATTGCAAATGGTTTCATGTTTCTGTGTACAGCATATAAACTCACCACTCCTGAATTATTAACTACTCAAATTATGTGTGGCTGAAAACATTATTAACTGAACAGTAGGTTATTTTTCAAAAAGTAATAGATTTTCTCTTATGATTTCATTACATGTATAAACACAATAGTGAAAAGACACACTGTAAAACAGAGATGAAAGGTATTTGTGAATAACTCATTCGTCACTCTATGATGTTACTTTTTATACAGTCCTGATGTTCCAAGAAGTCTGGGGTCGGAGCTTCTGTCGGACCATTGAGAAACTGGTGGAGGTGGTGCAGGAATACCCCACAGAGGTGGAGCACATCTACAGCCCCTCCTGTGTGCCTCTGGTGAGGTGTTCAGGTTGTTGTGGGGATGAAAACCTGGAATGCCATCCGACACAAACCACAAATGTCACAATGCAGGTACAGGTACATGGTATGGTTCATGATAGTTGTATGTATCGATTACTGTATGTACAGTTTATTCATCTCAATCTGTTTTATCCTTCAGTTGTTGAAAATTAGACCATCAGAACCAGGTCAAGAATATGTTGAGATGACGTTTGTGGAGCATCAGACATGTGAATGTAGGTAAGAAAAAAACAAAAAACAAAACATCAGATTAATCAGCTATGCACATACTTGACAGAAAATTTGCAGACATCACTGTTTGTTGTACCTGGGTGTTGTTTTTCATTTATATGAATATTTAACTCCTCAGAATCAGGAAGCCTGTTGTGAAGGTGGAAAGGTAAATACATCATTTTATGTCAGTTTTAAAACTGGTGAAAAGGACACATCCATTTGTCAGAGTGTAGATAATAGCATTGATTTTTGCTGCTCTCTCAGGAAAAGGCAAAGAGGAAGAGGAAGGAAGAGGAAGGAGAAACAAAAACTGAAAGAATGTGACAGGTGATGTCTTAATACTGCAGAAACTATTTATTTGCCTCCTGTATATCTCTATTCAGCTTTAATGAGGTTTATTTGTCTTTCAGGTGTCAGATCCCTCGCAGGTAACTGCAGTGGCAACCCAACCTCCTGTTGCAGTGTGGCTCAACATTAACTTCCAGTGCAGTGACGGCATCAAGAGTCTCCTTCGATCATCTGTCAATTCTGTGTCTGCAGCCAGAGGCTCAAACAGCTGGGTGGTTTTGCTGACATGCCTTCCTGCTACTGGACAGGGCATCTGTAATGAAAAGGTTCAGTGGGTGTTGTGATCGGTGGAAATACTGTTGTTACACACCAGAAACAATGGACATCCCTGGGAGCCAGTGCAATTCAGAACCAAACAGACTGATGCCTTCTCATTTACATTAGTTATCATTAAATGTAATTCTGCTCTTTGGTTTTCTATTTAAAGGCTCTTTTTTTTAAACAAGTTATATTTATTGACACAGGTGAATATATTTGGAACAGCAAACTTCAGAAGGTTTGTTGTCTTTTGTTCAGAAACCCAAAGAAGCTTTAGTAGTAAAATGTATTGGGCTGAGAATGCAGCTGTTCTGCACATGCAATAATGAAATGTCTCCCTCTAGTGTTTGTGGAAGCAATAAAACTGTTTGAAGCAAAACTAGCTTTATTTTAGATCAGACAAACAGGATAAGACAAAGATGCTGTTGTTATTGTCAGTCATCAATCACACTTAGACACATCATCAGTTTATTATAATATCCAAACTAACATTTATATTAGTTACAATCTCATAAAGGATTTTACTGTATGAGCCCCCTCTCCCTCCATGACGTTATGTGACCAGAAATTAATACTGACTTGTGATGTAATGCAAAACCTGAATATAAACAGTATTTATGAAAAAAGTGTATCAACTAATTTCATGACAACAGAAGATTATGTATGAATAAATGCTTGAGATACAGTATTTAAGCATCAAATAAATGAAATGGTTTCTCTCCTCCTCCCTGGTTAAGGAAGAGCAGGAGACATTGTCGCAGAAGTTCCATGTAATAAATTAACAAAATCAGTACTGTGTGAAATCTAATGACAACCATGAATTACAGATGCAGTAAGTGTAATTTTGTTGATATAGTTATGTTACTTCTATGTGGTTCCAGGGCTGTATTACAAAGCCGGCAAGAAGCGGACAGATTTTTTTTTTTTTTTTTTTTTTAATTTTAGATCAAGTGCGCAGCAGGCGAAAGAGCTGATGTGAGGCCCAGCTGGAAGTGGCAGATCAATAACCTGAATCAATCCTTTACTATCAATCACAACTCATTTGGAATAGAGCCCGTTCTAAAGTATTAACCGCAATTATTTGTAATCTATTTTTTAAATGCGGTTTAAGGTTCTTAAATGAAAACTGTTTTGTACTTAATGCACTTAAACAGCACAGAAGGTTCCCATGAGCCTTCAACACAGGCGTCTTCCTCAATCTGTTTTTGGAAACAGTGTGATCAGGAGGTGTCAGTTTTAGGTAGTTTTGTTACATGATGGCATATTTCCAATTTATTACTCCGAGGAAATCCCTGTGAACATGTAAAAGATGAAAAGTGTAAACTGTGTTCAAATAAAGAGAGAAGAGTGTGAATAAAACCATATCTGATGCCAGATGCAGAGCTAAAAAGAAATGTTTTCAGTTTGGACTTAAACACTATCAGAGTTTGGGTTTGTCTGATATCACAGATTTCAAATTTTAGTGACAAAACTAAAATGCTGCTTCTCCCTGTTTAGTCCTGACTCTGGGCATGAGCAGAGTCAGGACTAAACAGGTTTTAAAGTAGGACTGAATGCTACGAAAACACCAGTGATAATATGTCATGTTTCAGTCAGTGTAACAGTCCTCTCTATTGTTTAAAGGGGTTTTGTTCACAATGGGCCTCATGCAGCAACAGTCTCTTAAATTTCTAACATTTTTTCTTATTTTTGTTAAGAGAAAACATAAGAGGAATCAACTCTGTTCATGAGGAGTATTTTCATCTCTTGCACTCCACCCAGCTTTTGATTTTTAGCTGTGTGGTTTTATTTCATATGGAAATTTCCCAAAATACACACATCCACACTCATAACAGGTGTGATGGTTTGTACTGATTATACAAGTAAAAATTTATCATTTGTCTGTAATAGTTCACACCAGCAAGAGAGAAATGAACACACTGCACCACAAAAGAATGAAAACCCCCCAACTTTATGTGAACCCTCCTGGAGGAACACATTTATACTAAAACACATGTACATACAGACACCAAGGTACTGTAACACACAATGAGCCGGAGGCCTGACATGGAACATTCTTCACTCATTCGATTACCCTTGTCCTTCAGAACAGGACAAGTCTCTCCCACACGGTGCACAAATCAAGCATTATAGAAAATTAAAATCTGTCCTGGGGAGCTGATGGCATTAAACAGACTGTTCCATATATAATGAGTAAACATTTAGTTCTCTTGCCCCCTTTGTTTCTACTTCAGTTGAGGGTTGCAGGTATATCTCATCATCTATACCAGGGTCAACTCATCCTAAAATGATTTTGACACCTTTGACTTAATATCTTCTTTGTAATTTTTGCATTTCACAAGTTCATCCTGGGGGTGTTATGAATTCACAAGGCTTGGACCCAAATGCGCAAGACTGAGACAGGTGGAACTTAGTTTGAGTCAGTAGTTCTCAAATCCAGTCCTTGAGGACCCCTACCCTGCATGTTTTAGATATTTCCCTCTTCCATCACACCTGGTTCAATTAAAGATTAGCTCATCACCGAGCTCTGCAGAAGCCTGATAACAATGTAATGGCTTCCAGGTGTGCTGGAAGAGGGAAATGTCAAAAACATGCAGGGTAGGGTTCCTCAAGGACCGGATTTGAGAGACACTGGTTTGAGTATTTATTACTCAAGAATAAAAATGAACAAGAAGATCTTCACAAATGTGGTATAAAAAAATTAACAAGAAGTTCTTCACAAACGTGGTTACAAAAAACTAACAAAGATCATCACAATTGTGGAATCTAAAAACTAACAAAAAGGTCTTCACAAACATGGTATCAATAAACTTACAATCAGAGAGAAACAATACAACACAGAGGACCAGGAGAAGGTCAAGGGAGTTCTTGGCTTTGCAAGGAATGAAAGACACACTGACAACAGAGATGAGGAGAGGAGGGTATATAAAGGGAGTGAGATCATGAGCCCCAGGTGCAGACAATCAAGGAAATCAGGGAGGACGCAGACAAGACAGACACAGTGCACACAAGTGAACAAAACCCCTCACCAAAATAAAACAGGAAGTGAACAACACCAACTAACATAAACTGCTTACACCGCTGAGGGTGGTGCATCACAATGAGCTGGATTGGACAATTTGGCGGGATGGTTTTGGCCCGTGGGCCACATGTTTGACACCCTGGATCTATGCAAAAACTTCAAAATGAAACCCACAGGCTAAATTATTTTGCGTGCTTTGTAAGGTTGTTTCATAAATAATGAAACAGCCGCCTAATAATTAATGGGCGGCTGTGGCTCAGTTGGTAGAGCGGGTCGTCTGATGACCAAAGGGTCAGTGGTTCGACTGTCCACATGTCGAAGTGTCCTTGAGCAAGACACTGAACCCTGAATTGCTCTCAGTAGGGCAGGGGTGGCCAACCCTGGTCCTGGAGAGCCACTATCCTGCACTTTTTTAGATGTATCCCTCTTCCAACACACCTGATTCAAATGATAAGCCTATCATCAAGCTCTGCAGAAGCCTGATAACGACCGTCAGGTGTGCTGGAAGAGGGAAACATCTAAAACATGCAGGATAGTGGCTCTCCAGGACCAGGGTTGACCACCCCTGCAGTAGGGCCTGGTAGCGCCTTGCATGGTAGCAGCCGCCCACTGATATATGAGTGTGTGTGTGAATGGGTGAATGAGAGGCTTTGTGAAGCGCTTTGGACATCATGAAGGTGTATAAAATGCACTATACAAGTGCAGTCCATTTACCATTTTAATAAAAAAACAAAAACAAATCCATTGTGTCACCTGAAAATTACAAGAACTTGAGAGGTGATGCCAATAAAGTTGAGTGGAGTAGTGAGCCTGTTTAGATACACACTAAAACTGTGCATAGTTTATTGATTCCACAATACACACACATTTTCAGGGAATATCTGTCAGTAGTGTCTATAGTTCTAGATAAAGAGAGGTCTTGTCTGTGATTTTGCCACCTGATGGTTCATCACATTCAACTGTTCAACGGATTCAGTAGTTAGCCAAGCAAATGAATGAAGATTAAGACGTTTTGTGGATAAATGTTTATAGCTTTTTTGCTATTAAGTATTTTATATTTGTTTTCATCATTCAAAAATACAATGAGTTCCACTCCTACACTTGCTGTACAGCAATACTGACCAGTTCTTTGTCCTGTCATTAAAAAGCAGATGCAGTATGTGATGTTGTTGAGTATTGTTTTAAGGGTTTTTTTGTGTGTTTTTTTTTATGATTTGCTGACCAAATATAAAAGAAATGGCATATAAGTTATTAATGATTGTTTTAAAGGCTAAAACATGAGATATTTAAAAATGGGGAAAGGTGAAAATGTATACCCTAAATGGAGATACAGACTCTATTTTGGAAAATTAAGACATTTTGAATTTTTATTTTGGAAATGTGTTATTGTAGCCTAGATACATTTAGAAAAAAAAAAACTACAACTTTTTCTAATATTTGTATGTGTCTGCCCATTTAAGGGTTAACTGATATTAATATACACCTTCCATCTTTTTGGTTCTGAATCTGCTTTGTTTCGGGTTGTTTTTTGTTTTTTTTACAGACCTCTGTTCCTTGCTCATTTCTCAGACCTCTCCTGAATATTTAATGATAAGGGTTTATTATATACTTTATCCATCAGCGGCAGAATATACTGAAATGTATTAAAACATAAAATTTCAATACATTAACTCAACTAAATAATGGGTTGGAGGGATCTCTGTACCTACTTAGACTGATAATTTCTAGAACTCTTTTCTGTAAAATGAATATTGTTTGTATTGGGCTTTACACCAAACTCACGAAAGTTATTATTATAGTACTATTTGTGTACAGCTCAATGTAGTTTTATTTAGGATCCATAAACAGTTAATATCAGCTAATACTGTCACTTAGATTGTATCATTACTGTAAAATGATACAAAAGCTCTTCTAGCACCTCACCTCTGTGTCTGTGTTTCTGGTTGAATTCTGTGGCACGATCCACTGGCATGTTTGTCTGTCTAGAAGTTCATCAGATGGATTCCTTCTAACACATCCAATCCACTAATGCATGTCTATTCTGTTGAAGTGAATGACTGCATCACTGTCAAATTTGTTAAAAGGTGGATTTTCCCGTGTCTTTTGTTTTATTTTTCTACACATCATATAGGTTTTTAGTTCATGTTGTTGACACCAAAATACTCACAAGTAAATAGTATTCAATTGTAAAGGTCTTGATCAACCTGTCCATTGGTCTTTCCATTTTTTTTTTTTTTTTATGTTTTTTTTTTTGTTTAATCTGAGCAGAAACAGAATCAAACTCAGTAACCAAGAGCTCAGCAGGGGAAGGAGACAAAAAGTGGGGAGAAGGTTCATCTGATTCACTATAAAGCATTGGCTCTTTTTGTTCTGTTGTTTCTTCGTTTTTCAAAAACTAATTCTGTTTTTTCAATGAGGCGACCGGTTCAGAATAAACTCTCGTCTATCCTTCTAACGTTACAATATTGTGATTTCTATTAACCCTCCGGTATCCCGTCCACCATGGCCCTTACTAAGCACCAAGTGTGCGTTTTTTGCACACTTGTGGAATAATGTAAAAAAAAAAAAAAAATTCCATACAGTTTGTTTTTAATTCTTTTACACTTTTTTCTATTTCATCACCTTGAGCTGTAAATAAAAATACCAAAAACTCAATAATTGTCAAATTTTTTTAACCCTTTAAATGCCGTGTTTGTAATGTAAACAAACCTTTTTTTTTTTTTTTTTGATGCAAAAAACACAAAAAATATTATTTTTCAATATACTACATACAAAATGGATCACATATTATTTGCTTTTTGCAGCCTGGCATATGTCAATGATTAACAGCAACATTGGTTAATTTGCATTATTATTTTTGGCGCTAGGTCAAATGTTCAAAAATACTAGCATCTGTCACCAAGTGTGCCAAAAAGGCACACCTATAAATCAAACTATTAAATATTATATATTGATTTATTTTTCTGCTCTAATTTGATTTTATTTTTTAAAATCAAGGTCAGCCCTAATCATACATATCAAATGGAAGAAATAGTGCGTTTTAGGCACACTTGGGAGACAGATGCTAGTCTTGTAATTTTCTTTTGTTTACAATGTGCAAATTTTAGTTGGTGGCCAGAATTTTAAAGATCATGCAAAAATGAACAACTTTTGAATTCTAATCTCATTTAAATTGTGAAAAATAATATGAAGTTTTTTAAGACGAAGTGCAAAGTGTGCTTGTAAGGCGCACCCGGATACCGGAGGGTTACTCTTTATTCTGTGATTGAATCGTTAGGTTGGTCATCACATCTTCTGATTGACTTTTATTAATATGGAAAACCTGTGCCAAATAAATAAACTATATAGAATGTAAATGAATTTTTTATTGTTTTGTGTTATTTATATCATTTGTGAAGCCCGCCCCTTCTAAAGACACCAAAGTCACACGTTTCCATAGTAACATCATGCGCGATGTCCAGTCATAGTGGGCAGAATTACGGCCCTCTGTTTTGTCTAACAGGATGGCTCAATACCTAAACCTTGGAAAAATACCTTGCAGCTCATCAGGTAGGGCTGTATGAAGGCACACATGATTAACTAAAAGGATCAGATGGCATTTCATGAGACACAACATTTCATGAAAGAGAAACGTCATCATCCAGCCTACATGGCATAATACAGGGTTTAATGCACCAGCGTTTGCCCAGTAACAAGGCGTATGTAGCTATGAGCTAACGCTAAGTAGCCGAGAGTCGTAGTGCATAACGTTACAACTAAAGTAGGAAAATTGATGCTTGTATAAGCTGGTACTTGTTTAAAAACAACATCATACTGGTAAGTTTGAGACAAAAACATCATTAGCCAAATAACGTATCGCTCGTCTCTTCATTAGCTATAACTCTAGTTAGCTAGCTAGCTAAACGTAATGTAAGCTAGCAGGGCAGGGCAGTAAACAGGTTGCATTTGACAGATTTAACACTAGACGTTGTTGCTGGTTGAATAAATTAGCGTTTAGTAAGCATAACCATTTGGGTAATACCTTCGTGTTTCTTGTATATTGACAGTATTGCTAAAGTTGAGTGTAACTGTAAACAAAACAAACAATGCTATCATCAGTAGCTCACTTCAACTAGCTACTATTGTGTAGCAGTGTTAGAGTTTTGCATGGACGTCAAACAAACTGGGTGGATTTGACAGGTCCACTTTAAATCTAGGTTTAGCCATTTTGATTCTGAATAATTTAAGTCCTTAACTCAATTTTTATTTTTTTTTTTATTTCAGAGGAAACAACAATGAGCAGTTTCAGTAGACCCGACAAACACAGGACACAGCAGTTCACGCACCGTGGAACAGCTAAGACAGACTTGGAGCGAGATTCTGGCTTTTCAGGTTTGACTTGATTTTTTCTTTTTCTCTTCAAATAGCTACTTTTGTGTGTATTTGTTCTTGTGTTTGCCCCAAAGAAGATCATTTTTCACATGGGAGTTGTGCTGTGAACTACACCTACATGTAAATATACAGCATATTTACGATTTGTGCAAAAAGAGCAAAAAAAAAAAAAAAAAAAAAGTCATAAACATCAGTACTAATCAAAACTAGAGATCTAGGTCACAATTTTATGTAGGGTATCTTCTAATGGGTCTTTTTTTAATAAAAACCTTCATTACACTGTGAAGGCTTGACCTGGATTTGGTGTAGTTCTTCTCCCTGGGTTGATGGTGTCCTTTTTCAGTCGACCTAGAGATGGTTATCTACATCTGTCAGTGTTTTTATAGTACTAATGTTCTGCTTCAGGTACTGCACACAATAGGAAGTTGAATCTTTTGCTTTTAAACATGAAGAGATCCATATACTTGAGTTCTTCTCCTCAGATGCCAGCTCCGAGTACCTCAGTACAGTGGAGCTGACTGACTCAGAGGAGTCAGGAAGGAATGGCTCCAAAGTCAGCCAGGATCCCACAGCTCAGCAGGTGGCGGTGATGGGCGGCTCATACACTGGACTTTCTCCAATGATAATCATGAATAACTTTGTTTTAAACCAGGTAAATTACAGCATCGTATATCTCTTTCTGCCTGACATTGATCTGTTTATCTTATTCCTTCCTGCATTTTTTTCCTCCACTATCTTGTCACCTTCGTCATGTTTTTAACTTCATTTCTAAATAAGTGCTAGTAAAATAATTGTGGCCTTTCTCTGAAATTCTATTTAAACCTAGTTAAGCTTTTATAACTTAATTACACTTCTCTACTCTCTTACTAGTAGTTCATGGACATACTTACATCTGTGTTTGTCTAATGAATTTATAATAAACAGGTGACTAGATGTAACTGAGGCATTAGCTTACACCCCTGGTTTCCTATATGATTCTATTAAGAGATAGCTAACAGGTAATATGGAAATGCTAGCTAAAAGTACTGTTTTTTGTTTGAATATTTATTTGTTGTTGTTTTTTTTTAAAATATATATGTTCTTTGAGAATTAAAAAAAGGAAAAATCATACTATAGCACAATACTAAAAGCTCTTTTCCTTTAGCCATCTGCCATGAGTCCAGCAGAAAACCAGTGGGGTTTTTCTTCACCCATGGAAGTGATGCCTCAGTCACAGGTTGTTCTTCTCCAACCAATGGTATCAAATGGCAGCAGCAGCTCCCCAAAATCTGGCGGTGAAAATACTAGACAATCAAGAAGCTACATGCCTGTCCTCAAGTCATATCCTAGAATTGCACCACATCCTGGGGAGGTTCTGACTAAAAAAGTGGGATCGTCCAGAATGAGGGGGACATCAACAGCAGGATATGAGCAGCGTCAGCGTAAGCACCATCATGGCCAAAGGCCGTACAGCTCCCCCAGTCCACAGCCAGCACTGCAGACCCCAATCAAACAAAACAACAGCTTTGAAGCAGTAAACAGCCAGACACAGGGCGCTGATATTCAAGGGCAGCTCTGTGGTGACTCTCTTTCTCCGCTGACTGGGATCACCTCTCTGCCCCCCTACACACATGAATTTTGGACATCGACAAACAACACAGTCAGTGCTGAGAAATACCAGGATACCCCTTCAATGGACAATAAACTTAAGCGTTTCAGCAACACCTACAACATTCTCAACAAGTCTGGCTTACTGGGAATAACGATGCGCACAAAGCAGCTGATCAAGGAGAACAAACGTACCCAAAGCCAGCTGCAGCAGCTCCAGGAGCAAACGGCAATGCTGCTAAAGGCGCTGAGCAGCGGAGACTCACAGCTGTGGACTAAACTCCAGCTCTCAATGCAAGACACAGACAAGGAGCAGTGTAATGTTAAACCACAGACAGTCCTGGTGTAATATATCGGTGGACATCACCAGCAGTTCTTAGCCTGAGGGGTAAGGTCAAAGAAGCCCTCTGAGGGTCAATTGTTTTTAACAATATAATCAACACAACTGCTTCAAGGATTAGTCTAAAACTACTCAAACTAAAAATGCAGTAAATTATGCATTATTATCTGGGCTGTGATGGCAATATACAGGTTATTATTGTTAATATTATTAAAGTTTGCCAAGTCAAAAATGTGAAGAACTGCTGGTGTGAGCTCCGATATCACAGCTGAAGCACACCTATTATTATCAAGTGGAAGTTAAGAAGCATGCTTGTATTTCAGACCTTTGCCTTTAATGAATTTTCCTGCCTCTGCCTTTTCAGAATGGCAAGTATCACTTGCAATAGGGCTATGGGTCCTTCTATGCTGAACTGCATAAACGCATGCCTTACAGCACAACAGCGGACACTTGGAGTTTATGACTTACTTTGTAAAGGTCTTGAATGTGATTGCTATTAAATAAGTTAAAGCATAAGTATTTTTTCATCAAGTAGAAACTTCATGTGGCAATATGTGCCCTTTGTTTAATTTTCACCTTTACTGATGTGAAGAGTTCAGAGGGCAGGCTGAGCCTTAACTGTTGTGTTTTTTTGTTGCTGTTTTTTTTGACACTTTTGTACTTATTTATGTTTAATAATGTTTCTGACCAAGACTAAAGCTGTGTGAATAACAGCAGGGTTTGCCTGTTAATTGTTAAAGTAAATGTCCTTATTCAACAGAAAATTTTAAGTTGTGAAATCTTAAATTGTAGCAAGGTGTGGGGTTGCTGTAGCCATATCATGTACTGGTCTTGACTTTGAAAATGTTGCTGACTGTTCATTCTTGCTGCAGGCTAAAGCTTAATGTGATGTAGTGGTGAAATTCACCAGGCAGAGAAATCACAGCTAAATACGTAGCTTTCACCATATGAACACTTGCACTTTAGTACAAGATGACTGATAAGAAAAACGTCCATCTTTAAATAGTCGTTGCTCCTCTGTGTTGTTAAAACACAATGTTAATACAAGTGTTTATCCAGTTGTTTGTGCCTTTCTGAAGTGTTCATATACTTCATATCAGTGCTTGTTTAAATTCATACATTTCTTTTTTTTTGCTTCATGTAGAAGAAAGCTGAATGTATGTAAAGGTCTCCAAAGAATTAGTTCCCATGTAAAATTATCAAACAATCCATAGCCTTGACTAAATAATATGCGGAGTGGTTGTAGAATGGCAAGGCAACAATTAATCACATAAAAGGTTCAGTTTTATATATAAAGTCTATGGTACCATTGTATTATTTATTTTAGCTACAATGTACTACTGTTACATGAGCTTACACTCAAGAATAGTTGTAAAACTAAGGAATAATGACATTATGCTTGGTTTTAATAGATCAGAGAATACATTAATAAAAATATTTAAATGATTGCATTAAATGTTTGCCTTTTTTCTGTAATTGTGTAGTATGTTCTCTGTTTTCTTAACATAAGTCAGCTTATCATATAATTGCTTGGTATAAAACTTTGCTTGAAGACTATTTCCTCTCAATCTTTTATTTCACTTAGAATTTGAAGTATTTATGGACAAAATAAATTGACTTTGGTGTGGTTTAAATACTTTTATTGGTTCAACAGGAATAGACAAAATATCTCTAAAAAGTAAAGTTATACTTATTGAAATCCCAAACATCTTTGACGTTATGTCATAGATTATGTCTGTGAACAGTGAAAAATGTACTGTTACCAAAGGGCCCTATCTTTAGCAGTGAAGTGAATATCTCATCTTTGGGGTGATCTGTACACATGAGATGTGAGTTTATGGCACATTGTGATTAATACCCTGGATAATAATGTGGTACATCATACTTTCCCCACCCTGTCTTATAATTTACCATGTTACTTTCATCAAACTAAGTCACATTCAGTAAAAAAAAAAAGTCAGTCTCCACATGTGACAGTTTGTCAAATTTGGCAGTTCGATGCTGTGGGTCAGTACAAACCTTATCTCCACTTTCTGCTAGCCCTTGATGTCATAATGAGTCATTATAAAAACTACCATAAATTTCCTGAATGTCACACTGTAGCATCCTATAAGGAGGTGTGGAAAAACAACACACAAACTGTAATCTCAGAGCACCGCATGGCACAGGCAGTGAAATTCGAGTTGTGGGAAAAAATATTAGACCATCAAAAGTCATCAAAAACAATGGTTATGCAATCAAGTATATCTCCTGTGTGTATCATGTGACTAAAACAGACAGAAAAGGAAAAATGGAATATCTAAAAGCACTGTTTTTGACAGTACAATGCCATAGTTATTAATGTAAGAACTTAAGTGATTTTGGTTGTTATCAAGAAAACATGGACAATAGGTAGATATCAGCTCTTAAGTTAAACTTTTATGAGCAATTTTTGTTGTTATCATTATATTTGTCCAAACAAATGTACCTATAGTTGTACCAGGCATTAAAATGTGCAAGAAATTGAAGAAAACAAGGGGTGGTCTAATATTTTTTTCCGCAACTGTAAGAGCAGAGTACAAAAACGCAAAGCTGCAAAAGAATATGCATTTCAGTCCTAATATTTTGATGCGAGCATGTACTGTAGCAACTGTCCGAAATAACCAACTTATAAGTCTTAATATTGCTATGTGAAATTACACTATGCACTATACAAAAGTTTCACATTGCTTATATGGCTCCTGTCCTTAAAGGAATGTGTGCTAAAAGCAAACTATCTTAAGAACTAATTTAAAAGTAAAGCATCCATTTAGTATTTAAAATCACCCAAAATAAGCACTTCCTACAACTTGAGCTGCTTGTGTGATCTATTTGGAGCTATATGGGCAAGACGCACAGTTGTCAGTCTTGTTTCTGTGGATCCGTGTCCTCAGAGCACATCTCCACTGTCTGCACAGGCAGAATAATGCCTAAGATCCAGCGGGTACCAAACACATCCTTTAGGTTGTTTCTCCACGGGTTGTGATTCTCCACGAGCTCACCCCGCTGCATCTGACACCAGGTCTGTCCTCGGGCCACCAGCAACACCTGCTGGCAACAGAAACCTGCACAGACCAGACCGATACCCAGCCACACATAGAGCATCAGCACCAGGAACAGCTGCAGACCTGAGACGGTTCCTGTGGGGGAAAAAGGATGAATGAATACACAGGGAAGTCAACATTTATCCTGTTATGTTAATAAGAATTGTTAAACTACCCACCCATGAAGAAGTAACCAGTGGAGAGAGGAAGAAGAGTCAGGAAGGTGAGTGGGTTTTCAAAGGAGATGGAGTACTCCACTGTTAGAAAGGCCACACCAAGAACCAAGGAGTACAAACAGGTGCATGAGGTGTAAATGCAAAACATGATGAAGTAGCGCATGTTTTTGTTGCCGATGCAGTTTCCAGTGAAGAAGCAGTGGTGATCCCTCTTGAGAATAACTTTCTTACACAGTTTGCAAAAGTGGCGGCCATTCAGGAGGTAGTGTGCGTCCACTTTGTCGGAGCAGTGCGGGGAACACACAGGAATCACAGTCTCATTGGCACTTTCAGCAGGATATTTAATAGTCATTATATAATTTCCCAGGGCGTTGAACATCAAGAAAAGGAAAACAACTGTGTGCAGAGCTGTAGAGCCTCTCAGTGATGTGTCCGGGCTGGGGAAGATAGTTGGAATGAAATAGCAGAAGTGCAAAACGAAGGTGGCAGCTGTAGCCATGAAGAAGTATGCAGGTGCCACAGCATTGAGAAGTCTCAGTTTTAACATCCGGGTAAACATACCTGTGTGGGAGTGAACACAGCGTTTATCATATGCTACAGTATTTGGCAGCTTAGATAGAGGCTTGTGTTAAAGACATTTTCCAGATTATAGTTGGTTCAGGTGAGCTTTATTTATTACACAGTGGAGACAGAGTGTAACACCAACAAAGCAGCAATAATCTGTCTGCCTTCAAGTCTAACTGTATTCTGGTCTTCAATATTTGAAATGTATTCAGCAATTTCAAGTCTAACCATTAACTCCTGCCCTTTTATCAGACTTTTTGGCACACCATTAGAAGATCTCCCTCTACAAAGGCCACAATTAACCCTATAATGCTGAATGTATCATATTTGACACATGAGTTTTGAAGCCCTCTACATGATCAGTGTGATATGTTTTTATCTTTGTCTTTTTTTCTTGAAAAACCTGATGTATACAATTAGATACATGCAACAGACGGATAATCCACCAGGGGGGAGGGATTCGTTCACCAGAGGCCTTTCCAGTGACACTACAAGATTGTCAGGAGGCAGAACTTTGCCAGTTTTGAAAAGGAATTACCAATTTGTTTGACATATTTGTGTTATATTATGCTTTTGTTTGTTCAAAAATAATAATGTTTGAGCATTGAGACCTGATGTATCAAATATGATACAAAATTGAAAATCATACATTGAAATTGATATTTGAAAAAAAAAAAAAAATTTTTTTTTGGTTTTTCAGATGGACCAATAAAGGCTCCAGTTTCAAAGAACTGGAATTTTCCATCAATGATTTAATAGTTCAGGCTTTACAGAGTTAGATAGTATAGCCTTCTCCTCCCTTTTAGCTCGGCGACTCATTGTTTTAAATTGGAAGGATGACAAACCCCCCTCCTTTGGCAGATGAATATGTGATGTCATATTTTTCCTTAAGATTGAAAAGATTAGATACACATTAAATGGATCAATGGGGAAGTTTAATGTGGTATGGCATCCTTTTATTTCTTATGTAGAACAGCTGACAATGCATCATGACTCTGGATAATGTGTGCTGTCTACAAAGTGATTGGGTAACTACATTGTGGAACCCTTTAATTTGTTTGTTTGTTTGTTTGTTTTATTTTTTTTATTTTGTGGTGTCTTATACCTTTGCTGTGTGTCTCATTGTTTGTCTTACTTTTTCTGTATGTTTGAAAGACTTAATAAAAAAAACTACATTGATCCAAAAAAGTAATTTGTCTGCCTGTTTAACTCAGCAGTGAACAATTTATACAAAAGTTGATCAAAGGGGAGGGCAATGGAAACTGTATTACACTGTATTCTAAACAATCAAGAATAAAAGAGCAACAATGGTCATAAGTGAATGAACAATAGACACATGATTCAGTTGCAACTAAATGGCTTAGACTAACAGCAATAGGGAGAGGTCAAGGGCATCACAGATGGACAGTCCACTACTTTTTGATTCATAACTTTTGAACCAGACAAGTTTAAGACAAATATTATACATAATTGGAGAGGTCTAAATGCCATCTTAAACATACTCAAAGGGCAAAATTTAGTTTCAAATATTTTTTAAATGAAAAATATCAAAAACTACTGCATCACGGATGGACAAAAAATTAACGTCTATATTTTGCAAAAATTACGAAGTTCTCAAAAGTGAAGTTCCAATGACATTTTCATCCTAAAATTTATTCAGTGTATACCTTATACCCTCTATTTTACAACCTAATAATTGGTTAGAGGAAAAAAAAAAATTTTCATACCTAAATAGCAAGAGTTTTGACAAATGGCAGCGTCACGGATGGACAATAAAAGTAAATATCAAATTGAACATTTTTTATTTCAATTATCAATATCATATACATTTGTTTTACAACATTTACAACATACAAGTGATATTAACATTATATTCAAATGTGTTTTGCATCAATACATACATTTATTAATTTTAAAAACCGTGCTTAGAATATGACATAAATAATATAATAATCAAATATCAATGTATTTGGAATAAATTTAGTTTATTTATGAGAGTTTATAAAATTAACCCAGAATGATGGCAGAAAACTTTGTCACTTTCCAAACATTCACACTCATAAAACTCCTCAAATGTTTGTTTCACAAATTTTTTCCTCATTTCAAAATACATTTTCCTGAAAATATAAGTAATTACCTACCCAAAAATATCAGTTTGGTGTAGATTATTGTACTTTCCTTTTTTTGACCAGATGTTAACCTTCCCTTGACTTCACCCAGTAGGTGTTTTGTAAGAGAAAAACAACTTATTGACAGAACAGCAAAAAAAAAAAAAAAAAAAAGAAAAGAAAATGAATAGAGATAAATGGAAAGTAATACACTTCCATTTAACACAGTGTGATATAGCTGCTCTTTTCGTCCAGTGAATGTAAGTCTGCTGCTCAGAGAACTAATTGCTTTGCAAAATGGGGTCTGGGGACTCTCAGGGGCCGTTGAGAATACCAAGAATACCTCATCCTTTTCACTCAATCTCATATCCTACTGCACTGACAGACAGAAGAATCACAGGGTGTCAGGATACATAAATGAATGATGCTGAGATCCCTTTGGTCTAAATGTGGGTCCTTAATGTCGCGTTTGGAAAGAACACACAGAATGATGAGTGATTGGCGCGGTTTCCTCTCCTCCGTGTTTCTATGTTATAAAGGGATGAGGTAAATTGGTGATGGCGTCAATGATTTGATTTCCATGTCGATGCAGATATAACAGTTATAGTTTCAGGTGATGGTGTTTGTGTGAGATGCCTACCTGCAGGTGTTTGGAGAGCGCAGGAGCTGTCCTTTCAGCACCACAGACCTCAGCTGCTTCATTCACAACGACCGAAGGTGATGTTGAGCCATCGACGGCTTTTTTTTTTTTTTTTTTGTCTCATATTATTAGGCGGCTTGCTCCCGTTTCTACCGCCGCCTATTGGTCTGGGGATGCGTTTTAGGGCTATTTTTCTTATTTCTATGACAGACGCAGAAAACCATGCAACATAAAGCCGCCACTCCAAATTTTCAGACATGAGCACAAGAGGAAGGTGAATTATCACGATTCATCAAACAAATCCAAAGATCTGCTTGCGTTTTTAACCCATAAAGACTCAAACGACCACCAATGAACTAAATCGTCTACTGATCTAAAATATTTAATACCTTCTGATCCACTAATCCTACCAATGTATGTAAATAACGGGTGTAAAATGCAGTTATTCATCTTTTCATGGTCATCAGATATGACCCATTTGGACGTTCAGAGGCTCCGTAGTGAACGTGGAAACACCGTCATCTTCTACAACATTAATTCACCAATAAAACCCCTGGAGTTGGATCAATGACAGTGGACGGAGATACTTGGTTTATGTTCAGTTAATGATAGATTTTACTGAATAAGTCACTTTTTCCCCAGTTCTCTCTGTTTCTGATATAATAACCCTCAACTTTAATCTGAGCTTTTATAAACATACATGATCAGTAAATTAAATATGGTAAAATACATGATTTTTACTGAAAAGATGCAAAACACGGTGAATAATATTATAGCAAATGGTGAAAAAACACTTAAGGAAGGTTAAATTAAGAGAAAAATTAATTTGGGAACTACCACAGATGTAGCACTGGGTCTTTACAGGTTAAAACAGCAATGTGAAAGTCTGAAAATACATGAAAGCTGTGACTGAGAATCACACGTTTTCCTCTAAAGGTTAATTTTCTGAACTGTTTTAGGCTGAAAAATTAACAGTGTTGTTTTTTTGTATCCACCCAACTACAAAAACATCACATTTCTGACAATTTGTAATTTTGCTTCAGTTCAATGTGTTTTCACCTCTGATTTCTATACAAAAATATTAATTTTACTCAAACATAATAAAAGTGTTTATTTTTTAAATTTTTTAAAATTTATTTATTTTTTCTTCTTCCACTGCCTGGAACACCCTGCAGAAGGAGGTAAAATGAAGGAGCTGGTCTATTTGAATACATTCAAAGTCATTTTAAATGAATGAGGGAAGGAAACATCTGGATCTAGATGTCTTTATAATTGACTGAATTGGGTTCTGCTTTAAGATGCTTTTAAGAATCAGAATCCGTTTTATTGGCCAAGTATGTGAACACATACAAGGAATTTGGCTTCAGTTGTTCTTAGCTCACGATGTACAATTTCAACATAAATCCAAACACACTTAAACATAGACCTAATATAAACAAACATTTGACTAGAGACAAGGACAACAATGAGTTGAGAATTGATATAGATAGAGATAAATATGAATGACTGGGTAGATGTGTACCGAGAACTGGTCTATTAAAATGTATAGTATGTTTATGTATATTTCATTTACAGTGGATTTATATTGTAATATGTACAGAGTGCAAATTAGAGTTTTGTACAGTGAGTAGATGTGTGTAGAGATCTGGTCTATTAAAGCGACATTGTTGTATAGCTTAAGTAGGCTACCTTTTAAATAACTGGTAGTATTCTATTAATATGCTTTTACTATTATGTTTTATGTATGTTTTTAGTGCGGATGTGTGGCTGGAATTTCTATTTTCTGTAACTTTTACTGTTTCTGTCTTGACCAGGACACTCTTCCAAAAGAGATTTTTAATCTCAATGTATCATTTTTTCCTGGTTAAATAAAGCTTAATAATAATAACGCGTTTTCCAGAGGTGTATTTGTGGAAAAAACAACACTATTTATAGCTTTCTCTGACAATGAATGCATAAAAGTCTAAATTCCAGTAGGTGGCAATGCATCCTCAGTCATTTTGCTTCTCATTGCTCCTTCACTGTTTTAGATTTTCCTTGTTTTCTGGAGATGGATCAAATACAGGTGACATTTCACTTATGTTATGATCTGTCAGAGACGGGAAATCTGTGCTTTAAAAAAAAAAAAAAAATGAAAATCCTTTGTCATTTTAAGAAATAAAAATGAACCCATCGGAGTTTAAGTGTATTGACGATATAGTATTTTTGCACGCATATGTTCTCCAAACAGTCAGAGTTAGAGCATTTCTTGACGCTCCCTTGGTCGTTCTTCACGCCAGGCGTTTTATTGTCAGACGGTCCCTGAGAAGGTGGGAGTTTCTCTTGTTTCTTGGTGTTGGAGAAAAAACACAGCAGCATCCCCATCACCAGACGCCTGCGACCAGGAAGCTTTATAAGGTGAGCGGTGTGGCTGTTAAACTCGTGTAACCGCTTGATGATATGAATGTTGTTTGGATGAGAGGTGTGTTTTTTGGTGCTATTTATGGCGCTTTCGTTTCCATCAAGTTGCAGAGCAGGAGGAAGGTGGGTACGCAGACTGTTGTGAGTGCTGCAGCAAGCGATGGTACAGAGTGGCCAAAAAAAATCTCTGATAAAGGAGACAAACATTTATTTTTTTAATAACAACACTTTTTTTTTCTTTTTTTTTTTTTTAAGATTTAACATAATGTATAAATATCCCCTTCCTGCGATGTTTCAGCGTTGCTACTGGCTGGTGAGGATGAGGATGCTCAACGTGTGAGACCTTAACACCTAAATCAGATGCTTTCTTCGGTCTACACCTATTGTTCCTCATATAGTCCCTTGGGTGTTTGCCAGCTCTTCAGTATTTTCTTTCTAGATGTATAACTTTACGTAGGGATTCAAATTTATCAATGTATTTTGGAGATTTGTGGTCTGCTTCAGCATCATTGTGGATTTATAGTTGTGGTCATTACATCTTCAGTCTGAATCCACACAGACATAAGGCTCTGTTGGGCATGGAGCTTTGACCTGTTGAATCTAAACTGAATTCTTTAACTAAAACTGACTGATACAAAGCATGTCCTGGTGACTGAAAACAGTGTTTAGAAAATATTCCTGAGGTAAACTGAGCTCATAGCTGTATAAATGTCAATAGTCATTTAATATGTTAAAAATACACAAATATATTTCAGTTCCATCCTCATATTTTCTGTCTTATTGTGTGAAAGTCAAGCAAAACTGTTATATGTTAACCCAACCCATTTGCCATTTGTATCTGACTATGATGAAGGGACATGGCCTTTCAAATGCCAGACTTATAATGAGTTTTTGACATTTTAGTGGGTCATTTGTGTATCACATTTGCAATGCAGTATATGCCAGTGTGAAAATTATGAATGTGGGAAAAGGTCTTGTTATAAAATGATACTGAGGGTTGTAAAGGTATTTTAACAGATTCATGGTATATTTTTTATATGATTCTACAATATGGAGGTCCACACACCTCTTACTGTTTCTGAGGATAAATGGCAGTGGTTTCATGAATTAAAAATAACAAAAACCCAAAAAAAAAAAAAAAAAAAAAAAAGCTTTAAAGCCAAACTGATGGTGTGCAGGTGTTTTAATAATATATGATATGAATAATTAAATTTTTGAACAGTTTTCAGGTGAGATATTATGTAAGAAATTTTATTTGAGATTGCACAAGTAAAGTCACCAAAGAAAAAGCAGCAAATGAAAGCTGGTCATCTTCATGTATCACACAGGCATTAATATTTCAGGAGATTCTAAGCTGAGATTGAAGACAGAGCTTGCAGAGGTAAGATGGACGTGCAGTGCATGAACTGCATCTGATAGCATCTAACTGTGAAATGCCATGTTTTAGTTCATTAGAATCTGTTTGATTTCAGCACCTTGAGCAGGTGGACAGCTCCAGCTGCACCCAGTGATCAAACAGGAAAAGCAGCCAAGCACACAGATGCTTTGTTGTTTGGATTTGACCTTTTTTTTTGCCAGAGTAGGGAGGAGTGGACGAGTCAGATCAAATGTATGGGAACATAGAGTCATTTGCTCTGTGTTACTGGACCCAGGAAATCAAAAGCAGTAGAATCTGTACTAGAGGTCAACCGATGGTGGAACAGGCAGTTGATTGATTGGAAAATAACAACCCCACCCCTTTAAATACTGATACTGAGAACATTTTATTACATCTAAAATCTTTGTCTTGACTAGAAAATGCATAAGTGTAGAACTAAAAATCTAAGTCAAAGTGGAAAAACCCCAAGAAATATGAATCACTGAACAGCAAACTCAAAGTATTTCATAGATAAATATAGAGCTGAGGATCAAATTAACTATCTGTTAAGCTATTTGTTCCACTCAGAATCAGTTATTTCCTGTTTAGCCGCCTAATATTAGCATAAAAGCAGTTATTCAGTCATATATATTCAGTGGTAAATATTTTTAATATATGTTTATTGGTTGATGATTTAGGACATATTGACTTTTTAAGCATGATTTTAAGCACTTTAAAACCTGTGTTTTAGGAATGAAGCATTATGAAATTGCATTTTAAGGAAACATGAAATTGAAATAAATACATAAGTTTTTAACTTTTGTAATTATGAGATAAAGTTAGTTATGTATTGCATGTAATGTAAATGTTCTATATTGTGTGTGTATCTGCCTGGGGACAGCAGATAGAAAGTAGCTAACTCTGGTGCAAAGCATTTCTTCTCTTTGAGATTAATGTATTTGTACATTGTCCCTGACAAATAAACAATAAACTAAACTGAACAAATTTATCAACTTTCAGTCTATCTACATATTTCTATAAAATCAGGTCTGCTTAATCATATACAGAGAATTATGGTTGTACTTTTATGTATCTTGTCTTTCTTTAAATATTATTGTGCATGTATGTAATCTGAACAAACTTGCATATACCAGAGGTGGGGGTAGTTGCCCACTTTGCTCCTCACCTTTTGATGATCATGAATGAGTGTTAACTATGCTGGAGTTCAGACTGAAGATCAACCCACGCTTTTAACAGATTGCACACATACTGCGTAGCACCAAACAGGCATCTTCCTGTCTACATTTTCTCGTGCCCCGTTGTAGTAATTCCGGTGTGATGTGAAGACGTGTTTGCAATACATTTAAGATTGCACCATGTGTGAGCTGTGTTTCTGTGACTCATATTTCTAGATGTATGTCACATGCTGCTATATGCATATACGAATGCCAGAAACATCTTTTGACAGATAAATTTAGCACAAACAGAATATCACAATAAAGACACCACCAGCTGCTTATCGTTGGCTGTGGATAACTGTGAAACCTCCATTTGTATTCTGTCTAACCATCACAGTTATGTACCATAGGCCCTGCTTTGTTCTTTTTGTGTGCAGTTGCGATTAAGCTCCCTGCTATTTGAGATTCCTGCTGTGAAGTTTTCTGCTATTCCACAGGGGTCCATGCTGCATTGTCAGTGATGTACAGAGATTCACCCACAAAGACCACAGTGTCACAAACTCAATATACGACCAGAGAGGAGTCGTTAACGTTTACAGTCCAATATCAGACTACCTTCATACAGACTGCCATTTAGTAGTTGAATCTGATGTTCCTGTAGGACCTCTTCAGTATCAGAAGAGTTATCAGTATGAGACATGCTTGTTTTTACTGGTTATATGATTTATTTCAATTGATAATTTACAAACACCCTCTGTTACTATAGCCAGTGTTTGTTACCTTTTTCTAGGGGTGGGTGTGATGGCAATTTAGACCAATTCAGGTTTTCTCACAGGCCTATCAGTTGTAGCCTGTTTTGCAGTGGAAGAAGCTGTGGATGGATCTTCGAAAAGCTTGGAGGCATGCAGAGAAAACACCGATCATACAGGTCAGATGGTTCTGATTCAGGGTCAGTGTCCAGGTTTAAAAGCAAATCAATTACGCGTACATACATTAGACTCCTAGCCTTCATTTATGCCAGATGGGTCCTAATGAGGAATGGCCCGGTCTACACAGCAGCAGGCCAGACACACAGCCCTTCCCCCGGGGCCCTACTGAGCATGTGCAGTCAGAGAGGAAGCAGGTGTTTGGTTTGTTGAGCACAGCCTCCGTGTGAAGTCGTGGCTCCAGTCATGGCTTGTTCAGGCTTCAGAAAGAGCTGTATTAACGGTGGGCTCTGTGCAGACACACCTCAGTGATCTGTGTTTGTGTGATATGTGATAGAAAGAGAGAGGGAGGTATGCATGGAGCAGGTGGTGAGCAGATTGGGCCTTAACCTCCGCCCCTTTCCTCCCCCTCAGGTTAGGGTCTGAAAAGGTCTGCTGCTCCACAACAATGTCAAACAAGAAACCATCACAGCAGAGGCCTATCGCTCCTGCAAACACATGGCAACTCCCTCACATTACCCAGATATACTAAAGAGCAGATGCACTAAATGACAAAAAAAAATGCTGATTTAGTCAGTGTGGGGATCACCCTGACGTTCCACTATTAAGATTAATTGGACCCAGCTCTTAATAATCCAGCTTCAGCTTTCACATCATCAATGTAAATCCTGTGTCCAGGTTTCTACGTGTTAAAGCAGCCTGTTAACACTAGTGTTTATGAACATGTGTGTCCTGCATTATTTCTGTGTAGTATCTGTAACTGCATGAAAGTGCTGAAAAGCTTGGGAAGAGTGAGTATTTCACTAAATTTTGTTTGTAGATGCAGTGTCATCTCCAGCTCTGCTTTGCTTAATCTTAGTAGGTGAATATTCAGCCTCTGGTTATTGCAGATATTTGCCTGTGAGCAGTGTCTGGGCAGTTACATTTATCAGCATTACATTATTAAAAAAATCACAAAATATACTACCCGACCAAAAATAAATCTTCCTACATGCAGTATACTGCTGCACTGCCTTTAGGTTTGATTACAGGACACATTCACTGTGGAATCCTATATGAGCACTTATGTCACAATAAAATACAGCATAACTTTAAATGTTCTTGTCTTTGAATGTCCATTGCGTCTCATTTTCCAATCCAATCACTTTCCAGATTAAAATATTTATTGGAATAGTAATCAGAAAGTAATCTTGTGTAACATGTTAAATTACTTTGATGAAATAAATTGTAGTTAGACTACTAGTATTCCGTAACCTCCTTGCAAACTGCAGAAAATGGAACAAAATCCAAACCAATGTGCAGGTGCATTAATGAAGCATAAAAGGAATTTCACATAATAATATAAATGTCTTAAGAAAAATGACCTGCACTCTGAATGTATTCATAATTAGAAGCTGTGCAGCTTTTAGCAGACAGCCATAAAAACACATCTGTCACTCAGTGGTTTGATGTGTGCTTTGTAAAAGCCAAGTCATCCGTATCAAATTTGCAGGTTGGCCTGTCATAGTTATTTATGTTATCAAGGTGTGTGGTCTGGAACTGTGTGACAGCATATGCTAAACACTTCAGTGCTTCAACATAGAGGCCCTCTTGTGTTACACGTGTCCTTTTTTTTTTGTTTTAAATTTGATTGTATTTATTTTATTTTATTTTTTTTAATGGATAGGGACTGCTTCCACAGATTGCTTCTTAAACCACAGTATTTTGATTACCAGACTCACTGTTTCAGATCAACATGCAAAGCACAGCTGAGAAGCACTTATACATATTCTACCTCTTCTGAGCCTTTGAGATGAAGCTGATGATGGGGGAAATACCCAACCTTTCGTTTCCACACAGGTATCGCAGTCTCAAGCAGAGAGAACAGCCTTTTCCAGTGCAGATAGAGCAATGGCAGGGGAAAACTGCATGTTTAACAAGGCTGTAGTCAGTACAGTCACTCAGGTGAAAACCTTTTTTGTATTTATGGTGATTGCGAGTTGTCCTTAGGGGTAGTCTTTTATCTCACAGTCACTGGCAGTTGATGAGGTTCAGAGGTTTGGAAGTCAGTGTAAACCCACATTTTATTTATGGTTAATTTCTCAGGCAAACAGCGGCTATCGCTCTCATTGTCTCAGGCTGGACCTGCAAGTGGATGTTTGATGACAGGAAGGGAAAGCTGTTCCAGGGCTGTCCAAAAATGTTTTATGTTGTTGATAAGGCTGCACTTTGTTGCCTGACATGCCATCGCTTCCAGCGTTATAGTGTTCACAGAAGGAGTAGTTGTTGACTCTTGAGTAATGATGCATTGAAACAAACCATGATAAAGCAGCAGAAGATGATTTAATCAAAATATTATAGAGGAGTGGTGATAGATTGCTGGATTGGATCAGAGGTTATTGCAAGTTATCGATCTTCTGAGTTACAGTTTAATTGTTTAGTCTGTATCACCTCGGGGGTTATAACTCACACAGATGCCTTAGCTGTTTTCTTTCTGGTGCAATGAGCTGATTAGCTGACCTGAGCTAGCATTCTTCTTTAGAGCTTGTCTCTTTTCTGCTTCTCTGACTCAAATCCAGGTATATCTAATCACCAGCTCGCAGCTCGTCTACTTACTTCAGCATCTGTGGTGATAATAGCATAACAGAGCGCAGAGGAGAGATTTCAGTCATGCCGCCAGCGGGAGGCATCGCACTGATTCCCAAGCCAAACATCAGTTTGTTATCTGCTGCGTTGGCTTGGGAAGCTGATTCAGGGATGAGGGGGGTAGAAGAAGACAGAGGGAAGGGATTAGGAAGACGTCAGATTTGCAGAGTTGAATAAAATGAGGAAGATGTGGGTACCACAGGGTTTGTGCAAGGATGGTGGAGTGTTTATATACGAGGGCTGAGACAGAAAGAAAATATCCACAGAGTCTGGTGCTTAAACTGCTGAGTCATGCTGTGACGTTTGCCCAAATGTTGTGTGAAACTACACCATAGTCAGCCTGTATCCTTTAGCATCCTGCTCTGGTCTGAGGTGGAAGTAAGAGCCGGCAGTGTTCCGAATGTATGAGGAAGAGGAACAGCTCAATGTGCAGTGAAGGTCTGTTAAAGCCTCTGCCTGTCAAAGTTTGTTCAATCTCAGCATGTTTCCAATTTGCAGCTAGTTAAGCATTTTGTAACATATTATTGTTATATTGTTTACATTAGATTTAGCTCTTGTTGCTTGATGCTATTAGTAACTGAACCTGTGGGTAATTTACTCACAGCTGTTGTAAGGATCGGTTCATGTTCCAAAAATAGAAAAATCATTACTGAAAAGGTTACAGTGCTTTTCTGCTGTATAAAGCTTTCTCATGCAGTGAAGTATTCTGATTGTTGATGCTTTTATGGAAAGCACCTCAAAGACGCTAATGACAACAGTCTGCATGCTGGAGTGGTTTGCTGTATCACCCACATAACTTATGGTAGTGAATTTATCTAAATATGTTTTGTAGTGGTAAAAAAAAACACAAATCTGCTGTTTGTAAATGACTCCAGTTAAATATATTTCATTTAGACGATAAGACATTTTTGAGAAGAGCGATCTCTTGAAATTTCTATGAGATTTTGTAATGATAGGTAGAGTTAAATTGCTAAATAGGAAAGAGTGACATTCAGTGGGTCAGCTAGTGTGGAAACCTTGCCCTGCAGGTTGTGGGTGTGTATGTTATGGATTTGCTCTTCCTTAGGGAATCTCCTCCTCAGTGGTCTCCACAGGGAAGCTCAGATGCAGTATATCTGACAGTATCTGAATATTGACTGCAACATACATGGTTTCACAACAGGAGTGAAGAAAGCCGCCAAAGTGCATCTTAGTAGTATTTTTATACTTCTCTTCTTCTCCAGTGTTCTTCGGCAGTGTAATGTACATCAGCTCAGCAGCAATTCCATTGATCCACTCGCCTACAACACTAGACATCCCGCTGCAAGATCAGTTGCACAACAAGTAGCATTTGGTAAAGCTTCAAAACACTGTGCAGGAAGTGACCTCATTGGTGCAGTGATAAATCACACCGGGTTTCACTTCAGTGCAGTTTGGAGTTATTTAGCTTTTTCTCCTTTTACCTCACAGTTTTTGTGTTTTACTGTAAGAGTGAAATCATCATTCAGTGTGGGGATACTGTTCTTGGCTGCCATTTACTGCAGCAGAGCACACACCACGTTTACTACAACACACTGTTCCTACATCCAGTCACACCTTTCTTAATATATTCATGAATCTCATTTTTCCCATGATATGTAATGATGAATGTATTTTGCACATGGGCTTGCAGGATAGATACAAAGCTCTGTCAGCACTCTGGTTATGATGCATTTCCTCTGTTTATTCAGTAAGGAGTGTACACAAGCTTAGCAGCTGGGAGTTGGGAGTGTATTGATCGAAAGCGGTTGAGAGTGTGTGGTGCTGGAGGACAGATGGTACAGGCCTTCATTCTGTGGCCGTGTCAGTGTGAATGATCATATCCTGTCCATGCTCCTCTAGTCAGAAGGGAAATTCACAGAATGTGGCAATAAAAGCCAATTCACAACAAGCTGTTTGAACTTGCACTTTAGTACTCAGTTAAAGCTTCATGTCTCTACTACACAAATACAAACACAAATCTGTGGTTAAATTGTCCTTTTAGCATCTTCTCATCACAGATTATGGCTTTTTACAGCAAATGTAGTGAATTAGCCGGTCATTTTATGTGACATCTTTTGACTCTCCCTTTTATCAGAAACAGGTGCAGATCAATGACTACTAATGGACCAGAATAGTCATTACAATGATCCCTGCTAGTGCTACCATAACAGCACTTAAAGTGAGAGGGAGACACTTGTCTGATCAAAATGAGTCACAACATTTCTGTAAAACAAACACAACCATGTTCAGTTTTTTCTTGCCTGCTACCAACCCCACACCCTGACTCACCGTAGCGCTCAGTCTTTGTGTACAGAACCTTGCACAGAGTGGTGGTGGAGTAAAAACATGAATGCTATTCCATATTATTACAGTCAGAGGATTTTTATGTAGCTTCTGTTGATCATTAAACCCAGTGTTACTCAGTTTGTCTGAACACAGACATCACTGACTCAACAGGTAAACCTTAAAGTAGTGTTTCCTAAACTTTTATTCTGGGGTTGTATTTTTTGTAAATGATAAACCATCATGATCCAATTCACAAAACTGAATATGTACTCAGAGCAAATTTCTGCATAAATGAACATTCCTGATCACGTTTACTGCCATTTCATAATGAATGAGTGATTAAACTAGCCATTTTGAGGGGATTAATGGAATTTCTGGAACTTCCCCTTGTGGGACTAATAAAGGCACATCTTATCTTATCTTATCTTATCTTATCTTAAACATTTTCATATTCAAAACTTCCAAAACAAGTACATTATGGCAGAGTTAACAGACTGATGTTCCTCCATTTAACAGAATATAGGCCTACTTCCACACTGCAAATTAATTATTACAACAATAGAAGCGTTCAGCAACTTGCTCCATGTTGAAAGCCTTGAAATGCTTGAATTGCAGGTGATCCAAATGAAAACAAAGGGAAAAAAAGTCAGATGGATGCCTTAACCCTGAAAGACCTAAACAGCCAATGGCAACCAGGGGCATCTACTGATCCAAAGTGTTTAATAATTTTGGAACCACTAATTCTATCAATACACTGAATAATTCAAGTGAAATGCAGTTTCTTAGCTTTTCAGTGGTATTTTATTTGGGCATTCAGAGGAGTCTGTAGTGGAAACACTGTCATCTACTTCAGCATTCATCAACAAGAAAAGCACTCAGAGAGCGCAAACATCCGCCAAGGCAGATCAGTGCCCCCCCATCCCCCACCCCCGATCACCACCAAAATGTAGTCATTTGTTCCTTGTGCCAGTATCAACATTTCCTGAAATTTTCATCCAAATCCGTCCATAACTTTTTGAGTTATCTTGCACATAAACAGACAGACAGACAAACCAACGCTGACGAAAACATAACCTCCTTGGCGGAGGTAAATATAGGAAAACACTTGATTTTCAATGAAAAATACAAAATGTAGAGGATGGTAATTATAATAAATGGCAACAAATCAAGTAGCAAAGGTTAAGTGTCAAGAAATATACTTTTGGAAGTTGCCATAAACATAGTCTTTAATGGTCTTTAAGAGTTAAAACTACCGAGAAATCAGTTAGTTGTTTCTAATGTAAGCGTCTCTTTCTCTTCTGCTTCAGGTATGGTCCTGTGCTAATGGCACACTCTGTGCTTTTTGTGACGAGAGCGCCCCCTGTGGAGGGGAGGGATGTGGAGCTGGATGTCCTGAACTTCCTAAACTCCTTTGGGGAGGAGAACAGCACGGCAGAGAGATGTTACCGTGCACATTCCCGCAGCAGCGTCCTCCAGGGTTTGCCGTTTGGAGGAGTGCCCACAGTGCTGGCCATCAACGTGGTGCTCTGGATGGTACAGACTCCACACACTTCCATACGCAATCACACTGCGATTAACACAGTTTACACAATTAACTAAAAAAGCTAAATGTATAATCACCAGTGTGGGGGAGTATTCTAAATTATGCCAAGAGATGAAACACATTCATCGTCTTCAACATGAAGCTTGTTAGCCATTATTTATATTTGGACTCATCTCTCCTTTGTATACTGCTGCAGCTTACAGAGCCTAGACAACAAGGTTTCTGAATATATCCAAAGCTGCCAGCACCCTACTGAGAAAATTTGAGGAGCTCTGAACCAAACAGCTAAGGAGTGATACACAGTCAGAGGTCTGCTTTTGTATGAACACAGTGTCTAATGGACAGGATCTTCAGTTTAATCAGGAACAACAGCATCAGGTCTGTTGTGTGTGTTAGCATCACAGGTGTGAAAAGAAAGCAAACGTACCATGTAATAGTAACATGTTAATACATACACATACATGTCTTTCATTTTTACATTTAGCTTTTATTTAACAATGCGGCTGATGTAAGTACAGAGAATGAAAGTGATGTACAGCACATACATTTAATCAACATACTGTATGTAGTTGTTTTTCATAAAGTCAAGTACAGAGCAGAACATGACCATTTTAAACTGTTCATCAAGTTTATTCATATTTATTTCTCTCAATGTATTTTTCCTAGAAAAACTCCCTGTAGGTGAAAACTTCCATCAGATCGGGGTTTTTGCAGCTCCATATATGAGCTGATATCCAGAGGCCAGTCATATTGTCCAGTGTTCCAGGTGGTTTAAGGCTGAGGTTGGAGGACCTGTGGACTCTTCAACATTCATACATAATGATGTTGTTATGCTGAACCAGGCCCAGCTGAACCAGGCCTTTCTTGGGACCAGGAGGCATGCTGGTCTCAATGCATTTCTCAAGGAGGTTATAGGTCTGTGGATGGGTGGCAGCAGAAGTAAAGGTGGAGGAGGTGGGAGGAGCAGTTGAATGAGCCCAGGATGGAGGCAGAGGTGTGGTGTTCAACCCCTGGACCCTCCTGGACTCAGTCCCACCTTGGACCTCCTGGTGGAGACTCCTCCTCCTGTCATTCATCCATCCTTGACCTGAGTCCTGGGAGGTCCTGCTCCTGCTCCTTCACCTCCTTCTCCACTTCTTCCATCAAGTCTTTTTTCCACCTTCTGTCTTCCCTGGGTCTGTCCCTCTCTGCCTTTAATGATTCTTCCTCTTTTTTGGCCAAAGTCTTCTCCTCCTTCATTTTCTGGATCAGTTCTAAGGTCTGGTCTTTCTCCTCCCTTAGCTCCTCCACTTCCTTCTTGAAGTATCTTACCTTCCTGTTTTCTTCTTGGGCTTTGTCTTTCTCCACTTTCAGCCTTCTCCTCTGTCAGGCTCTGGACCAATTCTAATGCATTATCTTTCTCCTCCCTCAGCTGAGGGAGGACCTCTAACTGTCCATCCACTTCTTGTTCTTCATCGTTAAGCTGCTTCCTCTTCCTGTTGAGCTCTTCAGCCTTATCCTGGATTTTCAGCTTGTTGGATCTGAGCTGTAGCTGTTCGTCCTTGTCCTCCAACTCTTACTCCTGTTCATGAAGATCTGAGTTTCTCTGGGAGGACAAGATATTCAGCCTGGAGATGCTCTCTGTCCTCTGTCCATCCTGTTTCTTCTGGATGCTGTTCATCTCCCTCACATGGTCCTCCATCAGCTGCTCCAGCTTCTGCTTGTGGTCACACTGCATTTGCTCACGTACCTTCTCAAGTGCATCAGTGAGCTTCTGTTGGTTTTCTGACAGTTGTGGCTCAGGTTTACCGCTAATGTAGCTACATTCATCTTCTTTCAGACAATGTGATGACCAAAGCCCAAGGACTTACACAATGTGAACTCTGAGTCTTAAAGTGGCAGGAGTTCCATCCAGCTGACCATTAACCCCAAGAATAAATCGGAGCAGACCATTCTGTTAAAATCCACTAAAACTCACTTTTTTATACCAATGGTTTTCACACAGTTTACCCTAAACCTATGTAAAATATATATCAGTGCATTCAGATGAGTCTCATCTTCCTCACAGTGAAAACATTTTGGTGATGAGGGATAAAACCTCTGACTGAATAGCTTCTGTTTGAGGGCTATCCCATGATAGAGCTCCCAGCTGTCACTGTAATGTGTCAGTTAACAGAAACATGTTTACACAGGAACAAAACCACTAATATGATGGACCTTCCAGATAGAGCTGAAATGATTAATTGACTCAAATCATTAAAAAAAATAGATTCAATCACAGTTTTCCTGAGCCGAAGCTTCATTTCCTTAAAACCCTAGAATGTGTGGTTACAAATGCTTTATTTGTGTCTCACTGCTACTTCATCTGTCAAAAGCAGTTTGAGAAAATCCACCAACCATGACTCAAAAAAAAAAAAACATGAAAAATATCTCTTACCCTTTAAACAATGGAGTCTGACAAAGCTTCCTTCTCTGTTACTGTGAAGTTTTTTATTTGTCACTCACAGACCTCATAATATTCAGATCATGTAACATATTTCCAATAGATAGAAAGAGTAAAAGCCACATGTCACATTGATCTACACTGTTTACAAACATGCTTGCATATTTTTCCCAATGTTTCTCAGATAATAACAGGCTCCACTTTCCGGCGTCGATTAACTAATTTCCGCTGACGGGCCTTGTCATCTCGATCTCTGAGATTCACTCTTAATCCTCCACCTCATGTTTTAATTGGCTCATTTCATCACTGCCTGGTTGTCAAGACAACACAGAAGGTTGAACACTGTCTCTTAATGACAAGCATGAGTCAAAGCATGCTCCCCCCTAGGTGATGGGAGCACGCCTCTGCATCAGTTTCATCATCATACAGAATAAATCATCTGTGGGACTTGAGGAGAGTGTGCCCACGCATCAAGACGAAACAAAGAAGCAACGGGCACTAGGAAAACAGCTCCATCATGAAAAACTTCTGTATTGAAGATTTTTGGTCCGTGCCGCTTCATGTAAACATGCTCATTACTAATCTCCAAGTCTTAGTCAAGGTTGTCCCAGTTGATTACATATGATTCAGTAAAGAATAAATCACAGAAAATTAGAGTTAGCTTTCCTCTTGTTAACACAGCTGCCATCCCCACCCACCAAACCAAACGTCTTTAAGAAGACAAATGACTTAGTGATTAAATGCTCTAATTAAAAACAAACATTCATCAGCACTTTTACTCCATTTGCATTTGTCAATATTCACCCATCAGTCTTTATGCTTTTAAATGTTTGCTCGTTGTGTGTTTTTTAACCATGGCTATTTAGCTTCAATCTGATATTACCAGCTTTAAAAAGTGGTTTTGTTCATTGTGTTTTGTATTTTGCTCTCTCTGCTTGTGTTAAATTTGGTGCAATTCAGATTTATTCTCGCTGTTGACCACGTTTGCCATTACTGCTCAGTGTGTGCATGGACCTATCTCTGGTAGTTTCCAAGACAACCACGTACTACTCTAAAGAAGGACTATTGCTCATTATTGCTGCCGCATCTTAACCTGTCTGTTATTTGTGAGCTCTTTATTTAAACCCATTCTCATCACGCAGATGGTAAGGGTTTGATTCCAATTGGGGATACATTTATGTTTTTGTGTTGTGTTACAGTTCCTGTTGCTCATCTTCTCCTGTTTAAGGAAGGCTGCCTGGGACTATGGCCGCCTGGCTCTGCTGATGGAGAATGACAGGTAAATCCCTTACACCAAAAAGATCTGTTACACCTGCTGGTCTGTAAGCCGTGTCAACATTTAAAATGGAGATGTAATCCTCACTGGAACCGCCTCAGAGGCCTGATGCTGCAGCCTTCAGTTCCCTCTGCTGAGCATCAGTGGTACTGCGGAGGAAGGAAGTCACTTTGCTTCATTATATCTGAGTTATAACTGCAAAGTTTTATCCATTGTATCCACACACAAACAGAGTGATATCTATCTATCTATCTATCTATCTATCTATCTATCTATCTATCTATCTATCTATCTATCTATCTATCTATCTATCTATCTATCTACAGTTACGGAAAAAATCATTAGCCCATCAAAAGTCATCAAAAACAGTGGTCGATCGATCGATAGATTTTTTTTTTATTAAGCTGCAGTTAGGGATTTTTTAAAATCATGGTTCATATTTAGAACATTTATGAGACTTAAATTAATTGTTTTATCTGAGCAATAATCCACAACTAGCAGCAAATCTTGTCGGATTAGAACAAAATCATGTCATTTTTTCTCAACTAACTGGTTTAAAATAGTCTCTGACTGTCTTAAAGAACCTTTTAATTTACTGTAAATCAATTTTCTATTGATTAATAAGCCCATTTTAGCACAATGTTGATACCATAGGGTTGAAAAACTGAGTCAGGACCAATCCTACATTTGGTTCTACTGTGTTTTTTCTTTTCCTTTTTTTTCTGTGCGACCTGAATTCTCTCTCTAGAGCAGTGTGGGCTTGATTAGTTCAGTGGCTTCATAACACCCGAGGGCAGGCAACATCTGTGTGTTTGGTCAAGCATCCCTCTCTCATAGTAATTCAGTTATTCTGCTTAATTTGACATGCTTTTAACTGTCAACAGCATAGCTTCGCTACAGAGAAATATCCACAGACTCAATCATTTCAATCAATCAAACTCAGTAACTGCTTTGTTTACATTTTCTTCCATCGTCAGTCTCACGTCCCTGTTTTATGGTGAGCCAAGTGAAAAAGAAAAGTCTCCATCAGAATCCAGCCCCTCTGACTCTGAAACCAAGGACATGGTGAGTTTTACTCAGTTGAACTGAACCTATTTTCATCAGCTTTTAACCTTAGACCTGAAGAGAAATTTCACATCAGTTAAATGTACCCTTTGTTCTCACCATAAGAAACAATCTCCGTTTTTTCATATCTAAAACATTTTTGCACAATGTCTATTTTGTATTTACCTTATTCATTTATACCTGAAAATTTTAATGCAGATTAAGAGCTACAAAAAAATCGTATAAATAAGTCCTGAAAATTTCTCAAAGCAAATATAAATCAGGCATTAGTTCCTTTTATTAAGTACAGCAATGTTGATGTCCTTTCCTGATTTCAGAAGAAAACTCTCACTGAATTTACAGAACTGACATTCATTTTTGTTTAAATGTCAGTACTTTTATAACATCAAATAAATTGCAAAAACACTACTGAAAAATTATCAAAGATGTCACCAAATTTAGGAGTAAATCTGATCAGTGTAACTGAATTCAGCCCCATAAATTTCTATTATATATTTTCATTAAGGACATTACTTTAATAAAGATTGTTCAATAAATAGGGTTTGAATGTGTAAAATGCTAAAGAGCTGGAATGGAATGAATATATGTACTATAGTTTTTTTTTTTAATATGGAGAATTCATATTAAAAATAGTATCTTTCAGGAACCAGTAATTAAACAAAGGTTGAAAGTTATTCAGTCAGATCAAAAATAATCAAAAGCTGCTGTCAAATAAACAAAGCCTGTCTAGACGTAGAGAAAAGTCCTTGTAAACCAGCCTACCCTTCATGGCTAAACTCACTGTCCTAACTGCCTGAACATTTCTGGCCCACATTGTTTATAAATCTGCCTAAAGACGTCATTTCTGTAGAAAAAAAAAAATAAAAGCAACAGAATTAATATTTTATCCTACGTAAAAGCTTTTTATTGGCAGAATATACTGGGTTTGTAAGCACCAACATTTTGACAAGTAACTGTACTTCAATTTCATATTTTTCTCAGTAATTGTAACAGTTGACAGGTACATTTATTTTGTAATTTAACTACATCACCCTTCTTCATGTAATTTATAATCCCACCATTACCCTAATTTGCTATTCTAAGGTGCCACGCTTAATTTATCCATGATTTATTGATGTCTAAAAGTGCTGCAGACTGCACTTTTGTAATAAAGTCCACTTGTCTAAAATGGCAGTGCATCAACCCTTGTAAGAGGAAAGTTTGGATCATGACTCAGCTGGACTGTCTGCGACTCCTTGACACCTGTGTGATAGACTGAGGTCATGCCTTCATGTTTATAACAGTGTAAGACAAAGAGTCAGACTGGAGTCATCATCCAGTGCCTACACAAAGCTGAGGCTGCAGTAAAGTGGTTACTGCATCTCCAGGCTAGACCTATTAAATCTCCCTCTCTGTGAGGCCTTATTATTATGCAAATTGTGGATGCATGCGAGTACCCAGATGTGGTGTGCACAGACTTGCTTACATGTGTCATTTATTATCTTTAATAACCAATCCATTGAATGTTTTATGATTCTCTTCTCCTACCAGGGCTTCTGCTCGTGGCTCTCATCACTTTACCATATGAAGTAAGTACACAAAGCAGTTGCCCTTGTAATTTCTTTCCCTAATCTTAGCTTCTATCCTTTTATTGGCCGCCGTCTTCAAAGCTGATGTCACCATCAAATGTAAAGTGTAGTGTTATATCTCATTTAGCAGCAAAAACAAACGAGTCTGGGCTCATGCGACCGCTGGTGCCGTGGTTTCACATTGAATATTTGCACTTGCTCAAGTCTGACGGCACACAACAGATTTAGGCCTGTAAAAAAGTAATTTCCACAGTGTCCATGGTTTCCATAGTATTATGGTGAAGTCTGGATGCTTCTGTTTTTAGCTCTCGTGCCAGTGGCTCACCCCGGGATCCCTGGGAAAGTGCAAACCCACCCTGCAAGTTCTCAATGTGTGGGCTGTCAAGAGACCGGCGTGCATGTCTTCTTCTTTTCCATTTTTTTTTTTCTGTTTTGACACTGGGTTTCCTGAATCTCTCGCCTGGTAACCACAACTACTGGCATGAAAGTAGTAGTGCCATACTTTTTACTCATGATGAGGCTTAAGCTGTCAGTCTGTTTATCCTGGCAACAGACTGGATACACTTATAGAAATTGCGTCACTGACATCCTAACATCAATTTGCTAATTTACTTTTTGTCTGTCTTTACAGTAAGTGTGACATCTCTGAAATAATGCCCTGATTGTGTCTCTTCTTTCACATTTGTTCCGTAGGGATGAGGAAATCCGTAGCAAATGCGGCATAGACGCCGTCACATACCTGTCCTTCCAGCGCCACATCATCCTGCTCATGACGGTGGTTTGCCTGCTGTCTTTGGCTGTAATCCTGCCGGTCAACTTTTCCGGGAACCTCATGGGTATTTTGGTGCTCATATGTTGTTCCAGCCAAATGTTTGAAAAGCAAAGGGATATCCTTAACTGCAGGAGTGGCCAGGCCACACAGAGACAATCACACACATCGCATCTCACACACATCTGCACAGCAAAGGATTTACAGCATAAAAGGACAAAAACAAAACACTGAAATAAGATGTTTCAAAGGCAGAGTAAGATTTTTTTTTTTATTGTTGAAGATGATTTTCATATGCACATCAAGAGCCAAACTACAACTATTTCACAGTCAGTTAAATGCATAAATAAACAAAGAGTGGATTTTATATAATGGGAGTTTCTTGCATGCTGGTGACAGTTCATCTGGTGCTTTCCCTAAGTGGCACTATAGAAATAGAAAGTGCTTCATTTCCTCTAAACATACACATGTAGGTGTCAGGGGTGGGATGCCGCACAAATATAGCTGCTAAATAGCAACAGAAATGTGTTCTGGCAGTTGTGTGCTTATTTTGAAGGAAGTGTTGAGTAAGCCATTCCATAATAGGATGAAGGCAGGCAGGAGCCATTATGGGGCCTACAAGGAGCTGTGGCGTCCACAGAAACTCTTTTATTACTGCAGAGCTGTCATCTTATGGACCAGTGTGTCACCATAGTCATTAAATAAACCAACACCCTTTGACAGGCTGCCATAGCAACAGCAAACAAAGGCAGTCCATGTTAAAAAAAGTTAGACATCAATGTGATGTTTGAGTTTGTTTGTGAGAATTCATTGAAATGAGTGAGATGTCATTAAATCATTGGAAAATGTTTCCTCTGAATAGTAACATTGCTTCATTGTTGCCTCACCCTCCAGACAAAGGAGGAGGGGTTCCTTTAAGTCATTTAAAACATTAAAATGACTCGTTGTCTGTCATATTTCATTATTTCTACAGGAGACAGTCCTGAAAACTTTGGAAGAACAACACTGGCTAATGTTAGTGCAAAGTAAGTCTAATACTGCATAAATTGCATAAAATCCTATGAAATATCACAGATCCACGAAAAACACCCTGTATTATGTTAACTTAGAACAGTCTTTTGTTCCTCGCAGGGACCGTTTTCTGTGGCTCCACAGCATTTTTGCTCTGGTCTACTTTATCATCACGTTGCTGTGTATGGCTCACCACTCGATACGGCTGGAGTACAGAGAAGATGACAAGGTCTGTCACCATTACATGACTGTTTAACCATCAGAGCCAGCCTGTCCACCCTCCTATACAAGTCCTTAAACACTATTTTTAAAAGCATGTTGAATATTCGGATCATTTAAACTTCTTCCCCATTAAGCATATGACTAAAACTAAAGCTCTATTCACACAGGACTAGTGTAACCTCTGGTTAGACTCCCCACATCTGTGTTTCATGTGGCACATTCACACAGAATGAGTAAAGTCTGTGTTTGACTTGAATTTACTGACAGTACCCCTTGGTTTTGATTTGAAGGCCAGTCACAGATAACTGCTGACAGAAAAAGGTTCTTCACTGTAGCTGTCATGTCATCCATCAATCTTTTCTGATGTCGCTCTTTTGAAAGATTTAAGTTCCCTCGCTCAGTGAACATCCTTGCTATATTGCAACATGAGCCTTGTGCATTTCCACCTTAAGACTTTGATTTATCACCACCAGTGCAGCCTCCATCATCCTTGACAAGAAAATAGATGGGATAAATGCGTGTCGGAAACAAAAAAAACATTGCAAATCCCTTTAAATTACAGAGATGTTGATATGCACAGGAGAAATATTAATCCTCTAAAACCTAAACAACCACCAGTGACCAAAAGCATCTACTGATCTAAAATGTTTAATAACTTCTGAACCACTAATCCTATCAATACATATAAATAATTCAGATAAAATGCAGTTTCTCAGCTTTTCATTATCATCAGATATGAACCATTTGGATGTTCAGAGGCCCCGTAGTGAAGGTGGAAACAGTAAACACATCTAGATCAGTAAATTAAATATAGTAAAACACATAATTTTCACAAAAAAATGCACAGGATAATATTATAATATACGATGATACATGAAATGAATTGAAGGAAATGTTAAACGTAGGGAAAAATTCATTTGGGAGTCACCACAAAAATCCTTCCTACCCTCACTTGTGAATAAGATCCCAAAAAAATAGTTCTATGTCTTTATTAATACAGGACCTTGTTGAGCGAGTTGTGGGAAATTGTGGTGCTTTGTTTTTATGTTGTTAATGACCCCAGGAAGAGTAGTTGCTGTGGTGTGCAGCAGCTAATGGGGATCAAAACGAATAAACAGATAAACCTCTGTGTTTGCTGAAATAGTGTTGGTAATTTACTGTAGAATTTTTAGTTTACAAATCACAGACATGGCAGATTCACATGGGATGAAGATCACTGGTAATACTAGGATTACACATGCTGCACTAGAAGAAGAATAAATAAAGACTCACCTCACTGCAGTGTTACAAGATTATAAGAGCTTTTGTGTGTTTTATGTTGCAGGTGGCCAGGACACTGATGATTACCTCCATACCCAGAGAAATCTCTGACCCAGGGCTGATCACCAAACACTTCCAGTACACTTTTTCTACTTTGTTTCATTATTAAGTCATGCAAAATTATCTGTTTAAGTCATCTTTAACTCATTCTTCTTCACTCATAGTGAGGCCTACCCCAGCTGTACTGTCACTGACATCCGCTTCTGCTTCAATGTCCACAAGCTGATGAGGCTGGACCTGGAGAGGTACAGTAACTGCTGCAGATTAAGGCCAAACAGTGTGTGACTGGTCTGACAATGCTTTGTTCTGCAGGCGCAAAGCAATGAAAGGCAGGCTGTATTTTGCAACAAAGGCCCAAAAAGAGGGCAAGATTATGATCAAGACTCATCCGTGTGCTCAGATATTTTGCTGTGACTTCTGCGGATTCGAAAAGGTAAATATCATCGACGTAGCAAGGATTAGTAGAGAGATGCTGAGCTTGTGCTGCACAGAAATACCTTTACCACTTGATGGCACTGCAATCCAAATGTAGTTAAATGTGAGGACAACAGGATGTTTTGTCAAGCTGGAGTCTTCTCTGAGAGTCAAAGTAAGTAGTATGTGCTCCAACTTTTTGTGCAGGTGGATGCAGAACAGTACTACAGTGAATTAGAAGAGAAACGGACAGATGAGTTTAACGCTGAGAAGAATCGTATCTCCATGAAGAGGCTGGGCATTGCCTTTGTGACTTTTCGTGATGAGAGGATGACTGCTGTGTGAGTAAACAACAGCCTTGTAGATCCTCTAGTAACAGTCCATAATCCCTGTAATTCATCATATGTTTTTTTCTTTAATAATTTGAGTTTATCAAGCTTTTTTTTATGAGCAACAGCAACATCATTCAATACAGCCACCATGTAAATGTTCTACAGTATATGTGTCACAGCAATTCCATATAGGAGTCTTTTAAGTGACATAGTCTATAGCAAAAAAGGGAATCAGATGAGTTTTAAGAAGTGGAAATGCAGAGGCAAAGCACCAGACACTCACACTTATCCATTATTTGTCCATTTTAGAAAGTATAAGTCATTTCTCAGTGTCAGTGCAAATATTTTCCAATTATCTATTCTAGATTGGCCCTACCTGTAAAGACACAATAAGTAATTGAAATTTTAAAAAAGAAAAGAAAGATATTTGTCATTTCCTGTTGTTTCTCCTGTAAAATTACCCCAATAAAGTACTACATATGTCCAAGGGATCCGCAGGTTTATAATTTTTGTTTTTCCAGGTATTTTCCAAACATAGTTTTTCTTATTAAAAAAAATAAAAAATCAAAAAATCATGGGAATGAATGCTTTTAGGTCCCAAAAAAGAGTTTGTTTGACATGTTCTTTGGAAAAAAAGGATTCATAAAGTAGATAACAAACAGGAAGAAAACTCCAAGCATTAAAATACCTTTATTCTCACGGCATGATTATATATAGACCTTACCACATTTTATCTTATGTTTTTTTGTAGGATTGTGAAGGACTATAGTCGTGTGCGTTGCCGTCACAGAGCCCAGCAGTCCAGCATCACCACCGTGGTACAGTCTCACAAGTGGGGGGTCAGCTATGCACCTGCTCCCAGTGACATTATCTGGTCAGTCCTGTCAGTTTTCTTTCTATCCTAAAGGTCGACCCACTTGGTCAAATACACACTTGTTCCATGCATTTCTATTGTCTTTGTGCACGGTTGTATATCCCATCACGCTTCAGGGGAGATGTATGGTTTATCCTGGCCGTGGCACCATTTTATCATAGTGCAGACAACCACCCACACTCTCACTCACATCCACAGGGACTGTAGAAACCTAATCTGCATGGTTTTGGACTGTGGGAGGAAATCAGATTACCCACTGAGATAGAGTTTGATGTAATAGCCCATTTTACAAGACTTATCCATCATCCAGACATTACATTCCCTGTAATTAAGCCTGACATATTTGGTATCTTTGGAAACCTCTGGATCGTGACAAGAATTTAAACCGAAGATCTGTTTGTTTGAATCATCTTCTTGCCTTTGCAACGTTTTGTCCCAGCTTCGAACATGTATAAATTCCACAAATTATTCATACCTTCATATGCTTAAGATCACATTAAGCATGAGCAGTGTTTTTAGGAGATCTGCGTGGAATAACAGCATTTCAAGTTCTTGTCATTGATTGGATTAGCTCTACTGCACGTTGTTTCTTATCTTGGAAAGCAAATAAAGCAGTCCCAGTGAGATTATGTAACAAACGACTGATGCATATGTATGGGAGATTAACCACAAGAGAGGGATAGCGCTAACTGTTGGTGCTTCATGCCTGATTGGCTGGAGTGTGTTTGTTCTTTCACTAACAAGGCAGCTGGAGTAGGCTGCAGGGTTGAACAAGGACTTTTGTTCCTCAAAGCCAAGTGCTGAAGTGTGCTGTAGCCAACCTGCTCAAAAAAAAACAAAAAAAAACAACCTCTTAATACATTCAGTAAAGACTTGTCAGGAGTGTGAAGTGAGCTGGTTTTTGTGTTAACTGTCCACCCCACTGGACTTATATCTCCCGTCACCAGGGAAAACCTGTCAGTGTGTGGATCTCGCTGGTGGCTTCGCTGCGTCCTCCTCAACATTCTCCTTTTCCTGCTGCTCTTCTTCCTCACCACTCCCGCCATCATTGTCAACACTATGGACAAGTTCAACGTCACGAGGCCTGTGGAAAGTCTACGGGTCGGAGTTGAAAATAAGTTGAAGCGTATGATCTTTTTCTGCTCCATTCTGGCCCCTTTTCACTCTTGACTTTTTATCTCTCCTCTACAGAGCCCAGTTATTACCCAGTTCTTCCCAACACTCCTGCTGTGGGCATTTTCAGTCCTCCTGCCCTTCATCGTCTACTACTCAGCCTTCTTTGAGTCCCACTGGACCAGGTACTCACCAGTAATGACCCTGTGCTCTCTCTCCTCTCTCCTATGAAATGGAAATGCCTGTCCTTTACTTCTTCAAATGGACCCTTCATGTGTGGTTGCCTGTCTTCCTCTCAACTCTCATTTCATTTTTTCCATCTCAGTGTTTTTCTCTATCACCCTCTTGCTCTTTTTACTCTCTCCCCTCTCTCCCTCCTTCTCTCTGTCACTCTCCCTGTGCCGTTATTCTGGGCAGGTTGTCATAGAGATCTCCATGTGAGGATAATGATATGCACAGTAGCCAGACACCATGCGCAGAGGAGCAGCGCATGGTGACTAGCAGAAGGAGGAGCAGAACAACTGTGCATAAGGAGACAACCTCATGCAGCACCTATGAGCACCCTTTCTTTACATAACCACCCCCGCAAACGTGTTGTGCAGGCGTGATGTGCGAAGGAGTGAATGCAAATCAACTGTTTACTGGAGTGAAAACTGTAGTTCGTGCCAATGAACCCAACAGGCCTGTTAATGTAAAGTCAGCTGACTGTGCATGGTTTTACATAATTACATGAAGAGTATAGGTATGTTTTACCGTTGCACCATGACACTCTTATATCATATTTGTGTTTATTTGGTGTTTGTTGTCAGGTCTGGTGAGAACCAAGTAACGATGCACAAGTGCTTTTTCCTGCTGGTGTTCATGGTGATCATCCTGCCATCACTTGGTCTGTCCAGGTACTTCAAAAACAGATCGCAGCTACATGTTGTAACACTTCTGCTTGTAGGATTTTTCTTTTGAAGCGTTTATATTCTATTCTCTCTGTAGTCTGGACCTGTTCTTCACGTGGCTCTTTGATGTCAACTTCTTGGATGATAGAGATGTCAAATTCCAGTAAGGCTCTAAAAAACACTGAGGTAATAGAGCTTGTTTTAATAGCAATGAAACACTCAAGTATCAAATTTTTCTCTGTGTAGGTGTGTGTTTCTTCCTGACAACGGCGCATTCTTCGTAAACTATGTGATTACATCCAGCCTGATCGGCACGGCGATGGAGCTGCTTCGCATCCCGGCGCTAACAGTGTACGCAGTCCGCCTCTGCTTTGCCAAGTCCCAGGCAGAGCGCATTCACGTTAAAAGGGTTAGCTCAGCGTTTCATACTTATCTCAGCCTTTTCAGAATTGAAAGCCATCTCTTTTCAAGATGAAATGCAACCAATATATTTGCTGTATATCTATCTGTCTATCTATCTATCTATCTATCTATCTATCTATCTATCTATCTATCTATCTATCTATCTATCTATCTATCTATCTATCTATCTATCTATCTATCGTTTGTTTTTTTTGTTTTTTTTACCAATATGTGTGTTTTATCTGCAGAGTCAGGCCTATGAGTTCCAGTTTGGCCTTGAATATGCCTGGACTATGTGCATCTTTGCCGTCAGTATGACCTACAGCATCACATGCCCCATCATTACTCCCTTTGGTGAGCATCCACTCTACTATTTTGTAATCTATCTCCATCAACCTCGTCCCTCTTTTCCATCTCATCTCCCCTCTCTGACCCATCGCCCTCCCTGTTGGTCATGTGTGTATGTGCGGTCTCTCCTCACACTGTAACCTCACTCTCCTCTGCTGCCTGCCAGTCCAGTGCAGACTGTGTGAATTTGCTGCTGTAGTCCCAGACACCCAGACACAGTGAGTTGCGAGCCAGACGCCCACTCTGCTCCTGTCGCTGCCCAGAGCTCACCAATCTTCTATTTACTTCTGCAGTCAAATACTCAGCCTGAACTGGTTATGCTATACATTACAAGCTCGCTTCTGCATGTATTTCACTATATCTGTTTTGGCATTTTGCTTAGTTTTCATACACATTACCGGCTGAGTTAAGAGTTTTCACAAATTTTGCCAAAATATTAAGTTGTAACACATTTTCACAACTTTCCTCAGAACAACAATAATCGCTCTCAGTTTTCTCGTGCGCCACTGGTCCATTCAGTGTTTGAAGTGTTTGAGGACTTTGGGATGCCCTAGTGTTATGTGTGGGTGTTGGCGGAGGCTGGATGGTTGAAAGAACAAAATATAATACATTACTATGAGGGCATTGCCAAGGTTTCTCTTCTTCTCTTTTACATTCAAATCATGAACAATAATATGTCATTTTAATTGAAGTAGTGCACAGAGGCATATATATCTACAGTTCTTACAGGCTCCCATGTTTTCCAGTGACTTCACTTATAGAGAATGTTGTCCTGATGTTCCATACATCAGCCATCATGTCTGAAAATGATGTTGATACTATTTAATTTTAAATGTCTACTGATCATTCTCTTAGTGCAGAATTTGAAGCCTGTTATGTAACACTATGTTTTATTATAGTTGTTCTTATCTTATCTTATCTTATCTTATCTTATCTTATCTTATCTTATCTTAAAGGTGCAGGAGACTTTCGTGACCAATTTTTCATCAGATCTGTAAAACCTCAGTCATAGCCTAAGTATCATGAATCTGTAAGTCTTTCTGTCATTACTCACCTGAATCTCTTGCATTACGGTGAACAATTTCTTAGTGCCATCCACCATAAACAAACTGTGTGTTTACAAACTGACCCGGGAGGTGACTCGGGCATCTTCGGAATTTTGTCGCGACGTGTATTGTGGGAAGCGGAGGCTCACGCAGCCACCTTACAGCGGCAGCTGGAACAGACACGATCAGAAACAGCAGGAGCTCCCTTCCCTCTATGCATATTCCTCCAGCCGTTTCCGCGTTTTTGCGTGTTTGTTTCATCCATATAATACCATATGGTCGGGCTGCTGCTGCCGCTGTCAGGTGGCTGCACAAACCTCTGTTTCCCACAATGCACGTTACGACAAAATTGCCCAAGTAACCTCCTGGGTCAGTTTGTAAAAACACGGTTTGTTTATGGTGGATGGCACTAAGAAATTGTTCACCGTAATGCAAGAGATTCAGGTGAGTAATCACAGAAAGACTTACAGATTCATGATACTTAACTGAACTAAACTGAACTGAACTGAACTGAACTTATCTTGTCTTATCTTATCTTACCCATTCACAAGTTAACAAGAAAAAATGTTTCCACAATAAAAGTATTGAAATTTTCTCATTTTTACATCACTAATAAAGAAAAAATAATTCATAAGCAGTAGCTGGCTATTGTTTTCAAGATACGGTATTGATGTGAAATGTGAAATTCTATGAAATAATGACAGAATGGTATTATTCAAAAGCAATGATTGTCTCTTAACTACCAGTCCTATCTATGTCGTATAAATATAGATAAATCCTACAGTAACAAAATGTAACAAAACTTTATCATTTACCTTTGTCGTTTGTTTTCCCATTCATTTTATCAAAGTATATAAGATTTAGGTCTATATATGTTTGTGTGTCTCAATGTGTCTGTATGTTTTGTGTGTATTTTTGTAGATTATGTATGCATTTTTATTTTTTGAGTGTGTAATTAAGCTTACTTTTCTTTTCTTTTATTATTGTTCATTCTATCACTGTGTTCTATGGTATCCCATGACACGTTCTTATGTCTTGGTATTCTTGTTCTGAGAATCCATTCCGGTAATATTGTATCCCCTGAAATACTGGACTTCATTTGTTAAATGGAAATGAAAATGAAAATAAAAATATGATCACAAAAAAAAAGGATTGTAAGATTTAGGTCTTTTTCTCTCTAAAGCAATTCAGTTCTAAAAAAAGTTGCAGCTGATGGATCTTTGGTTTTATAATGCTTCTACAGGTCTTCTCTATGTGATTCTGAAGCACATGGTGGACCGATACAACATCTACTATGCATATGTTCCCACCAAACTCAACCAGCAGATCCACAGAGCAGCCATCAGTCAGGTCATCCTGGCTCCTATCCTCTGTATGTTCTGGTTGCTCTTCTTCTCCGTGCTCAGACTCGGTATGTCGTCACTGCTGGCATTCCTCTGTTGACGTTTCTATACCTTTGTATTATATAGTGATTACAGTGTTCCTTCTTTTCTCTTACTGTCACAGGTCCAGTGCATCCCATCACTGTCTTTACATTAGTGTCCCTTCTGTCCTGTATCACCTTTTCCCTCTTCCGCTTGTGCCTTAGGAAGCAACCAGACAAGTCAACAAGCTACCAGGTCAGCTGAAGATGCACTAAATGCTGCTTTGTTTTATACCCTTTTAGTGGGATTAACCCATTTACCTTCTGTGTTTTCTTTTGTTTCAGATGTCTGATCAGCCAGCAGAGGGGACGTTTACAGATGCAGAGAGGAGTACTGTAACATCCACCACTGCCTCCAGTGTACAGTACCATACTTTTCCCTTTTTAGACTTACAATAGTGGGTTTAGTTTAGTCTGGTTTGGTTTCAGAGATACCAATTAGTAGGGCTGGGAATCACAGAGAAGCTTACTATATGATACTATCATGATATGTTGCTAATTATAACAATAGTATCATAATACATTGGTGTGTTTATCCACTACATTGTGATGTCAGTTTCAAAAAATTTGGCAACCGAGACAAAACAGTGTAGCTACATCATTAATGCACTTCTTCAAGACAAAAACACACATAAGTGCCATCATTTTAAGAGGTACTACATCATACTGAGAGGAGAACACAACATACATATTTAAAGCAATGTATTACAGTCTACACCATTGCCCATAGAGTTTCAATACATTTTTGTTTTACCTCTCTGTGAAAGGATTTGACATTGAGATTTATTCTTGATAGGTAAAGTGTAACTGAGGCCCAGTATGTAATTATTGCACCTGGTCAAAGATGATTACTGATGTGTGTAAACAGGAATCGAAAGACAAATGTGTCTGAAAACAAATTATTCCAACTTTATGGGAAACAGTGTAGTATCCTGTATATTTCCTCACCAATTCTTTGTCCCACTCCTGCAAATTAGCATTGTAATTTGGAGTAGACATTCCCACTTTTCTTTAGCTTGGGACCTGCAAGATAAATATGGTGTCCCTTTGAGAGCTAAGTTTACAGAAATTCATAATGAAATGCAGTAACATTTACATTTTTACTGACTTTTCTGCAGTCAAAACACTACACACAGCATCTAAGAGCAACAGCTCAGTGAAACAAAAAAAAAGAACTTCTCTTATGTTTGACCTGAGGTTCAGAAGAGGCCAAAGCAGTCAGATCTTTTACTACAATAAAAATACTCCAGAGTATTACTACTCCATCATAAGTAAAAGTCTTGGGTTACTTTAATTTGGTAAAAGTATAGAAGTATTTTTAGCACAATGTGGATAAAATATTAAATTCAATGTATTTGTAAGGGTAGAGACTGCGATCTGGTAGGATCGGCGATTCTACCAGTAGAGACTCCGATCGTTGTCTCTACCAGTAGAAACTCCGATCAGAGTCTCTACTGGTAGAAACTCCGATCCTGCCAGTAGAAGGGTTAGGGTTAGGGTTAGGGTTAGGGTTAGGGTTAGGGTTAGGGTTAGGGTTCGGATTGGAGTTTCTACCAGTAGAGACTACGATCGGAGTCTCTACTGGTAGAATCGCCGATCCTACCAGATCGCAGTCTCTACCCTGACATAGTCATTGTGCAGAATGGCTATTTTCAATATGTTATATAATTAAATATGAAACTATTGATTTTTATAACTAACAAGAGCATTTTAAAACTGCAATTTGTCCACATAGCATCAATTTTAGATCATTTCTAGGCTACCGGGTATATATGTAGTATAGAACTGTGTCAAATCATCTATAATTTATTTTTTAACAAATTAAAAATGGGACTTAAAAGTGACAGATAAATGTAGTGGGGTATAATCATTTATATCATCTGATATATAATATAATTTAATACAATGCAATACTGCAGTAAAATAATATAGCAGTACAAGTATGTCATGTGTGTACTTCACCAGTTTACTGCATTAAATATACTGAGTTACAAAAAAGTATATTCACATATCATAACATTTTTATGCAATTTTGACCCAATGAAAAAGGTTCTTCAACCCAGTCTTGGAGCTGAACCTAAGTGTATGAAAAACAGCTTAAAGATATTAGCTTTCATGCTAATGCATCAATTGAAATATTTATTAAGTAATATATAATAAAAATATAAATGTCTCGTTTCTTTACTTATCTTATTGCACTTTCATAAACCTCTACCATTTGTGTGATGTTAAACAAAGATGTACTTGTAATTCAGTTTTTTAGTTCAAGTATAGGGTGGACAATGTGCTGAAAATAAGTGAAACTATTCTTTCATCTCTTACACTGATCTGATTGATTTACTGCACAAACATAAACGTTGTGTTCATCTGCTTCCCTCAGCTGTTTGTGGCATCTGTGTTGTTGGAGCCAGAACTGGCTTTGACCCCGATGCCCTCGCCGGCCCACCACAGCTATGGCGCCATGGCCAGCTCCCAGGGTTCAACTCACGGTCCGGTGGGGGAGGAGGAAGGGGAGGAGGACCACTCCCAGACCCATGAGACTGAGCTACAAGACCCCCCAGACCCTTACTGCTCCAGCCCGCTCATGGACAGCCCTGTTGGCTACCAGTAACACCAAATCCCTCAAGCTGATCTCCACATGTCCTTTACCTGAGGAACACAGATTGCTAAATGCCGCAGTGCTGCGTTTTCACCCCAGACCTCATACTCCAACCTAGCTGCCTCAGACCCTGAAAGTGGATGGGGCTTGTTAGAGAGGATGATGAAGAGGAACGGAGCTCATCACAGGAGCCAGATCTAACTATATGGACCGCATTTGTTGAAACATCTTACGGACATGAATCATAATAATTCACTGATGATACAGATTATATGTATAGATCTTTAGCCTTACCATTGGATGCTCCACAGCAGGAACCCCCTTCTCTTCTAACTGTAGGTGAAAGAACTTTTAGGTATCTATCAGACACTCGCTGTCCACGGGTGCCACTTGGACATGAGCGAGGGTGAAAGTTCCCATCAGAGTGGGTGGTGTGAGCAGGCTTGCCCCGGCAGACTGACAGAGTGGTCTGGGCACGGGTGATATCTGGTTCCTCCACAGCAGAGCTCAGGGAGGCAGAGGGTGAGGGCAGCTAGTTGTGAAGCCATCTGCAGTGAGAGAGCAGACAGACGGAGGGCCGAATGTAACTCAGAGATGTACTGTAATGTATGTACACTCTACGGAGGCATAAGCAGCTCGACTGTACCTGGAGCTCAGTGTAACTACTGTCAGTTTAAGTTTGATATTTTTGCTACAGTATTTTTGGTGTCATTGATATTGTGCTTTGGGTTTGGGGCCACTGGAGATTGGTCAAAGATTTGCAGAGCTGTCCCATCTCAAAATTTGGAGAATTCCCTCATTATACTGTTTTTTGGTTGTGTATATGATAAAAATGTACATTTATTCAGTTATTTTAGGTTGTGTGAGCTGCTGGAAATGTAGAAGCACATACTGGATTGTAACATTTTGGGAATATGAGTGTAGGTTTTTTGCCAAATATTGACCCTGATCTTGCAACTAAAGCTGGTATTTTGGATTTTTGTTGTGAAGACATGGCAAGTATCAACTATATTACCTTAGAGGCTCAAAATCTTTAGTTATTGTTCATTTGTTTACTGTGGGTCAAACATGTCTGTGATAAAACTGAGATTTGTCAACATTACAGCTCAAACAGTACCCGACTGTACCATAATGTCAGCTGCATTGACCTACTGTGTGATAATCTACTGCATGTTTGCTGTGTTATAAATGAGGTTTGCATTTCTATCCTTATTCTTACCATGAAGTTTAACAACATGTGCAAATCTCATCAGTTAACAGCCGGTCTGAGGTTTTGTTTTTGTTTTGTTTTGTTTTTTCATTATTTCTTCATTATGTAGTAGGTTGTGTTCTCATCAAAATGAATGTAATCCGATTATAGCTCATTATCATGTCTCTTGCTGTGCCTTGAAGAAACACTCCCTTTTGTGTGACAATCTAGCATGGCCTGAAATATGCTGCATGGACTGAAAACTAAAGAGTGAGAAACAACCGAGAGAAACACAAACTAGAAAAAACACAAAGCAAAAGCCTAATATCCTATCAACTACAGTGCTTTTTATTTTACTTAGCTACTGGTGAATCAATGGGTGTCAGTTTCTCTGGATGGAACACAAGCAGTGAACCACTCAGACAAAGCTAATTATAACAACAGAAGATCTGCTTACTTCAGCTGGGGCTTTTGATTGTATCACATGATCTTCATCTGCAGATTAAGTTTTAATTTTTTTTAGGTCACTTTCATCCATGTGAGCTTTAGAAAAGAGCTTGGTGTTTCTAAAGTTGAGGTTCACTCACACAAGTGTTGCTGGAGCTTCCAAAAATTTACTATAAACCCAAACTGGACAAGAGCATGAAGAACATGGACAGGCAGTGTTACCAGATGCATGATAATTATCATATTTGTACAGTCATTTTGCCCTCTGTACATTATACAATCACTATTGTCAAATACTGCATACAATAATGTGACCACTTTGTAACATTTAAGATTTTTAATTATTACTTAATATGATCAGGATCCTCTGTCTGTAAACGCAGTTCTTATCATAATAGACTGTTGCCCATAAAGTTAGAATAATTTTATTTTCAGACACATTCCTCTTTTCATTACCCCGCCCCCCCCAAAGGGGGGGCAAGGGGTATTGTTTTGTTTGAGTTTGTTTCTTTCTTTGTTTGTTAACACTCTAGCAGGAAAACTATTGGTTGAATTCATACCAAATTTGGTTTATATATTTACATTGACCCAGAACAGATCTCATTACATTTTGGGAACAGTAAGTGAAAGTTCAAATTTTTAATGAATTTCTTTAATCTTTTTTTTCCCCCAGTTACTTATAATGGGTGAAGTTTTAAATGTCTGTAGTAGCAAAACTATTGGTTGAATTCATACCAAATTTGGTTTATAGATTGCCAGTGACCCAGAATAGATGTCATTACATTTTGGGAAAAGTAGGTAAAAGTTCAAATTTTTCAGGATTTTTTAAAAATCTTTTTCTCTTCTCTCATTTACTTATAATGGCAGAAATTTCACGTCTATAAAAACATCAATTTTGTTTCAATGTACTTCAAACCTAGCACATATATAGAGGCAATTGATATGCTGACATCAGCTTGATAGATGATTTAAAAAGCTATAATCCCTGTGAGGGGCAGAGTTTGTTGTGCCTGGTACCACTTGTTCCTACTTACACACATCAGTAATCACCTTTGACCAAGTACAATGATTATACTGAGTCCCAGTTACATGTTATCTATCAAGAATAAACAACATTGTCACATTCATCAGGTAGAAAATATTTTATTCCAACTTTATGGGCAACAGTGTAGTTGTAACTAACACACATTCACTTATTGATCACTAATTTTAGGTATTTTACGTTAAATACAGTAACTTTTGAGCCAGTACAATATCAACATGCTTAGATACTGACTTGCATATGATAATATTCCTCAAAATAAGACAAAGTTTTAAGCCTCTGGAATGGCACTTTAACACATCTGGCAACACTGTAGAGAAATCTACAATCTAAATGTGCTCTTAATATTGGATAATTTAACAAAATGTATAATTACACATGGACTGTGAAAATTCATTTGCTGTGGAAGAGTGTGTGATTTGGTTAAAAGCTCCAGAATAAATAAATAGATGGGCCCACTAAGCTGAATATTATGTGTCTTTACTTTTTTTTTAATGTGTTTTACTTTTTTTTAATGTGTTTTGTGTTATGTCTTTGTCAACACTTAATCATACGGATTTTACACGATGAATGGTGAAGGTCATAAAATCTCTGTTAATGTTGTTTATCCAATGTTATCCTATTATACAGTGTATTCTCTATTATGTGTTTGGGTAAGTTGTTCATTGGTCAGTTCTTTCCTAAAACAGCTGAAAACCTTCTGGATGTTCAGTAAAGTTAACACTACTTTGTTTTTAGCTGTAATTGTGACACAGAACAAAAAATGTCAATCATCTGAAGTTGTATACCACTTGAAAAAGATTATTATTATTATTTTGTGTCTTTCGTATAATAGGCCTGTGAGTTTTATTTTCAGTTGTAGATTCATAATCCGGATGGCACATGACTTCATTAAATGACATGTATTTGTTCCGTCTGACGAGGGATTGAAATGTTCCTTGTGCTATAAAACAGATGAAAGCTGGCAGCAAAGAGAAAATGAAATGGTCATTGCAGTGAATTTTGAAGTAAAAAAAAAAAAAAACATCAAAGAGCATCTTAAAATTTCTTCCTCTGAACTGCCAACATGTCCTAGGGTTTCTTTTGCAGAGGGTTGTTTCACAGATCATTAAACTTACTTTCCTTTGAAAAATACAAAATAAAACTTATTATAATATTCTTAGCTCTAATGGCCATGCAAGAAGGGATTGTCCATTACCATGCCTAACTAGTTTTACTGTATCCTGTCATGTCTGTTCATATACTGCCTGCTTGGCCATCCTGGGTCTATTTGTAGGAACATTAGCTTTCCAGACATGTCCAGTCCTTCTTGCCTTTGGCTGGATGAAATATGTGTATCATAAGCATTTGATTCCACATTTAACCTGCTGTAAATGTGGGTGGATTGTTTTCCTCAAAGGTTGGAGTTAAGGGATAGGCTGCATTTGAGATTGATCTCTGTCAGGCTAATGAGTTTTCATCTGTCAAAAGTGAAGTGCTGTGATCTGAAAATAAAATTAATTCAGCTCAATCCACTAATCTTGTCCACCGATGTCCTTATTGAACTCCCTCTGCTGTGGTCAGTGGGGATGGGTTTCAGAGGCAGTGAGTCACGAGTGCAGTCAACTCCAAGTGTGTCCGCCTGTTGCTTAAAGGGGATCTACACTGAAAGACTTCACACTGTGCATTTGCAGTAATTCACCTGAAAAGTACATGTCATTTACAGTCCCTTACTGTGTTTTAGAATCAGTATTACTAGAAATAAACGTGTAGTCCTTTACTGTATTTTTATCCATTTACAACACAATACTAATCACATCTTTGGCAGTAAAATATTACATATTTAGAGCATACTCTGAGAAATAGAACCCTTTAATGATTCCACCCAGACCCTCTCCTCTTCATATCCCTTCTATGAAAAGGTTTTTGTTGCAGAATTAGAAGGCAGTCACTTCTTCTTAGTGTTGTGACATCTTCACTTGACGCTTGACAAAATTCAATCAACATGGGAAACATTTTCTTTCATGCTTTGCATTGGATTTCTGTCAATTGCAATTGTAGTGTTAGTGCACTGCACCACACTAGGTAAAAATATATTATTTTACAGGCATAGACAGGAGGCTTTTAACCCATAAAGACCCAGTGCTACTTTTGTGGCAGTCCTCAAATCATTTACCATAATATCATCCTCTGTTTTTGCTTTTTGTTTCAATGAAAATCCGGTATTTTACAATATTTATTTTACTAAACATGTACTTTAATCATCATGCTGAGATTACATTTGAGGGTTATTATATCAAAAACAGAGAAAACTAAGGAAAAATTACTATTTTCAGTAAAATACATTACTAACTGAACACAAACTCAGTGTCCATCCACTGTCATTGATCAAACTCCATGGGTTTTACTGGTGAATCAATGTTGTAGAAGATGATAGTGTTTCCACGGTAACTACAGAGCCTCTGAACCTCCAAATGGGTCATATCTGATGACCATGAAAAGACAACAAACTGCATTTTATAGCAATTATTTATATGTATTGATAGGATTAGTGAATCTAAAGTTATTAAACATTTCAGATCAGTAGACGATTTTGGTCATCGGTGGATATTTGGGTCTTTATGGGTTAAACATCACTGCACACAAGATTTACCAAACTGATCCCTTTTTTCTTATAGGCTTCCACCAAATCAGTTGTAGATTGCTGTCTACAACTGTAGAATGGAGAAAACAAGATCAGTAAATTGGTGATGCTCATAGCATCACAATGTAAAATATATTCCATGATTTTTCTTGCTTGACAAAGTGATAGTGTAACAGTAAATTGTAATTTTCTTCAACCATAATTATTAAAAATGTTAAAACACAGCTTCTGTTGAAAGTTTGCACCTCATTTTGACATTTTACCAAGAACCCAACAAGTGGGATCTACTGAGAACCCTTTTATAATCTGAGGGTTTCATCACATTCACCACAGAGGTCATCATCAATCCAGGAAGCTACTGAATACATGTGAATGTCAACTGTAAACATTATAGAACAAAATGTAAATTATCTTAGTAGAAGAGAATGTTTTCTTGGTAAATTTTTCACAATTTTCTTTGCTGTTCTTAACTTTCCAATAATGCTCTGCTGTTTCATGTATAGTTCACAGCAAATTTCTATAAATAATGTCATTCTGTTAAAATGCTCTTACTCAAGTCCTTTCTCCCAGATTGCATTCAGCACTATAATGTTGATATTTCAAAGTAAACTTCCATCAAAGTTTTGCACAAAATCCATTTAATTTTAGATTTTCCTGACTGAACTCCTGTATAGATAATAACAGAGGCTCTTAATGAATGCAGGTACATGTGAGCAGTGTTTCTGAATACAAACTAGCCTTGGTACTAGCCTCTGTATATACTTCAGACCTCATGGGCCTCAGAGTCCACATCAGAGGAAGGAATGGTCTATTAATTGTCGGAGCATCTGCCTTCGTCCAAACCACTTTGGAAAGCGGTATCACCGTACTGCCAATACTCCAACAAAGTGGCACATGTTTGGACTTTAACCACTGATAGGATGGATGTCATGTTACTGCAGGGAAAGGGTTTTTAAAGAACACTGTAGAATGTCTGCCATTGGATACTGAGCTTCTTTGCAGTTAAAGAGTTACAAAAGAAGAGAGAAAAGTCCCTGACATTCCCCCTGTCACCCTTGGCAACTGCTGAGAGCATGCTTGTCAGTGAAAGGTGAATTCCTCTGGGTGCGTGGCCTGTCGCTCTCCTTCGCCTGGGCAGATGCTTGGAATAGAAAATGTCTCTGCCTCCTGCAACAAACATATTGTCACTCCCATATGGGTTACTTTCAGCATGCAAATGGGGCTAAATAAGATAGTGTTGTTTTTTATTTACATAATGTTGTAGCTCAAAGTATTAATATTTTGCACCCTACATCCCCTTATGAAACAGTATATCCCAGCAGCAGACTTAAGTGCACTCACTTCATTTGTCACTGTAAATAAATTCTTGGTAGGAATTTCAGGTTAAAAGTTTGTTTCTGACTTTGAAATCAATAGTTGACACAATACTTTTACACAAGTTAATTTAGAAGCTGTATTTGAGCTTATAAATGCATCACATATTTTTCATTTCATTCATGGACAAGAAAATGTCTATTACTGGGCATAGGAGACACATTTTTTCCATGATGTTTTAAATATCGAGATAAAAAAAACTCATTCTTGACCTTGGAGCTGACAAAATAATGTTACTGTTACAAGGCTGATTGTAACTATCAAGCTAGATATTGTGCAGAGTTAGTTTTGTAAAACAAATAAATGAGGGATATCTCACTGGTGCAGATTAATTTACATAACCAAATAATTAAAAGATATCAAGAACCAGGTAGATCATGCAATGGAGGTAGAAATGTCTACATGACATACAATAAAAAGACAAATTAAACATGGATAACCCATTTCTATGTACAGTGATAAATCTGTCCTTGAACTAGTCATTAATAAACTGATAATTTTTTAACCAGCTCCAAGTAGTTGTAGTTGTCGCTAACTGTTCTGCAGTCAGTGATAATAAATGCATGCTCACTTGCACTCATGTGGTTACTGTTGCTGTCTAAGCTTGTAGGCTGCTTTCTGTTGGTGTTCAGCTGCTTGCACAGTAAACCTGATTAGCCTGAGCCTGCATGCACAGTCACTGTCCACTCCCAACTCCTCTCCATAATATTATTTAGGATATGTTAGTGATCGAATGCCTTGTTTTCCTATTTCATTAAAAACTAGCACATACACACACACACGCATGCACACACACACACACACACACACACACACACACATAAGCCTCTGGACCATCACTTAACAGTTGCCATGACAACGTTGAATACCCCTTCATTCCAAAACACATTGCAGACTTTCTAAAAATAATGTGTGTTGTCTTTTCTCGCAGACTCCTCTCCAGACGACAGCCTTCACGGCAAATCCTCAAGCACTACAAGGTAAGACTTGAAAAGCTACAGGGAACAATTAACGCATCATCATGAGGGGGCTCATATTGTAGCCGGCAGATTATGTGAATTCTGTTGCAGTCTAACCACTGGTTGGTGACCTGAGGGAACTCTGGGCGAGTACAGGATAAAAGACATGGAGCATAGAGCCAACATACAAACAGCAGACGCTCTGTGGGACGGAGTCAGGATACTGCTGGCAGAGCAGGGAGACAGATTAAGGCCATGTCAACCACTGCTCCAGCAGCAGAACAGACAGCCAGCTCATGGATGTGACTTTTACAATGATACAACCAAATTGTGTATGTGATTGAAATGAGCCCTTTGTGTTCATTCAGCTCATCACAACTACATTTATTGACTTGTGTTGGCTTCATCTGTGGGACAAATTTAAAAAAAAAAAAAAACATAAGGTTTGATGATTTTTGTTGTTTTAAGCAATAAAAAAAAATCTAATCTAAAAGAAGACAAAAAAAATTCAGCCTTGATGTGACATTGTGCAGTTGCATGAGTAAGTGGGCTGATGTGCCTGAAGTTCCTCGTCTCTGTAGCCCAAGGCGATGAGCCACTCGGTGTTTGGATCTTATGTAACAGTAGGGAACGGGCTGGCAGTAGGAAGGTAATCAGGCATCATATGATTGATTTCAAACTCTGACCATTGTGTCGTAACCATCGTAAAGTCTGTGACACACAATCAGACATCAAGAGGAAAACACACTGACCTCATTTACCAGTAAAATATCCACAGAAGTTCACTTTATTCAGTCTCAAGTGAGCACACAACATGTTTTTCTTTTTTTAATTGTAGGATAAAGTCCAGGTTACATAGAGTGCGTGCTTGCATTAACTCTGATAATGTGCGTTTTTGGTTGGAGGATAACTAAGTGAAGTCATCGCTGTTGAGTAGCAGCTGATAATGATGAGGTAGACAGTGACACACCCAATATGTACAGACCTGGATGTTAATTAGATAACATTCCAGTTGTTTTTCATGCCTGCTAAAAAAAAAATAAAACAGTTAAGTGGGAAGAGACACATGGAGAAATACAACCTGCATAGGGCGAACTGATACTAAAAAAAGAATCACTATAAATACACCACCTACACAGTCAGATAACAAACATTACACCTGTGTGCTGGAAAGAACAGACAGAATAGACTATGCTGGAATAATTAAGTGTAATATAAAACTATGCTTTGTAATTTTTTGTGAGGAGAGGAATTTGATAAAAATCTCTGCAGTGCTTGTAAATCTACATCTATTTAACACTTTAGAGACAACACATTTGATAAGATGAATAATAAACCTTCAACAAGTCATAATTTTTTTTTCATATATTGGGTTAAAGTTGCTTTGATCAAAATCCATGTAATACCTTATGTAATATATCTGGAGGATATGCTGTACATTTGAAAAAGTATATGCTCTAGAACTACACATACATTTGAGAATATAAAAATAAACTTTATAAATGTAAACTGAGACTAAAGCAATAATAACCACATATCAGCAGCTTGGATTTACAGTTGTATGGTGTTATTATCTAATACTTGGCACACTGTTGCTAAGTTACTTGGCATTATGACCATAAATGTAAATAACAGCTTAGGATGTTAAATACAGTGTCATGAATACACACATACTGGACAGTGTCAACAGACATTATATCTGTATTACTTATAGCAATAAATTATCAATAAATAATTTTTGTGTTTGTGTCATAATTCAAAACAAGCGCTCCCTTTCAGACAGAAGCTCTGTGTTGGAGAAGCAGCGGCTTCTTGTTCATTTCACTGAGCCTCTGAAGCTGAGGTAATGTTATTTTTGTAGCCACAACACAGTCAATATGTATTACTGTGATAAGGGACTTCAGAAAAACAAAAGTACTCTGCATGACTGGAAACTAATAGCCAAAGAACAAGCAAGTTCCCTCAAGATACCCTTTACTAACAAAGTCTGAAGGTCACATAACAGTCTATTAGTTAGAGTTTAACAGTCAACTAAAGCCTATTGAAACAAGATTCTCACAACCTCTGCTGAGGAGAGCATCACATACCATGTTAGGTAAGGTGCACATGGACGCCTTAACAGTCATAGATTGCTAAAGAAAGCTATCAGAGAGTATAACAGTTCTTGTCAGCATCTACTGAATACCATTTTAAAATGTGCTTTGCTTATTAACATTAGGCTGAAAGATGCAAAAAGGTGTAATGATGTGTGATAGCCACTGAATGAGTTGGTAATGATGATTAAGGTGATTATATTTCCTTTCTCAAAATCAAATTGCTTTGTCCCAGAACATCTCCTACAGTATGCTTTGTAAAGAATCACTGTGTTCCAGTTAGATAGAGAGCTGCCCGTTCTGGCCACAGTAACCATCACAGTTTGAGTAGTGTGTGTGATGCCAAAATATAATTAATATCTAGTGTTTTACAAGTGTGCAACTCTTTTAAGATACATCACAAAGACCACCACAGTCACTGTTATCATTACAGTAGATATATCAAAGCCATTATATACAAAGAAACTCAACAGTTATATCCTGGATGCTTTTTCTCAGAGTGAGGAGCTCAGATTACAAGCTCAGACCATAACAGGCTGGCACAGATCCTCGCAGCTGTACAGCAGCATTGCCTGGTAGCTAAACATCCACAACAACAAAAATAAACTCTGATTTGGTCAAACCAATTGTCATGTGTAACCACACCATACATTTGCTACGCTATGCAACCCCACTCACTGAGCAAATGTACAGCAGCCAAAGCCACAATGTTGCAAGTTACACAACCTTATTCCATGGCAACCATGTTGAGTGATTTGACAGCAACTGCTCAGCAGCTCCCGTGGTGTGTTTCAGTCGGCCTTGTCTTCACCATTTTTGGCCCATCCTCGGCTCATGGCTGCTACCACGATGCTGTACATGTTGAGCCAAGCTTGGCGCAGAGGTGCAGTATAGGCCTGACCCAGACTACACTGCAGCATGTAGAGAAGGGACTCACCCACCATCTGAAGTCCAACACAAACAAATAGGGAAGACACACCATGCGGTCACCATGACAGAAAAACAGATTCATTCGTTAAATAGTGTTTGAGGTAACCATTAAATGAGGGTCCTACAGCAAATGACTGTGTGTTGACGCCAACAGCTTGATGCTTCCTTCCGAGGTTGAGCAGAAAGTCCTCCAAGGAGTGAAGGTCATCCAGGTGGCTGACTGCAGCATCGATCACAAGCATCACCTAGAATACAAATACACATCAAGCAAAGTGTTGAGAACTGTGCACAAGTACAGACTACGGACTGAACTGTGTGTATACTTGTAGTGGTCAGTGCGGTGAATGGAGCTCACCTTAGTGACATGTTCCAGGAACTCAGGGCTGGAGAGGCAGTCTTGTGTAGAGCCACAGTTTGTATTGTAGTGGAAAAGACTGAGGAGCGCAGGGTCCAGCTCAAACAGTCTACCACAGACACATACCACACTGTTCTATAGGTGTATACAGATGGCATAGGTTGCCAAACATCCACACAGGCACAAATTCAATCTCTAAATCATGCATCTACAAATCTTTTTAGTGTCTGATTTAGCGACAGCTGTCTCAAAGTAAACTGTGGATTATTGCAGTCTGTCGCCAAGCAACAAGTCAAGCCTCTGGTCCCTGTATAGTGAAAGTGTGCGGAGAAGGATGTACTGTAGCTTGATGCTGTCTCTATACCTGTGCTACACATTCTTTTACGACAGCTATTAAATTATAAGACAAAAAAACAAGTGGATCTTAATTTTGGTAGCAGCACAGTACAACATTGTTTACTCCTTGCTATAACTTTGCTGTCTTTCTGAATCAGAGTTATAATTAATTGTGTAGAATATTACCTGGAAAACATGATCACACCATGAGGAACTTTGTTCTTGCCAAGGCTCTCCCAGCTGCCTCGTATCAGCTCTTTGTCTTTCCCTGACAGCATGTCCATCCTCCCTCAGGCTGCAAACACGACACAAGTTCTTCTAGAGTGGAAACACACAACTCCTCTACTGGAAAAGAAGGCTCAGTTTTAGGAAAGCCATAACATTCGAGTGAATCCACAGATGAAAGTTCTGCCAACCCACCTGGAAAACAGAGTGGAGCATCAAGTGAGATTAACACAGATGATTTTCTAAAATTTCAGACAAGAAGGGGGGGGGGGGGGGGCATGGCTGCAGGAGATCCCTGGCTAAAAACACAAACATACTATACCTTCTTGAGGTCAGTCTTCTCTGTGAACTTCCTCTGTAGCGGCCGGGCTGAGGGGTCTGTACGTATGTTTGTATGTGTGTTTGTGCGTGAGCAGGCAGCAGCCTTGCCTGACACTCTGTTGCACTTGCTCTCTCTTCCCCCTGCCCACGTTGCAGTCAGAGAGACAAGTTCTGCCACGCTCTTATCTGTCACACTGGCTGCTATCTCTCTCCCCTTCCCGTTTGCCTCTTGATATGCTCTCTCTCCAGCACTGGGGATATTATTCATGCCACTGAAGGAGAAAAAGAGGGATCTCTCTCCTCTGTTCCAGTGAGGATGCGGCAAGCCACAGCTCCTCCTGCAGGTGAACCAAGGACTAACACATTCAAAGACAGCAACACACACTCAACTCTTCGTGCGGTATGTTCACTGGACTAAAACAAATACTTGTCCTGTGTATCTTTACTTTACGGTTTTAACAGAAAAAACATGGAGTTGAAATATAAACAATAGAAGTGGAAAACATAACATGGGCATTTCACAGACTGCCACTGAAGTTTAAAGGTAGGTGATGTTCAGAGTCATTTGAGGCCTGTGTCATCTATTCTAGGGTGTTTCCACAGCTGCCTACATTTGCAACCCTTGCATTTACAGAACTAAATGTGTGGGAATTTTAATATTGTATAGTGGCCAAAATAATAAGAGACCTGAATGCACCACCTTGGTAAAATTATATTCTTCATCTGCTAAAAAGGGCCACTCCTCAAACAGTGTCATCATAACATTTGGCAGCCAAGTGCACAGCCTCTCATTAATCTAAATGAGATGTGATGTTCATTTTTTCGGCCTCCGTAGTTCACTTAAAGAGACGTCAGGCATCAGCACAAGTACATGTTTTCTTAGATGCAGGTTCTCACTTAGATATTATCTAACAGGTTAGGAGAAATTGGATTTGTTTTTAGTGTTGCACCAGGGAATCAGAGGTGCACAATGTTCTCCTGAGGGACTACAAGGCAGAGTGGGGAGGGATACATGGTTCCCATGACAACCTGACAGGATAAAGCCCTTGAAGCTTTGTCATGTGATGCTTGAGATCTTAAGGAAAGGACTCTGATTTTTTATTTCATCTATTTGTATTGGCTTTGCTATATTTACCTTTCTTACGATAATTCATAATCTTATGGCTTTAAATCCATTAATAAAATGGAATACTATAGTCATGTTATCTGTGTCATTCTTCACATCCCTGCACAACATTCAGGCCAGACAAGTTAGTTTTAACAAGAAAAATGTCAACTATAATATACTGAACCTTCATTTGCATGATATAATTTCACTCAAAAATAAGTGATATTCCCATTTGAACTCATGTAACCTTGACTTCAGTCGCTTGACACAGTGGCCTACAAAAAGTCATATGGTATATCCTGGTCTTCAAGATGACCTTTTGATTATGATTTTGTATCTATATTCAGGCATTCCCATGTGGTTCGTACAGAAAAATAATGTCTAGAATTCCTGGCAGTCTGCAGTCTAAGCATAAGCTTACAGGATAGACCAGTGTAGAAGTGTATTTGATGTGGGCCTAAAGGCTTGAAGCAGACCACTTTGCTGGTCATAGTGAATACTGCTGCACAGTTAGGGGCTGTTTATTTAGGTGGCATTGTGGCTGAAGAAATAACTGGGAGTTTTAACCCAGCCATCTCATTTCAGACAATTGGTGTCCTTATGGGACCTGACCAAATAAAAAAATATTCTTTAAATGTTTGACCTAAAATACAAGCAGACACGTGTAAGTGCATTGACAGACAGACTATTTCACTGGATGAGCATATTCATTTTTATATGGCTTCCGGAAGTTTCTCAATTTAGAGTGGGTAAAACACAAATTAATGCTATAGACGCAGTGGGTTCAGCTGGTGTTTCAATTCTCTTTTTGAACTGTTTATTCTGGTAACTAAGTGTTCATCATCCTGTAAATTACAGTGTACATATTCCTTAGAAAAATTGTTGTCATAAAACTAAAAGTATCTTTTTATATTTTCAGTTTAATCTGCTTAAAACATCCAGCAGATCCTATACCAGAGTAAGACACTATGCACATAAAAAAAAAATTAACAAGTTGTAAACATATACAGTCCTATAAACTTATATTTTTCTGTTTGTAATCCCTAGCATTTATGAGTGTAAAGGCCATATGGTTTGTGATTTTATAATTTACTGTTAAACATCTTAAACGATCAAATGCTTGGTGTGGATAGTTAGCCATGACATGAATCATTTTTTGAGGATAGTGTTGTTTTCTAGTGGGGAGGCCACAGAAAACTCAGTGCCGCCTGAACCTTTTTGATCATGGCATTTCTTCCCCTTTGGACTTCACGCTCTTCTCTTCCACATCTTCAATTTTCTCTCCGTCGTCTACATTTTCTTCCCTAAATCAGACATGTTGGGTTAGAAAATGGCTATATAGTAATTACATCGAACTTTTACTTGGCTACAGTATTTGTCTTTTCTTCACTAAAGACTGAAGGGCAAGCTCAGAAAATTATGTAATGTAATATGACCAAACCACATGAAGTCCTTGGCTCTCTAGCACCAGTGCTATTCATATTTTTACCGGACACTGTGGTATCACAAAGCGTAGAAACAGAACTTGCATAAAATTCTCACTCTGCATACACTACCTGTTATGAATGTCATTTTCCATGATAGAGCCATCTACATGTCTGTCTTCCTCAGACATGGATGAGGTTGAAATTTCTATATCTGCTTCTCCATTTTCCTCAACAAACTGCTCCTTTAACCCGGCTTTCTTCAGTTTGTTCCTGTACATCTGCTCTGCTTGAGCCTTTGCATTTCTCTGGCAATAAAACGTTTTTTAAAAAGTTAGGCTACAGATGATGCATTTCGTTTAAGGTATCATCATGTGTAAGCTTACTTGAAACTTACCTGCTTCACCTGTTCAAACAAGTAAGGGCGTTCATTAACTCTTGCCTTCATGTCCCGCAAATCCCTCATGTACTCTCTCATCCTTTGCTGGTCAGCGTCTCTTCATGTAAAACGAGATTATAGTTTAAGCTACTGTGGCAGGAGTATGTGGTTGCTCTGATGTGAGTTGGTAAAGATTGCAAAATTGGAGAATGAGCACCCTTACTTGAGCAGCACTCACCGATGTTGCTGTAGTTTTTCATTATACACGTCTTTCAAGCTACTGTGTGGGTCCAGTAACTTTGCATGCAGGGAGACAGTCTTTCTCATAGCCTGGGACCTCATTTGATACTTGCTCAACCAATCAACACTCTCTTGATTCTTATTAACCCTCATCTCTATTGATTTCCTGTAAAGGTACAAAAAAATGTTTAAATATTCTCACAGTGTATAGGAATTTTAAAGCAGTCAAGCCACTTTTCATCGGTTCACCTGATGGCCATGCTGCGCTTCCTCACAGCGTCTGTAATGTAAGTGGGGAGTGTATCTGTAGACAGTGATGTTAAAGCTCCAAGTGACTTGCTTCTACTGAGATTCGATATTTTTGGTACCTGTAAGTGGGGAAAAAAATTCAACTTGAAATAACATAATAAAATATCATCTTTGCACACTGATTGCATCATCTTGTTAACTTAAACACAAAAATACGAAGAGCACATTCAGCTGAACAAAGTAGAGGGCAAAGTGTAGAAGGATCTGGGCAAAAGGCAAAACAGCAAGGATGGAATATTTTCCCTCAAAAACTAATGCAATAATAATCCTCCCAATCATCCCGTCTGACCCTGTATTAGAGTATAGTGGTATATTTACCTGCAGAGACCCTGCCGTCTGCCTATGTTTTCTATTTTCCACTTGTTTTACTGTGATTGGGATATTCACAGGGGAGTAGACTTTTGTTAGTGTTGTATATTCAGTGAATAACAGCACTTCACAGTAGACAGAACTATTTACTCTCAGCTGTATATTGCCTTTAGGACCATTTGCAAAGGTATAAGTGTTTTTATTTGTGTTTTTACAGTATAATTGTTGTGACAGAATGAGGAAATGATGAGTTATTTTCCTATTTCACAGCTTTTTGTCACGCTATTGATAGCTGCTCTCTTCATGCAGTCTCGACTACTGCACTCCTGCATCACTGGCCAAGTTTGAAGTGTTGTGGTTACAAACATAAGCGAAAAATGGTGTCTTTATGTGAGCATGAAGGGCACTAATGGGTGAAGTGTGGCTAATCTATTTACTGACAGATAATACAACATAGCTTTAGTGAAAAACTAACACATGTATATGCTGTATGTCTAATAGATTTTGTTATTTTTGTGTCTGTACATTGCAAAAGTTAGGTTAACAAGCAGTATTTACAGTCACCATTCACAAAAAAAAGAGACAGAATGACAAGCTTTTTCATGGTATTAGGAGTTCAGCGTGAAGTGTCTTACAGACCGGAGTTACACAGCAGCCTTTAGAGCAGAAGTGGAAAGTTCCCTAGCTATACAATTATTAAAATATACTTTGGAAATTTAATATAAACAATTACGTAATACTGATGGACAGAAGCTGGAGCAGTGCAGTGTATATACAGTACTCCTTTATGACCACATCTTCAACACCAGCACTAAATATAGTTATGTATGGGAATGGTTAAATCGTTAGAATCTACCCAAAAAGTGTCTGACAAGTTTCAAAATACAGAGCTCTGGAAATCATATGATTTAGAGCAAAGCCATAATACATATGAAAAGACGACAGGAAGGAACCTTCCTTGAACACAAAGTTCATTTTACCAAAGATCACTTTGGTTTAGTGTAAATTACTTTAATGCACTTACTGTTATAATCATTTTTAGTCTACCTTCGTGTGAAACATCCAAGTAGTCAAACTTCAATGTTAAAAAATAGGGATGGTCTTGTGAGAGGACATATTACAATATTTCTGCAGCATCAGAAGGAAGAAAAGTGAAAAAATACAACATAATTTTGCATCACGCACTAAAAATGAGGTTTTAGTGCAACTACATAAATTATGAGATGAACTTGCAATGTAACCATGTAGAGGAGGAGAGTATTCAGTCTTTTGAAGAGATCCTTCTGCACATATTTTAAATCCAATTACATTTCCACAACTGACAAAACTGGAATGCGATGCCTTAAAAATATCATACGATGCGAGTGATTTTAACCCATGTAATAAATCTCTCATCATCAAACAACCTGCTCCCAAAGACACAGAAAATAAAGTCAAATGTGACCTGGTGAAATTCCTTTGTCACAGCTTATGAAATAAACACTTCTGAGTTTTGTGGGACCACAGTAACATATGCTATTTAAAAGAGAAGGGATTTATAGTAGGCAGCCGGCATTGTTTGTCACCCAGAAAACTGAGGAGGCTTCAGAATATGAGGTTTGTGGTTTCTGCTTAAAAAAGAGAGTGGTATTGACTTGATAAAGTGGTGGGTGGATATGTGTTGAACCATCCATCAAGCTGTGAAGGCCTGAGACATCTTAACAAAATGTAACTATTACATGAAACCATCTGGATAGACACTCATATAGCCTATGCAATAATTATGCAGTGGTAAGAAGTATTTACAAGTAGAAGTAAATTTTATCAGCAAAATATAGCTAAAGTATGTAAAAGTAAGCAGTCATTTTGGATTAAAATGGTTCTTGTCAGTGTTTTACTATTATACTGCGCTGTATGTTTTATTTTGCATACTTATTACTGTAGCAGTAATGTATGTGTTGTATGTTACTGCTGTAGATGTTTAAGGTTGAGTTCATTTTCAATACTCCTAAAGGTAGACAAACTTCATAAAATTACACAACTGTGAATAAATATAAAGTCGTGTAGTTTAATCTACAATGATGATCATATTCTACAGGACCATAGCATATGTTTGTAGTGTTATTGTCATGTGAGAACCAATGTATGTATGCCTGAAAAAACAGTTTTTGACATGTTTTTCATGCATTTCACCGTGTCTATTTGGGATAAGAAGTAGGAGAACTATCTCAACTCATAAAGTAAACCTAATAATCAACACATTTGGAGATCCATGCAGAGATATATATTGGACATATATTTTCACTCGAGAGGTAGAAGATAAAAAAATTGTAATCTCTAAGGTAAATAAATTCATCAAGCAAATGAAGTGGAGTAGCAGTATAAAATAAAATAGCATAAAATGGAAACATTCAGTAAGATACAAGTACTTCAAATTTACTAAACCCAGTTAAAACAACAAAAAACATGAAATAAGCCCAATGAGAAAGAGTGAGAGAGGGATTTGAGCAATAGAACATGTTTTACCTCTGAGCTTTCAGGGATCATCCTGCTTTGCCTTGCAGCAAGAGTTGATGTCCTCAGGTTGAAGGGCCGACACTTGGTAACCTCTTTACTCTGTGTTTTTCTTAGGGCCTCTGTCTGTAAAGCCTTGTGCAGCCTGCTGAAATCAGGGACCTGGTGGATGATCTTTGGCTGGAAGCTCGGTTTCTCATCCAGGAATCCCAGCTTCTCTTTTCTGGTGCGATCAGCAGTGCGAACTTTTGGGCTGTCAGACGCAGATGTATTCTTGAGTGGCACTTTTGTCTGATTGTTGACTTTTCTGCAAAGCTCCTGATCTGCACAATGATTTCAGATGATTGAACAAAATAACAGTTGTAATATTCAATATTCTCAGGTGAAATAAAAGCTGGAATTGTACAATTTACTAACACGTCTGGTTTTTTTTGTAAGGTGATGTAGAACAATGTATATTTATTTAAATAGGTATGATATTTTAAGCTGACACTGTTTTGTCTGCAAATGGAAGGGTCACTTCAGAGAAACTGCACAAATGAAAACAACTTTTTCTTAATTACAATCTGATATCTAGCAATACAGATGCTGTAGCTTTACTTTAGCATCTGTGGTCTGATTTCACACTGATTTTAGCCAGTTAATGTACTTCCCAGCATCATCTATTCAGGAAGGAAACAAATAAGAAATTTAACCAACCTTCCAGTCCAGAATCTGTTGAATTTTTGACTATTTTATGAGGAGGTTTCCGAACAGCAGCAGCTTTTTTTCCCTCCTGTGAGACTTGATTCAACATTGTGATCAGGTTTTCTCTTTTCTCCTTCTCTCTCTCTTGGAAGGTAAACGGTTTTTGCATGGAGAGCAGAAAGTTCTTTCTCTGCTCATGGCTCTGCTTCCTCTCCTTGTCTCTCTGTTCCATCATTTCCTGATAGAGAGGCACACTGACATGGACAGGGACAGGAAGAGCACAGAACTTCTTCTGACACTCAGCCTGAGCCTCCTCCTCTTTGCTTGGTTTTGTTATAGATAAAAATGCTCGCTCACAATGCTGTGTTCTTACAGGAGCCTTGACAGTGCAATGATGCCAGTCTGTTGAAGATAAACGTACATGAGAAGATGAGTCAGGCCTTTGAGACTGTCTAGGATAGTGTGAAGACCCTTTGTCTGAGTTCAAGGCAGAGGTGGATGCAGCTTTTCTCAATCCTACACATCTATAAAAATATATTTAAAAGTTAAAGGTAAAATATTTCACATTATGAAAAAACATACAATCAATAGAATGAAATCTGAAACGCACTTCTTTGGTTCCTTGAAAACACTGAGCTCTTGGTCCACATTGGTTGATAGGAGGGTGTTCTGGTGAATCCTGCTTTCTAGATCCTCTCTCTGTCTCTTCTCTGTCTCCTGAAGCTGCTCTCTGAGGGACTCACTTAGGGTCTTTAAATGCTCCTTAAGAATCAACTCTGATTGGATCCCGTCTCGCAGCAACATGTCCAGTTTAGACATGATAATGTTTAGTCTTCTACTTCATCCATGACAAAAGAAACAGAAAAAACAGATACAAAATAAAGTCACAACATTCAATCAACTGATAATTTGTTGTCCACACTTTGGAGGATTAATTTATGGCTTGGGTCATTTAGCAAAAGGCAACCTCCTAATTTACCTTTTACTTAAGACATAGTTTGTTCATTTATTTATTGAGTTTTTACTTTCCACACACTATTTTACACACAGCAGATACAAGGAGATGTAAGGAGTCTTCTGCATTATCAGGATTAGTAAAGGATGCAAATACTGTTAATGTCCTTTTAGTGTATGTACACATACCATCATATACGAGGGGGCTTCAAAAAATGAATGGAAAAAGAACCACTGGAAAAAACGATTTGAGTTATGATGTGTATATTTCAACATATGCTCCATCTAGGTCAATAATACACTTCTGCAATTGTTGATACCAGCCTTTAAGTCCATATGTGTAAAACTGAAGCTATGTTCTTTTTCCACAAACGTTTTGAAGCCCCCTCATATACGTAGTTTCTTGTATAGAGAAGTTTAAAATTTGACTCCACCTCCAGGTGTCAACAAAAGTCCAACAAGCATCACTTTCTCAGAATTTTTGTCAATTGTAACTGTAATTACCACATTGTGCTGAAATGCTGGTGCTGTAATTTTTTTTAATCTTACTTTTTTTTTTTTATCTTACTTGTACTTCTAATACTGTACTTGTTTCCTTCCTTCCTTTGCTTCAAGACAAAGGTTGCCGTCTATATAAACTGTAGGACTGAGGATAACATATATTCAGTAAAAATGCAATCACAGTAACTTTGACATATTTAATAACAAGTACTTGTTAGATAAAGTAACATTACAACTGGCTATGTTACTATTTCTTTGTGATAACAGTCATTTTCTTCGGTCATGTAATTAAAATATTAAACCTCCTGACAGAAGGTGCTTAGTCAGTTGAAGGTGGAGGACACATGATCAGGATGTTACCACCTCCACCTCATTTTGAGCCAGGAAAACCCCTGTACACAAACAATGTGTTTAAACACATTTTTGAAAAGGTGAAAAACATCAGAAATGTTTTTTTCCTTTACATAAAAGTTTTCATGGTGCCAGTAAAAAAAAAGCTATCTGAAGCCATAACCATGGGTGATAGTAAAATGAAAAATTCTTATATTTGGAGTGCTATGCAAGAAAATATGAGTTAATCATTGTTTATTTGACTAGTAAGCCGGTTGCAGCTCTACGTTTTTATACATGCACTTATTTTCAGTGGCTTTGGATGAAAAAAAAATACACAAGTCATTCACAGAGGACTCCGCCTCTAGTCCATGTTACCATGACAACCACGCCGTTCCGTATGTTTAATCTAAAGTTTCGTGGCAATTTGAGGGATAATATTAAACGTTTTCCATTATTTTTTTTTTTAGCACGTGAGCTACAATTACATACAATCCAAATTTATTTTACTATTACGTGAAAGCGTGTCATAAAATTACCGAAATGAAAAAAGAAAGCAGAATTTAGCCGCCAACCTGTTAAAAGATGAGTTTTAGGAAGTTGTGTTATTTATCAGCTTCGAAGCTTCGGGGACAAGATGTTCCGGTGATCTTTCGGTGGAGTATAATGTCTGTAGTGTAAAGGTGTCTGAAGATGACACCTTTGCATTAGTTAGTCCGCGGTTTTGGTAGCATTAGCACTGTATGTGGACGTAGCAAGCAACAGCAGCTGCGCCGAGCGTCCTCTGTGATTGGTCGAGAAACAGGAAGTGCTTCCTGTGGACCTCCTGTCAACACAACATGGCTGGATTACATATGGGGCATTGACGCTATTATTAGGACACATTCAAGGGGAAACGTCCTCTCGACTGCCATATCAAAGTATTCAGACTTTATTTAAATTGGAGTGGTTCCTGTTTAACGCAGGGTATGTTACACACGAAGGCAGAGTGAAGACAGAAAAATGCACAAGCTCACAAAAGCGACGCTGGCCTTTAACGGATTTGGCCGGTGTTTTAATGCAGAAAAGCACTTCACTGCCACAAAAATCATTAGTCGAGGACTGGTTTGTACTGAACATGGAGACGATTCTGGCAAGAAGGAGGTTTATGATGTTATTATTTCCGGGGGAGGGATGGTTGGATCTACAATGGCATGTTCCTTAGGTGAGTGGACGTTAACCTTAAATGAGTGTAAACAAACAAACCTTATGTGATTTTCTTCCCTAAACTTGTTGAATGTGCTGTTTTTTGCTGTGGCCTGTCAAAATTAAAATAAATACAGTACCAGACCTGTACTAACTCACCTAGACCTGTTCTTCTTCACACACATAATACTGTGTTGCAAATGAATAAAAACATTTAATTTTTGACATTGCTTGTTATGCATACATGATATTGAAATGATTATTTGCAGGACTGGACCCCAACTTAGTGGACAAGAAGATTCTGCTTCTTGAAGCGGGCAATAAGAAAGTGATGGACAAGGTCCCGGACGTCTATGGGACCAGAGTCAGCTCTATCAGTCCAGGCTCTGCAACACTCCTAAGTGGTATTGTATACACTCATACTTGACATACATTAAAAAAAATGCTGCACACATTTAAAATTACTCTTTCACCACTCATGACATTTATTAAATAAAAAAAATATATAATCTGTGGTTTAAAGTTTGGATTAAACCAGCTTGTGCTGCTTCACTATTAAAAGGCTGCCACCAGATAAGCCAGGGATCAGACACTGTCCTGTCATCCGGGTTTAGGAGGGATCATACCTGACCTCTTGTATTCCTTGTGTGCTGCAGTTTTGTTTTGTTTTTTGCTTTTCCCACTACAAAATAAAAGTAACTTTGTCAGGGTTAAAGATTTAGCAAGCATAGGGGAAAGACATGTTACTTTAGTTGGGCTTGACCAGAAAAAATAGAATGGCTCCAAGGACATCTGAAAATGTGTCAGTAGTTTTTCAGATTTACTATCATATGCTTCATTGGTGACATGTAGGTGTGGAATAGAGCAGTAGGTGTACTGCAGCACATACAGGTAGTCAGACTCAGAAGACAACCAGGGATAACAATATGCACATGTATGGAGTGGGCAGTGGAGATTTAAATGTAATTTCTTTCACTTTTTCATACAACAAAATCCTGTAAAGCTCGTGTCTGTGGTTCCAGAAAATGCCTCATGCATTTGATTTGAACCTAATAATTTAAACAGTACTCTAACATTCAATTATTATTTCTAAATTATTTATAAGGGTGACTACACTAGCAGTGTCTCCCCTTGATTAGATAAGCAGTTCAAGGTTCAAAGTACTTTATTATCCCCTAGGGGCAAATTATTGTACAGCCAGCAGTACACACATCAAAAACAAATGGCAGATACAATACAAAACATAAATCACACACTATTCACTATTCAGAAGCCTGATAGCAGCAGGAATAAAAGAGATCTTGTGCCTATTGGTCCTGCTACATAGTAGGGTGTATCTGTGACCAGACTGAAGCAGCATGAACTAGATAATAGAGGGTAGCTGGGGTCATTCAGGATCATTCAGGCCTTATTCAAAGTTCCGACCTTATGCAAGTTTTTAAGGTCACTCCTGCAGTTCTGCTGGACACCTTCACAATACCCTGGACTCTGTTTTTATTTTTGATATTGAGTAGGCCAAACCAGCAAATAAAAGAAAAGGTTAAAACTGACTGTTTACTGTTCAACTTCTTCAACTGTCTGACCATTGATCAGAACAGGTGAGATGACTGGGATTCTTCCTAAAATCCACTGCCATCTTTTTGGTCTTGGACACATTTATGTCCAGTAAGGTATTAAGTAATAAATATAATAGATGTGTTTGTATGCACTTTCTCTACTGTTTCTGGAAGACTCATTTCTTAAATATTGTATGACTATAAAAAGGGCACTGAGTATAGTTTTAGTAATAATTTGTTTTTAATGAGACAGAGGGGGGTTAAGCCTTCACCTGACATTTGAATGATGTCACACAGAGGTGATCTGTATTAGTCGAACATTTAACACTTGCATCGCATTACCTTTTTGGTTCATATACAGAATATTTATCTGACCTTTATTCTAATAAAGACCTGCACTCTTATTCACAGAATTTCCAGAATAGGTTTCTTACTTTAAATTGCAGTAAATTAACTTTTTGCTTATTTAATCTGTTTTGATTGGTTTTATTGTTGTGAAGATAAAATAAAACCCAAAAAGTGAAATAGCTAGAACAGTATTGAAAATGTGAATTAAAAAAAAAAAAATAAATAAAAATTGCTTTACCTTATACTTCATTGTAGACAGTATGAACACAACATACTGTATTTTACCCTTTATCTGGTTAACTTCATTTCATTTGAAAATATACATCCATTCATTTTCAGCTTGGAGCATATTCAATAACAAGTTGGAACCGATGCAAATTAGAGCTAATTATGGTTTAAAATAATCAAATAACAGGCGATTGCCATTGTAGTTTGGTACAAAAGCTGCATCCAGGAAAGGTCTAGACCTTCAGGATCAACGATGGGCAAAGGATCACCAGTTTGGCCATAAATGTACTAGAAAACTAGGCTTCCACTGTCAGGGGCTGACAGCAAGGGTATATTCCTGAAATCCCCCTAGTCCTCTGCTCCCCCAACCATTTGGAAAAAACATACCACCTGATATGACATCATGTAAACTCAAGGTAGTGGCATGAGAAAGATTATTGTTAGACAATTGATATGAACTCAATTTGAGCTACATCAACCTGATAGTGGCAGAATAATGGTCAGAGAACCAATTTTTCCCCGCAAAACTCTACCTAGTGAATGAAAATGTCACCATATGAACTCTGGATGGTAGCCAGAAAATGGACATTTGTAAGACAGTCATTGTGAACCAGATTTTATCTCAATCAGCTTGTTATTGCTTGATTTATGTCCAAAAAACAGATTTTCCACTAAAGTGCCCCCATTTGGATGACTTATTATACTCATAGAGAAGCTGAAATTGATAGGGTTCTTCCACTAGGGGTCCCCTATGGGAGGGATAAGAAATCCAACCAAATATGTCCTAGTTATTGCATTCACACGAAGGATATCTACCAGCGGCATTTGGGGCAAAACCTTGTTATAGCCCCGAAACTCCATTTCGGGGATATAATTATGGAAATGTTCATTTTAATAGAATTAATTATTCACAAAAAGATAGGAAGGAATTTACATTTTTCATTCTTTATGGTGCATAACAGGATTACGGCCTAGATTACCCTTAAATTGCCTTTTTTCCAGCTTTTCCATGAATGTGTTATATTGTGAATGTAACAGACTTACACATTTACATCAGTTTCCATTGAAATTAATCTAAATTTGCTCAGGATTTTTTAACCTGATCAGGATTATGTAACACACTGTCAGAAACAGCAGTACAAAAACTGCATTTGTATGAAATTTTGTTTGTTCACACAGGTATTGGAGCATGGGAGCACATTACAAAGATGAGATACAAGCCCTACAAAAAGATGCAGGTATGGTAACCTTCGGCTCACTTTGATGTTAATTAGCTTTCAGGAAATCAGTTTGCCTTTAGGGTGCTCAAATGTCCTTATATGGTTTGTTAGAAATTATTTTCTTTCTTCTATAGAAAAGACTTGAACTATATTCCGCAAGACTATAGTTCAAGTCTATTGCAACGATGAACATCCCCTAGAATCTGTCTGTTCCACAGCTTAGTTTTTTCCTTCATATGTTCTCCCGACTTTCTAATTTACTGGCGTACTGTATGTATTTCTGTCATCCATCAATCAAAGTACCATACAATTTGTGGAGAGGAAAGTCTGTGACACTCAGCTTCTAGTCAGTCATTCAGCTTAATGAACAAGCAACACAATGCTGTATCATATAATCATGTATATGGTATGTAATTGTTCACATTAAAATGGCAAACAGTGGTTTCATGTAACATGCATTTTGTTCATTCCTTGGTGCAATTTCTGCTCTCTCTGTAGCACTGCAACATAAGTGGCACTAGAAATGCCAAAGAAAACAAGGTGCATTTATAAAAGGCCATCTCTTGGAATATTGCGAGTACTGGATGGCTCTCTAGCCGTGCAAGTTTTATTTATTAAAGCCATGTTTGTTATGAAGAATAAATCATTATGACATTTTGAAATTGGTACGTATAACCAATGTCTTCTAATTATGAAGATTCATGTGAACAAGGGGAAGAAGATGAAAGATTAGGAGGGTGGTTGTTTGCTGCAAAGTTAACCCGCTTTACGGCTGCGGGTGCAGGCTCAGTCCATCTTGTAAGATGTGGTCGGTGTGTACCAAACACTCAACCACAGGGTTTCTCTCTGGGCGTAAGATGTCATCATGCAGTGCCTAAAAGTGATTATGGTAGTGTACCTCTCCCATTATACCTTCACTGCGCTACCACTGTGTTGTTTGTCAGCTGCATCTCAGTCATATACTTTACATATCTGCCATCTCCGTTTTAGAAAGTATGTAGAACAGGTCAGCTCTAAATAACATTCTTTCCATGCAGTGAAATACTCTTCCACCTTAAATGTATGCTAAGTGTTGAGGGCTTAGATTTGAAACAGAAGGCAAACTGAGTCACTGCCTTTTAAGACGCCCATCGGCCCAGATTCTTCTCTATAAAATTGGTAGGAAGTGTATTGTTTAAGCCTTGCACAGTAAGTAGTAACTCATTCTTCCCTAAAGCTGCATCATTTAACTCTGCATTAAACAAAACCAAAACAATTTTTGGGCTGGTCTCAGTAAATCATTCTTCCCAACCACTTATCACAAGCTGCAAACCCACTGCCATTAGTGGTTTTCTGGAGGGTATATCCCCCTACTTTATGGCTAGCTGGAAAAAAGTAGTGCAGCAGCATATTACTGCAGAATGATGGGTTCTGTCACCATAGTTACAACCCAGGAGAGGATTAACCTTGTACAAACACTTTTCACCCCCTCATGTTTAACTCAAACAGTGCTTTCAGGGTTGAAATTACAGTAGTCGCAAACTATATCTCCTTCTGCTGCTTTTGGTTGCGGATAAATATTGACTTACTCTGTAATGTTCACAAACATGTCATTTGTTATTTGTGTTTCCAAGAAGATGTTTGCAGAAATCCACATCACAAAATGTCATTTGGTCCTCCACCTCAGGGAGCTCCATTAAGATGAAGTCAGCCGTCCAGCCAGAGGGGTGTTGGTGACCCTCATGGCTTGGGGTTTGATGTATGCTGCTGTGCCAGCCTCTGACAGTAGCTAACAACTTTGATGTGTTTAGCGCAATGAAGCAGCATTTCTCTGCCTAGCTATATTTAGGGAGAGGGGATGCATTTAAGGATAACCACAAGTAAAATGGGCCTCTCATTTAGGTTTGGGATGCCTGCTCAGATGCCCTGATCACATTCGATAAGGAGAACCTGCAGGATGAGATGGCATACATTGTGGAGAACGACGTAGTTGTGGCTGCCCTCACTAAACAGCTGGACAGTCTCTCCGGTAAGCAAATACACAGCAGTTATGATTTAAACATGAAGCCCCATACAGTAGCTGTGCTCAGTAAGACCTCATAAAGCCGGTTTCATCTGAGGGACACTGAGTCTGGCGGCTAATGCCACCACATTTATTCCATCCTCTCCCCAGGTTTTGTTTATTTGTACTCACTCCCTGCGACTGTTTTTGAAGACAAGTTAAGCTGTTGGAGCCATCCATGTTTTTCCTGCAATTTCAATCAAAACCTCATATTGTGAGAACTGCAGAGCTCCGGCACTCAGCGAAGACACGTGAAGTGGTCCAGTGACCTATTTAAAGCTGCCATGTGCTCCCATTTTGCCACCTTTTAAGACGTTAAAGAGCTCACAGTGCGTAGTGCTGTATTGTTGTTGACATTAGACCAACTTTTGTGAGGTTCACAAATAAAACTTAGCTGTGCTATGTGCTTGACAGTTAAACTGGCATATTTATAAACAGTTTTCAACATTTTGCACCAAACAGCGGATGTGTGGTTGCAGCACGTTTTGCCTCATGTGCCTCCCATTTGTCCACTTCTTTCTCTCCTCTCATTTTAGCCGTGGTGTTGTTATGCTCAAGATGCAGTACATGAAAAGTATGCTCCACGCCAGCTGGTTTCAATGTAACCCTGCTCACCAATCACTAAAAGCCCATATTTGACGTTTGTGTTGAGGAACCAGTAGCTTTTCTGCGGATGGTTTCTACTCCAAGTCGGCATAAGCAAGCATAGTTCAGGATCCTTTCATGTTCGGGATGACCAACTTGAGATATTTTAAGAAAAGTGGCTGTTTTAGGGTAAAATCCAAATAGCTGGCAAAACGTGCAAACTGTGGTGTGGTGTGCTTGTAGATAAACACTATTAGTCAGTGAAATGTGGCAGGCCAAGACCATTAAGAAGATTGTCGAATGTGAAGTTCAGCAGCTACCATGTGCCAGTGAGGAAAACCAGTGTTTTATGAGGTGGTTTATAGATCTTCCACTGCTTTTTCTGCAAGCAAACTATCCTCTAGATTTTGAAGGAAAAAAGTAGCAAAGTATAATGATACATATGCAGGACTAAATGGATTCCTTTGTTGTGAAACAATCATACCACTTGCTACTTTATTTTATGGAACATTGCTAATTTTCTTTTTTGCTGCCTTTATTGTCACCAGTTTTATGTCCTTTTTTTCTGTCAGATAATGTGCAAGTTAAGTATAGGTCGAAGGTGGTGAAGTACACGTGGCCGATGCCCCACCAGGCAGCTGACTCTATCCCGTGGGTTCAGGTCACCTTGGCCAGTGGCGAAACTCTACAGACCAAGCTGCTGGTCAGTTTATTCTATTGCACTAACTTTGTTTCATCATGTGCCTTCTGCTTTTTCACACTGGCCTCTGTCTCATCTGTTTTTCAGATCGGTGCAGATGGACCAAACTCAATGGTGAGGCAGAAGTTAGGGATTCCCACGGTCAAGTGGAATTATGACCAATCTGCAGTTGTTGCTGTGCTGCACCTATCAGAGGTACAGAGGAGAATCACAGTCAAAACACACTCTTTATATGTATTTACATCAAATCTAACTAGGCACCTGTACTCAAATATTTTGAGGTTCTTCTACTTTTTTCCACTACATTTATTTGACAGCTTTATTTCTTTTTTTAATTTAGTTTTACTTCCCCTTCCTGTTCAGTAGAAAACACATATCCCTAAATGTGTTAAAAACATTTTTTATATAAATTTAATAAAAAAATGTTCCTTCATGGGTTGAGGAAATTCTTCTACTTCTTAATGTAAACATATTCTTTAAAACATTCTGATTTAACAGTAAAATTGATTGCCACAAAGCTGAAATAGGGTTATTTTTCTGAGCTCATAAAGTTAACTTTTTACTTCTTTGTGCTCTAATTATAATCTGCACATTCAAATTTCTTAACAATCCTTATTATATGTCACTGTATTGTTCATTTTGATGCTAATTATAATGTCATATCTGTCACAATGAAGAGAACAATACACCCACCCACAAGTACCCTTTAAAATGTCTTATTTTTATTTATAATACAATGCCGCAGAATTTCAAAATGTAATATTTAAATAAATTTATGTGTTGACAGCCCACTGAGAACAATGTTGCATGGCAGAGGTTCCTCCCTACAGGACCCATTGCAATGTTACCGGTAATATATCTTCATTATTTAGTGTCAGTTTTCCCCATGGTATATCTGTCTGTCACATAAATATCTGATGAAACATGTTCTGTCCCCTGCAGCTGTCGGACACAGAGAGCTCTCTGGTGTGGTCAACTAGCCATCGGCTCGCAGAGGAGCTACTGGAGCTGGATGAGGAGAGCTTTGTGGATGCAATCAACTCTGCCTTTGTAAGAAATCTCTATTATCCAGCTGATATTCTATTACCTGTCACTGTCAGTAAGAGGTTGCCACATTTGTGTACGACTCTACAGTGTAGTGTATATGGCATTGGACCTGCACAGACAGATAGGTTTTAACTTACTCACATGTTTAGTGTTGTTTTTAGTGACTCATTAAAACAATATTGTCATTGTTTGGCCAAACCTTTATACAATGCTAATATTTCACTGTGAATATGATATACCTATCCATTTTTTTTGTGTTTGAAGAAACTCCTTTTTCCCAAGCTGGCTATTTTTACTCGGCCTGCTGACGGACGGGGTCACCACGGTTGAGTCACGTTTGGTTTCAGGCCTGGTTTGCTAATTAAACCTGTGGTCTCCCAGTGTCGACCATTACTGCATGGAATGTTTTTCAAACAGAGCTAATTCAACTGCATAGCCTGGCCGGCATCTTCTTTTAATTAGCCCAGCTCTCAGGGCCGTGCCAAACCAGTTAGTTAGGGAGGGAAAAAACTTTCCCTGGCCTGGAGTTCAGCTTTGCTCCTATGTCAGCTAATTTCTTTGTCCACTCAGAGGGATAATGTCTGTTTTCTCTCTCTTCTGGACATTTTTCTTCCTCTGTCTTCTTGCCTGTCTGTGGGACAGTGGAGTAATGAGAACCAGTCAGAGCTCATCGAGACAGCTGGCTCTCTATTCCGCAGCACCCTGTCCACCCTCATGCCGTCTGCAGGTTCACCTCGACAGCTTCCCCAAGTGTGGCAGGGATCGGTCCAAAGACCCGGGTCATGTTCCCCCTGGGCATAGGCCATGCATCAGAGTATGTCAGACACCGGGTGGCTCTGATTGGGTAAGACCATGATGTAAAAGTAAAACATTAAAACTTAATGTTAGGTAAAGATTGTTAATTGTTGCTTCATTCCCATTCAAATAATTCTCTACCATACACACACCATATACTTTGATTTTACAATGTTCATAAAATGCTGCTGCTTGTTGACTGCATTTAAATGGTGACGGATATATTTGTCTCTGCAGGGATGCAGCCCATCGTGTCCATCCCTTGGCGGGTCAGGGAGCCAACTTGGGCTTCGGGGATGTGGCTTGCCTCACACAGCTCCTGAGCCAGGCAGCCTTTAACGGGAAGGACCTGGGTCAGTGAGAACTCTAAACAGACACAAATGCTGCAACCAAAGTACAGTGGTTTTCCCTAAGCTCTTTTCCATCATCCCAGCTCAAACGCGTGCTGTTGATCTGAAATTATAAAAAGCATCAGCTTTTCCGGCAGAATTTATTTGATGTTTTTCTGTAAGTTCTTCCAAGAACAGTATATAAGTTGCTGTTTCAGAGAAATGAAAATCCTGTTACGTGATATTGTGTGTATCTTTCCTCTGTTAAAAGTGGATGCTGCAATGTCAAAATAGCAGCACTGTATTGACTTAATGTAAAAAACATGAAAGAGACACGTAACCTCAAAGCCTTGAAAAACATGTTTTCATATCTTAACCCCCAGTCTTGTTTGCTTGTGTGCAGGAGCAATGCAACACCTGTTAGAGTATGAGACTGAACGACAGAGGCACAATCTGCCCATGATGGCGGCCATTGACCTCATGAAACGTCTTTATTCCACTAACGCGGCTCCTGTGGTTCTCCTACGCACCTTTGGTCTGCAGGCCACCAACATGCTCCCAACTCTTAAAGTAAGTGCCATCTTCTCTTGCTTTTACCTCCAACCATATACTGTACATCCCACTCAACCTGGGGATCTCTCAGATAATATCAGCCACCTGTCAAATGTAAGCTCCACCTCCACAATGACCCCACCCTCCACCCTCTTTTCTGATTACACGGAGCTTTACTTTAGCGGTGTCTATAATTTCCAGGGTTCTGAACCTACTACTATGGCATCTAAGTTTAGCCCCAAATTTAGTGTTACCAAAAGTGTGTGGGTGGGGTGCAGGGCTGGCTCTGGGGCAGCGGACAGCGGTGTTGGCTTGTGTTTTCACACCCCTTTTATTACCGACCACTCATGTGAAATGGCTTTATTCCCTACTAAGTGATTCAGACCAACACAACTGTAACTGGTTGTAAAGGCATTTCACTATGGAGGCACAAAGTTAAACGTGACACTTTTTCCATATTAAATCTTGTGAGTTCACTGGTTTACAGGTCTTGTATAAAGGTCTGCAGTGCCACTTGCTCGCAGCAGGCTTTTAGTGAGCATAATTCAATGGTTACAGAGTTTCTGACTTGATGTCTCTTTGGTTTTGCAGGAGCAGATCATGGCGTTTGCAAGCAAATGATCTTTGCCACGCAGTGTGCGTGTGTCTCCAATGGCTGCAAGAAGACATAACTGTAAAATTTGTGAATGTAAAATAAAATAAAGATATATTTTACTCTTTTTGTAATTTTTTAAATCATCATATAAATTTGATACTCAAGTACAGGATTCCCCATCAACAGTACTTTAAATTGTTCTTTGCAGATACAGTTCATAGACAAAAAATGTTCTGTGTCATTTGTTTTACCCATATGTTACATGTTTAATTCTTCATTTTTAGTTGGAGGAAACTGTATTCTGAGAGTAGTCAAAATTCCAGTTTTTCTTCAAGTACTCAAAGCTTAGGTTTTTACTTAAAAGACAACAGGGTAGCTCTGTACCCTCCAACAATTCATGACAAGAATTAACTTAATAGACAATATATTAAAAAAAAGAAAAAAGCAAAGAATATACAGTATTTCATATTTTATTAAAACATACATGTATTGTATACACTCACTGGATTTGATAAAAACAACAATTTACATTTGTTAGTCATCATACCGATGAACAAAGAGGCATTTTTGAGCAACTGTGCGGCATAGAGTTTTTGTAATGTAAAAGTTCATGACATGTTATTTGTTCAAAGTTTACATTAAGTATATACAGCAGTAGTTACTGGAGATGGATACTGAGAAGACAGCAAAGACATGGCTTAGAAAGCAGCTGCACAAAAAAAGTCCAAAAGTTAATATTGGAGGATAATTAAAATACTCTACATTACATAACATTTGTACATTTCACAAGAAAATAACCAGCAGAATTCAATATTACTGTTTTACAGGAACCAGCTACATCCCTACCCATCAAAGAGTCATGGGCTTCAAACTGTTTTGCATAATTTCTGTTTATCATTTTCTGTATTTAATTGGTATAAATTATGTTGTTGGATGCACTAGCTACCCATGATAAGCTTTTTTTTTTTATTGCCAGTCTAAAACATAGTTCAGACCTGGAGGCCCTGCAATTTAGCCACTCAGATGAGGACTGTTTCACTATAGACAAAACAAACAGAAATGGCTAAACTTTAAAGTACAGGTATTAACCTCATACATGTAACAGCTATACAACGCACTCTGTGAGAGCTCTCACTCACCCGCACTCTCTTTGCTTCCCACGGTGAAGCCAACACTACCTGATGAATATATACAACTCTGCAGATGGCATGAAAGCAAAGTGATCATGTCTTAGCTACAATATCTGCAATTAAAGTGTTATGTGCAAAGTTGAAGAAAATGAAGCTGTATAGTTTTTTTATCTGCTCTATTCCCAATGTTGTCTAACTTGCCTAAAGCTTGGGGTGAAAGTTTTTGGGTCCTATTATATATTTAGTTCTACACTGAAAAAAGATTGATTAACAAGCCATTAAAAAGACAATGGCTGCATTTATAGCAACCATTTTTTGCACTGTACAGTGCACACCAGGACCACAGTAAGTATCAAAATACCATGACTGCTTGTCTTGTGTCTAAACTACCCTCTACACACTTTACAGGTAGGTGAGAAAGACATTTCAGATCAGACACCCATAAGGAATCAAACATGTAAACGTTTTACAAAAATAAAATCAGCTCACTAGTAATGAGCTCAACATACAGTAGAAATAGCTGGCCTTATAAAAATATAGTGATTTCTTTTTCAACAGTTCAGATTGTTCGCAGGGTGCCAAGGTTGAGGAAAAGAGGAGGGGCACGGTGGGTGAGGAAGCATGGTGGGTGGTGTCTGTGAGGGGACGGGCTGATCGGGGGTGGATGGAGGAAGGGAAGCCCCACAGTGACAGACTGTCCCTCTCAGTGCTGGCTGTAGTGACAGCAAGCTGTCCTTAGTGGATGTTGAGGTTTCGGAAGTAGTCAAAGGTGGCCCCCAGGGCCCAGCTTGTCTCTACATTGTTGACTTTCTTGGCAAGCTGTGTAACAGAGAGGGAGATCTCCATCAAAACCTCAAGAGGTGAACAATGTTCAACTATTGTCATAGAAATTACATCTAAATCTTGAAGCTCTATTTAATGTGAAATAGTGTACAAATAGAAGATGAATATGTTTCAGTGCACATTTTCATGTTTTGTATCTCTTCTACTTCCACTATCTGGCTCACCTGTAGCACAGTGTTGTCCTTGAAGCCGAAGCCCTCCTTTAGCAGACAAGTGATATATGTCATATCCATGCAGAGGAAGGGGCTGATAGCACGGTATTTGGCCATTTTGTTGCATACTGAAAGCATAAAAAGCCACATGACATTAACATGGATTTTGCATATGAGTGATACAAAGCATTTCATGGAAACACCTTAATGCATCATGTAAAGTAGTCATGTTCCTGTAATAATAAAAATCTCATTTTCTAACCCCTGTGCTAGATGATTAAAAGATGACATTTCTGTTTTGTTTGGCTGAATAAACAGGGAGGTGTGAGGGGAATGGCTGAGGGTCAACATGAGGCTGTGGGTGGGTGGGTGATGGTGTTAAACAGCCTTGTACACACTGTATGTGTTTCAGTATGTGTCAGCCCCCAGGTGGTGTGTGGCTGTCAGGTGCCCTCCTGCCTGGGCCAGACAGACATCTTCAGCTCAGCTGCCAACCCAGCCAGAGCCAGACTTGTTCCTCGAGACCATGTGACAGTGTTCTCACAACACAAACAGCCTTACATAACAAAGTAACTCATCCCAACATGATATGAGTCTATTTCTACAAGGACAAGTGTCACAAATGCAAGCTGATAAGCTTACCACTTATGACTTTGTGTTATAGTTAAACTTACTGAACAGTTTTATTATAATGGTAGCATGTATTTATCCTGTAATAAAATACATTTGCGTCTCCATAACATGTTTTTGCAAATAATCAGTTACATTTTACTGTTGTAATAAACTCTGTGTGACACGATGAATTCTGCCAGTATGGAACAATCATGCCAAGAGTTTGGGCCCAATCAGCATTGAGAGTTTGTGCTGCTTAGAACATATTTTGCACAAAGTTTCAGTGGTTAAGAGAAGGATGTATATATAACTTGTAAGATTATTGTTTACATACATAACCCTACAGAAGATGACTTGTAACTCATACCTTCTTTGGCTCTTTTCTTAAAATCTCTGACCTCCACTCTACCACCTCGGCTGCTATCTGAAAAGAAAAAACAAACATGCAGTATGAGTACCTATTTTGTGCAGTGGGGGATAGTTAGCATAAGAAATGACCATGCTGGAAGTTGACTCTTTGGTTTCACTTACCAATGAGGCCAGTCTCCACAGCTCTGTCAAAGTAGTAGGAGAAAGCATAGAAGATGCTGCTGCCCTTCACTTCATATGGCTGGTGCACTATTCCTTTGATAACCTTCATCACCTCATAGTAGCACAGCTTATAGCCGGCATAGCCTGTGGAGAGCAAGAGAGGGAAAGGCTAAATGCACATCTGTCAAAGAATGATGTAACTTGGACCAAAAATGGTGAAGTAAACCACGAGTCAAAGGTGGATTGCAGCCGTGATGGCTGGAATGCAATCGTGAGAGCCAGTCTGAGGTTAGCCTGGGGTGAAAGCAAGGGGGCTCACCAGAAGATATGCAAGGGAAGCCCCAGAAAGACAAGTTTCACACAGGCCCATGGGTATGGTTGGCTCATTTGTGCCGGCAAAAACCATGTGCTGACAAGAGCGGCAGTTAGCGCAGCCCTATTGGGCTGACTATTTTTACCACATAATTGTGAGCGGTCCAGATCAAGCCACTCGTTACACAAAAAAATAACAACTCAGGGACAAGCCCAGCATCTTCTGGCTACTTGACTGTGGTATGGGAGTGACTGCCTTATTTGTGAAGTTAACTGACAGTTTTCTTTTCATTTAAATACAAGGTTGACTGCAGTATAATTGTTCAAGAGGGAAGAAAGACAGTCAGAAGATGACAAAACATGCTTTTGGCGCCAAGGGTACAGAACCTTCAGTGGATAAATGTTCTCATGTGAGACTGTATTATACTGTACTCTATTGTGTTCTAGTGTTGGGAAAGGAATGCAGGCCTTGCTGGATCCAAGGCATTGGGAAGGCAATCAAACCTCAGAGTGCTTTTATCTTACCGTCTGGAATCCCGCTAACTTTGTAGGTGGTTCCACCAAAAGTCACATCTTCTCTGAACTTCTTTGGGAGGCAGGAACTAGTGAAGATTTTCCAATCTAGACCTGAGAACATAAAGACAACAAATAATTTGCCATCTTCTACTGAAAGAAATTAACAGAATTACAGAAAAACATTTCTGTGTAAGTACACAGAATAGGTGATAAAAGGTTCTAAATTTTCTACCATCAGCTCCTAGAGCTCCAAGAGTTGCCAGTCGAGCTGCGTACAGTCCATTTCCAAGGTAGCTACGTGAAAGCGGAATAGTTCTACAGTTAGATATTTACAGCACTTTTACTTTAAAACATCATATTTGTTACTTTATTTATGGTAATTATATGAATGAATAACCAGGAGGTTCCTAATCTGTATTTACCTGTGTGTATAGAGTTGATACGTATTGTTGAACAGGTTGAATTTTGCGATGTAAGAGGGGGGAGCAGAATGAACGGTTTTCTGTTGGATGAAAAAAAAAATTTAGAGGTGCATTCCTGATATCTACACAGTCAAATAAATAGATACACAAACATCTGTAATCACCTTGGACTTAGGAAGGAAAGTAATCTGTGTAGATCCTCCACCCAAATCCAAGATCCCCACTGTCCTTCTTGTGTTGGAATACAAGTGACCTGTGGCAAACAACAAGAAAGTTAAACACATCACTGGATCAAGATAATACGTTATAAGGTCACGTCTCTTTCTACTGTCAGGTGATCCTCCACACTTATCATTCTTTTAGAACAACATGTATCAGAATAATGCATGCTTCCATTTCATATCTTTGCCCTCCAACAGGGAAAATACCTTTGAGGGAAAGTTTACAATTGCTTTTTAAAGTACTTTATTTTAAATTTGAATGAACCTCAGCTGGGTGTAACACGTGAGGAAATATTACTTGTTTTTGTGATTCTGTTTTGGGGCCAGTGATTCAAGCTCATAACCTCAGACAGGAGACAAGAGTCTTTTACTAACAGGCTTCTGTGTACACTGGAGCCTCAGATATGAGCCTCCCAACCACTAACACCAACATAGCAAAACACAAGCAATGTCTTACCTGTGAGGAAGTTCACTGTAACCCAGGCGAGGACTCCTACAACAGAAAAGGGGTAAAAAGGTTTTCATTAGTAAAATCTCAAGAAGTGATTACAAGTGACCTACTAAATGCTGCTAAATTGTGTTATTTTTAGACACAAAGAAAAAAACAGACAGTTTTAAGGCCAGCTTTATTTCATTAGGCTCATATTAAAGTCGCACAGTTGGTCTAAGATGTAGGTTAACAGACCAACCCAGGTAATTAACAGATGTCTCAGATGTAAGGTTATTGCTCTCATAAAGTCAAGCACACACTGTATGATGACACATAACATAGTGAGGGTGTCTTAATGAGTGATGTGGAGGATCACACTAAATGATTGGGCGTGGGGAAACAACTTACACTGGCATAGTTATTTGTTGCACTGAGGTAGTAACAGACATCTTGTAAAAAGAATTATGAGAGCTGAATGGTTTGATACATCCTCTGTGAATATTGTTAAAAACACCTGGTCAGACAACACCTGAGTCAGATGTCATTCTGACAGAAAACTTAAATCTTGTGCTTGTGATATCAGTACATTCAATGATAACCTACCTTCATTGGTTCCATTCATAATGGAAACGCTGTTGTTTGGCACAAAGAACGGAGACTCATCAAATACTTCTCGCACCTATGAAACAGAAAAATCATAATTTTTAATGTAATTATCAGTACAATCATTGGCTGTTTACATGTTAAAATCATACCAAATATGCTAAACTATGTAGTTTCTGATCCTGTTCGGATACAGTCTTCTCAGACTGTGGAAGACTGACTCTTCTCTGTTTTAGAGTGACAGATAACTCAACCACAAGCACGACTGGAACAGTAGCCTAGATTTAATACTTTAAATGACAAATATGGTTACTCCACACAACCCCACAACAGCTGTTTTTTGCAACATGATAGCCACCAAATGGGCAGACTTGCTCCCTTTTTTTCAGTGACACTTGTAAGCACTTAGTGGTTTCTCATCCTGCTCCTCGGCGGGACTGGTGGTGTTTGTGCCAAACTGTCTGAGGGCAGAGAGAAAACGTGCCTCACCTCCTTCAGAAGAGCATTGGCCTTGTCTTCAGGCAGGAGACGGAGACCTGCTGTGGCCTTTAAGACCACCGGGGTCCTCTTCCACTCATCCTCTGGGATTGTCTTCTTGGCAATCTTCAGCAACTGTCGGACAGTGTTGCCACCCTTCAGAAAAAGATGACAAACAGTTAGCAAGCTGTAATTAAGCCAGACATTTCATAACAAAAACAAAAATGTACTTAGTGATCAAAGTGTTGCGGACATCAGGTAAAATACAGCAGACAGGAGTGGGCAGCGGTGACAGCATCAGCAGAAGGCATTTTTATAATTGCACAGTGTTTACATCACATGAACCCAACCCAAAGAAAATCCCAGTAGTTTGGTGGTTTGGCCAGACAGTGAACAACTCCTTAATATACCTGATAAGTGATGGGGTGTACCGGCATACATACCTCCTCAGGGTTGTCTTTATAAGCAGACAATCCAGGCTTCACTGCATGGTACATTTCATTGTCCAGAACAGGCAGCTCAACTAAAAAAAAAAAAAAAAAAAAAAAAAAAAAAAGAAAGAGAGGTCAACATGAGTGAACAAATCATAAACCAGGGATCATAAACCATGTCTCACAAATCATAAACCATGTGGACAGTGAAAGAAGCGTCATTGCATTTAATTGCATAGCTGCTCTTTTGCAATTCAAGGTATTTAGACTGCAGGATTTCACCTACATCCAGAGTTTAGGACAGGCTTTTTCCTACTCAGTTGAGTCAGAGGAGGAAATTAAAATCCACCTCATCTACTTTTAGAAACTGTGCTGCATGTGCTCATTGCCGGTGCATGGTTGAACTTGCACCACACAGTGAATGACCTAACAGCAAGCAGACAGTGGGAGCCCGCAGCGTGGGTAAAGCTCCACTAGAGGTTAGGAGAGAGAGAGAGAGAGAGAGAGAGAGAGAGAGAGAGAGAGAGAGAGAGAGAGAGAGTAACTTACCGGGGTCTTTCTGAATAAACTTATAGATGTGGATCCTGGTGCCTGTGCTCCCTGCGTCAAACATGACCCCATAAAAGTCCGGCTCATGTTTACAGGGGAGGGGGCTTCAGGAACCGCCTGGGGAACCTCCACCGGGTGGTAGGACTCAGGTGCAGGATGCACCACTTCAGGTACGGGATGGAAAGCCTCTGGGATAGCGGGGAGGACTTCAGGTGCAGGGTGGAAGACCTCGGGGATCTGGGGGTGGCTCGGCACTGCGGGTTGGGAGACCTCGGGCGCGGGGTTGGAGACCTCAGGGAGGAGGTTTTCCGTGTTGGCGGAGTGATGCTCCCGGTAGCGGTAGAAGTGTGGGATGTAACGGTGGTGCCGGTAGTAAGTTGCCTCTGCGATGAGGCTCCCAGCCAGAAGCCACACGGTCACAGAGAGGAGAAGGCTCGGCATGGCCATTGTTTCACAGCCGGAGAGAGAGGACACAGTGGGTGGAAGAGGGAGAAGAAGCCGTGGATCTCTCACAGACTGAGGGTCCTAAAGAGAGAGGCAGAGGAGCCGCACGGAGGCAGAGTGGATGCGATGCACACTCAGGACTGTCCGGTCATCTGTTTACAGTATATAAAGACATAAGGGCTTGGCACAGGGCCACAGCGACAGCGACCATCAACCAATCCTGTGGAGGTCCATCCCAGCTCCATCAGGAGTCCCCCCTCCTGTGTGAGCTGGAGACTACCTGCCTACCGACACCGTTTTCCTTTTTTTTTTTTTTTTTTTTTTTTTTTTCCTCCTCAGGGATTATTTTTGGCTATGTATTTTCCCCTCCTCATCTTTACTGGGGATTCTGGAGCCAAAAAAATCCCCTTTGGAGAGAAAGGGGTTTATGAAAAAGTCAAAATGAATGGCTCACGCTGAAGAAACTAAAGAAGTTGCCTCAAAATACATTTTATAGGTGTGTTTAAGACATGCCTAGTAACTTGCCCTCAGAAACTCCTTCATCTTGCAACTTTTTGGACTTTTTGGGCTCTGTCTAATTAGGATGTGATATACATGTGTATTTGACTGTTATAGCTGTGCATCTTCTGCCTTTGTAAATGAATTATTGCAGTTTTGAAAGAATTTAAGTGAATACAACAATCATTCAGTATTTAATAGTTTGTAAGGTAAGTTTTATTTTATTTGAAATCCTTTGTGGGGTTTATGGTGAATATAACCTCATGCTAATCTACAATGTGATTAAGAGAAATCAAAACAAAATGCTTGTATTTCATGTGCTGTATTGTGAATAGTGGATTCTTGTTTAGTTTCATTTTGTACCTTCACGTTACGTAGCTGGACTGCATCAAGTGTATATTAAAAAAAAATCCTTCAACCCCTGTCTTCATGATCTTCCAACAATTACCACATTAAATCAACTGCAGCACTTTCACCAACCTTAAAAAATGCAAATGTGACCTGTACTCCAGCTGGCATAAAAGTTAAAAGAATGTTAGCAATCATCTCACTCCCACTCATCCCTGTGTTAACCACAGGCTTTCCAAGGGAAAAATATTTGGGCAGCAGGGCACGTTTCACGAGAGAATGCATGAAAAGCATGAGTGGCTGTTTTCTCAGATTTAGGTGGGTGGTTGGCATGATATCATATGCCATGCTGCAGTGTATCAAATCTTTATTTTCCATGACATATGAGTCCAGTATTTGAAGAGAAGGATGCAGACACATAATGGCATGGAGGATATTCCTCTGCAGAGTAAACTCAGAGACCTTACATGAACTGAAATTTGTGCCCTGTTGTGATATTTTTCACCCACTTTGTACCAACAGAAAGATGACAGAGATGTGAAGCAGGAGGCGTTACTGGTTGGGCATTAGAGGCATCTCTAGGGAACTGACCGTGTCTCAACCCTGGTTTAACAAGTGCTTATATGAGGCTGTTTCACCTCATGCAGTGGGTGACTGGAGCAGAAACCGAGCTGTGGGCCAGCCCAGTGAGGAGGGTAAGGGGAGGGCAGAGGTCTTACAGATGGGCACGAGAGAGTGCAGGAAGTCCATGGAGAGGACAATGTGGGGAGGGTGGAGCTTGGCACCAGTGTTCACCCATCATGCCATTCCACTCCCAGGACACTCAACTGTGCAAAGCACTGTTCCAACACTGTAATTTGGACTAAAAATATTGGACTTTCTTTCCTCCTTCCCTTTTTCTAAATACTGTGGCTACTTTTTTCAATCCTGTGGCTCACCAGAATGGTCGTTTGCCCCTATCAAAGCGTACATGTGCAGGACCTCTCACTGACTTGTGCCCATAGATGTCCTGGTCGCATGTTAACTGTGTGATAATGTGTCCAGTAAAACCCTGGGTAAAACATCGTATATGAAATATTACTGAAATCAGGTTTTCTCCTGAAGTGTGTGCACTCATCATAAAGGCTTTGTCCTTCTGATAAATAAGTGTTCAAACACATCCTGTGGTTAATGTAGCAATTAATATGAATAACGCGCAATGTTTGGACATCTGCAATCTGCCTCTGATGCTAATGTTATGAATCACAGGATGTTTTAGTTTTCAACACACCCACTTTTGGATTTCTGTTGTGATGCAACATGGCAAATAGAAAAATAAATTTGCCTGTCAAGTAAAATGCTGTATATATGATTTTTTTTTTTTTTTTTTTTTTTTTTTTTTTTTTAGAAATATTGAATGTGCTGTTGAATAAGTTGTCAAAATTGAGTTGGAATGTTCTGCTGCTGCTGTGCATACTGCATGTAATCTGACTTTCTAGTACATGACACAGCACATTACAAACACAATGTTTTAAATGAGAACTTGTTTCAATACAAGGTTGGGTATTTTGTTTCAAGTTAACTGAAACCGTAAAGCATGAGAATGGACCCCAGCTTTGTAATCTACACTGTGCAATGTATCATTAATATGCTGCAATGTTGCCCTCAGGAATGCCATGTTTGTGGGTGTCCTACCCCAAAAAGTCCATTGAAGAGACCCAAACCTTGTCATTACAATTCCAATGATAATGACAGCTTTGAAAAGCTCAGGGTTATTTCAGTTTTCTCTCCTCACTGTCATAGTAATTACCTTTAAATTTAGTCTTCAAACTCTGTTCATGATGCCAAAGCAGTGAACGACCCTATATGATTCAGTTTACAGTAGCTACACCCAACACTTGTGCGATATCTACTTTTTTGTTTGATGAATAATCAGTGTAACCTCTGAGGCTCCTGCACGAGCTGAACAAGATGATGGTGAGCATTCAGTGGTTTGAGACTGAATTATGACCTGGGCTAACTTTACATTGTTTCTGTTGGATAAGCTTCTTCCAGGATGAAAGCCAAATGCATTTTACATTGATCTTAGTGGTTTCCCATAACTCCAGCAAAAAACATCTGTGGGATGGCAGTAAGTAACACATAGTTCTTTTCAGGACAACATGGACAATACTGCTGACAGGAGCCAAATGTATCTCATGTCATCATGTGGGTGGAGATCATGTGCAAACAGATCCTGTTTGATAGAGCCCAGTATGAGAAGACTATGATTACAACACAAGTGACAAATACAGCCATTTCATGTCAGCCCAGTGGCTGCTGAGCAGAACATACATCTGTATTTAATAATTTGCCACTTTGATTGATTGATGGATGTCTTTCAGGAGAAACTGAAATGAGAAGCAAGTGCTCTTTCGTTGTGGAGCCTTGTTTGCAGAGAAATAAAGCATGAATTTAACCTAGAATTTTCAAAAAGCAGTTTTAGTTGCATAATGGTAAATGCATGATCTCATTCACTCAGTTAAAACAGTCTCACATCTAGTCATTTAATGGGACAAATCCCACTACGTTTTTTTTTTTTTTTTTTGTTACATCTCCTGTTATCAAAATTCATGAGCTATATAATATATATTAGCCAGTTGCCAGCAGTATTAAATAATATCCATAAAAGTCCGCTGTAGCTCATCATATAGAGCTGTGAAACAATCTGAGGATGACTTGAGTGTGAATGCATTTTCTGCTGCCTCTTGTGCAGATCAGTTTTGAATTTTCTTGTTGATGTTGTAACAGACGTGTTTTGCTGATTTCAAGTCCATCAATGAGTCTCTCTCTATGTCACTCTTTGTGAGGCACCACGTCAGACATCTTGTCCACATTACATGGTGTTCATGTCTTGTTAAAAGTGTAAAAAGTAAAATGAATTATTGTTGATAGTCTTAACCTTATACATGTAATTAATGTACATAATAATAGAGTCTCGAAATTGCTTTTGGCCTAAATTAAAAATTAAAACAGCCTATTTCATGCTTTTATACAAAAATATTGAGGGTATTTTGCTGTTGTCATATTGTTTCTATTACTACTTAACCACTTCGGTGGATTTGTAACTAAATTGAATAAATAAATCCAGGTGATCTAAATTCTATTTTTTTTAAATAGTAGTTACTTCCAAAAAAATTCAAATTAAAGAACAGTCACACTACAAATGCATCAAACATGTATGAACAGGTACGTAGGCCCGTCATCTGTAACACTAGTAGGGAAATTAGACTCGTCGTTGCGGCGTCTCCATGACAACAGCAGTACACAAACAGGAAGCAGGTTAGAGGAGGATGCTAGTGTTAGCCGTGCTGTACAACTCCTCTGTAGAACTCGTCATAGCAAACAAGTGTTTTTTTATCTTATTTTAGAGAGGATAAGCAGCAGTAATGCCCAAGAAGAAAGCCTCCAAAGTGAAGAGGGCGAAAGCCGGGTAAGATATTGGTTTGTACACTTTCAACGAGTTGGATGTGGTTTGGATGTAGTTACACTTTTCTTTTTTTTTTCCAAATTTATTTATTTATTATCGGCAGTAAAGGGAAGAAAGATGGGAAGCAGGAGTCAAAGGCAGACAAGGAGACAGACTTCGAGAAGGCCAAAGCTAACGCTGCCCTGTGGGAGCTGAGGTTAAAGGTCACCGACCAGTCGCTCGTGCAGCACCGTGACTCTTGCCGGAAATTGGCACGCGCCAATGAAGAGCTCACAAACCAGCTGTTTCGCATGGAGAAGGAAACCATCGACATGACCGGGTTTTTTAAGAGGCAACATGATGCAAAAGAAGAGAAGGTCACAAACAGGACTGCATATTTAGTTTACATCCTTATAATATAAAGTAAATGTATTAACTCACTGTCATTCATTTTCACAGATAAATATGCTGGTGGAAAGCCTCAAAAACCAAGAGATACTTGCAGGTGAACAGCAAAATAAACTGGTGAGTTCATTAACCCTTAAGGACCCAGTGTGACTTTTGTGGCACTTCCCAAAAATATATTTTTCTCTCAATTTAACCTTTTCTAAGTGATTTATCACTATTTATTAGCTATTATCTTCTGAATTTTTCATTTTTCCAATAAAAATAATCTATTTTGCTATGTTTAATTGACTGATCATGTAGATGTTCATAAAAGCTCAGAGTAAAGTCAAAGGTTATTATATCAAAACAGAAAAAAAATGAAGATGACTTTTTCAGCAAAATATAGCAATAACTGAACATAAAACAAGTGTCTCCATCCACTGTCATTGATCCAACTCCATGGGTTTTACTGGTGAATCATTGTTGCAGAAGATGACAGTGTTTCCACGTTCATTACAGAGCTTCTGAAGGTCCAAATGGGTCATATCTGATGACCATGAAAAGATGACAAATTGCATTTTACAACAATTACTTACATGTATTGATGGGATTAATGGATCAACAGTTTAGATCAGCAGATGCTATTTGTCGACGGTGGATGTTTGGGTCATTATGGGTTAAAAAACATCCATAAACATAAACACATAATACATAAATCAACAATCAATAAAACATGCACTAGTAGCTAGAAAACACAATTGCTGATTTACTGAAAGTTTAGAACTGTAGTATCTAAAAAATCTGCTGCGCTGCACTGTCTAAACAGCTGTATGTCTGTGTAATTATGTTGGCAAGTATTATGTAAGACAACAACAATAAAACAAAGAGACCATTGAAAAAAAAAAAACAGAGTCTCACATTCCGACTTACATGGTCTTATGTTATTTTAATCCTTGTGAGTGGCCACAGAAAAAAAGTGCAATTTAAAAGTGCTTGGTCGGGAATAGACAGTCACACTGCTTGGTCTTGATGTGTTAACCATGAGTCACATGTCACACAGATTTTTACTATAAACTGCCCGTTTAAGTTACATAACACACACCAAAGAAACTTAATTGACTGCTTTTATCCCCTCTGACCCCTGCTGCTTGTAGTTATGATCAAGCTATCAGACTGACATGACAATATTCAAGTGGCTTAACAGGGCAAAAACGTGCAAGTTTTGCTGCTTTTTCTCGCAGATGTTTTCCATCTTCCAGCTCTTATTTTATTCTGGTAAAATGGAGACCAATAAGCTTCTCAGAAAGAAAAAAGAGGCATGGCCTGGACCAACTTAAAACATCTCTTTTTAGACATGTATGGAACTGTCTCATACATCCACTTACGGAAAGAAATAATGTTGTGGTTAAGACTAAAGATGTGACTTTACAGCTGTAACAGCCCTTTTCTTATTTTCAAGTGATACTACTTGAATACAAACTGAGTTGAGGAAATCAGTCATATTATGATACCACCCTTTTCTAGCAGCAGAGAAAAATATATGCAATAATATCTGTTAATTGGAAGACATTTCTTTGAAAGCAAATTATGTATTTATTTAACCTTTATTTAACTAGGTAGGTCAATTGAGAAGTTCTCATTTTCAATGACGACCTGGCCAAGAGGCAGCGTAATAGTCGCATACAAAACAATAAAGACTTAAAAAGCAAACCCATAGAAACAGATAATACATGTCATGTCAGTCCAGAGAGAGTAATAATTACGAAATTTATGGCGACATTTGTTAAAAAGTATCTGATGTATAAGTGTGAAAAGTGCATATAATAGAAAGCATAAAGTGGTATAATATTATACAATATATACAGCTCTGGAAAAAAATAAGAGACCACTGCAAAATTATCACTCTCTCTGATTTTACCATGTATAGGTATGTGTTTGAGTAAAATGAACATTTTTGTTTTATTCTCTAAACTAGCCACATTTCTCCCAAAATAAAAATATTACTTAGAGCATGTATTTGCAGAACAAGACACATGGTCAAAATAACTAAAAGATGCAGTGTTTTCAGACCTCAAATAATGCAAACAAGTTCATACTGATTTCTAAACAACATAATACTAATGTTGTAACTTGGGAAAAGTTCAGACATCAATATTTGGCGGAATAACCCTGATTTTCAATGACAGCTTTCATGTGTCTTGGCTCTCCTCCATTGCTGTTGGATAACTTAATGTAGCTCCTGGCATAGAAATTCAAGAAGCTCAGCAATGTTTCATGGCTTATGACCATCCATCTTCCTCCAGAAGTTTTCAAAGTGGGTTCAGGTCTGGAGATTGGACTGGCCATGACAGGGTCTTCATCTGGTGGTCTGTCATCCACACCTTTATGGACCTAGCTCAGGCCAGGAGCATTGTCCTTATAGAAAAACCAGTCCTCAGAGTTTGGGAACATTGTCAGAGCAGAAGTCCAGTAGTTTTCAGTAGTTATTTTTGGATTCCAATTACTTTTACAGTACTAACAGCACTGTTTTTGTCTATTGAAAGAAGATTGTGATGGCTACAGTAGTGGTGTTTATACTTCTCCTTCTTAAATAAGACATGGATCAGGTGTTTATTCAGTGGAATAAGGTGTGCTTGTGTTGGAATTTAACAGACACAGGAATGGAATGGCTGTCATACAGACAGTGGTCTCTTAATTTTTTCCAGAGCTGTATTTGAGGAACGTTGTTTCATTTCAGTATTTTTTTTATACACTTTTGTTGACAAACTGCTTATCTTCAGTCCATCTTTGAAAGGGCTAGACCTTTCCTGGATGCTGCCTTTTCACCAAACCATGATTACTTTTCAGCTTTTTTTTTTTAGTATTTTGTAGAAATGTATTTTTATATATGAAAATGACGCTGACCAGATAAAAGTTAAATGTTCATACTGTCTGCAATGAAATACAAGTAAAAGTACATTTCAATATCACTTATTCCTTTTTCAATATTACATACTGTTTCAACACTTTATTGAGTTGTATTATATATATATATATATATATATATATATATATATATATATATATATATATATATATATATATATATATATATGTATATATACACACACATATACAGAAACAAGGGAATAACCTAATGTAAACAACAACACAACAGTACATAGTTAGTATGGTTTTGTTCCAGCATGTGACTCCAGAGTAGCTTCAATCTCCTTGGCATTGATTCTACGAGTCTCTGAACTCTACTACAGGGATGAGCATCATTCTTCTAAAATATATTCCCACATTTGGTTTTTTGATTACAGTAGTGGAGAGTGTTCTGTCTAACAGATCAGTTCCCTCATGTTCTATTGTCATCCTAGAAAAGACCACTACTTCCGAGTTTAACCTTCAATTAGTCGTCTGTCTGTATAGAACGTACAGTGCACATTATGCATATGTAACAGATATGGCTGCATGGATGTAGATAAATGTACAGAGTTATCTAACGGGTAACGATTAGGCCTACAGTTGTAATCAGTTGGTTGATAACCTCTCATTTAGTCGTCATGTACATGTTTGTGGGTTCATGTTTTGCTAGTGTCTCATGACTTTGGTCACTTTGTCACATTTTTCCTCTGACTGGCTTTTCCACAGTAGCATCTTGAGGTATTTAGCCTGAATGTTGGTTTGTAAAAGACTATATGGCCTGTGTGAACTTTTAGACAAAACTGTTTTACTTCCCAACTGGTACAGGCAGTTCTTTGGCATTCACAGTAGCTCTTGTGTAGAAATGAGTAAATGTACTGTATATGTACTAGTTATCCATTTGTTGTGTTGCGGCGGGGGATTTTGTTGTGAATTTAACTATATGATTGTCTCAGGTTGAAGATTACACGTTTCAAATAAATGAGATGAAGGATCTGTTCAAGAGGAGATCCAATGACTTCAACATGATTGAAGACGGAATGAGGAAAATTAAGGAGTTTCAGAAGCGGAAAGCTGAGATGGAACAGGAGCTGAGTGATGTGAGGGAAATAGAAATTTTGCCCATTAACAGTTTTTTTTAAGATAATATTTGACTGTCATTAATAACATATTCTTTTTTTGTAGATTACAGAAAGTATGGAGATTGCTAACAAAGAGCATAGAGAAAACCTTAACAAAATGGAGTATAAATTCTTCAAGGAAAAGGCAAGTATCAAAGAAATCTTATCAATGTGGAAGGTGATGACTAAAAATGCCGGGAAGTAACTGTATAATGTACTTGAACATGCTTTACTGAAATAGTATAGTGATCTGACTCATGATGAAAAAATAGCTTGACGCTCAAGGTGTCCCAGATGTAACCATGAGTGACATTTGTATATTGCCTCATAGGCTCGCTTGGAGAGAGAAGCTGAGCAAACGATAGCCCTGGTTGTGGAGAAGGCCCACAATGAAGCCGTTGTGTGAGTGTGTTTCCGCTGTCCCTACACACTCTAATTTTATTCTTCAGCGGTACCTGCAGGGAACCCCCGAAGGCAAAGGATAAATAATTTTTGCTTATAAATGTATATGTATATGAATCTATGTATAACTATAACTGATGTTATTTTCTTGACCACAGTGGTTTGTCATGTTCATGATAGTGTACATCACCTTAGCCAATGATCACATCCTCAGCCATCCCTGAATTTCCCACAGGGAGGGAGTTTATTACTCTTGAGGCCGTAAGTTTAGTTATTTTTTACAGCTCATAAAACATCAACATTGATACTGGTGTGGTCCTATTTGCTTTGGTCTTAGTTTCAGTAATTGATTTAATTTTGAACATTCAGCTTGTGTTCTGTACAAGTATACTGTTCCAGTTAAGTCAGAAAATGTTTCTTCGAAGTCCCTATTTCAACTCTCTAAACCTTTGTTTAATTCTACTTTTACTATGATAGATGTAAGACCACATGGTAGAACTAAAAAATATATATATATATATATTCTGGATCTATTTGTGATCCATTTGTTTTCTCTGACATCCATTTAGTCAGCTGGATGATGCCTCACGATCAGTTTTTAAGGAGAACGTACGCCTGAATGAAGCGCTTAAACATCATACAAGGGAGGCAGATGAGTTGCAGAAACTGACAGATTCCCTGGTTAAGGAAAATGCCACCCTGACACTGGACAAGGTATGTTGGAAACACGGGACAGCAAACAGCAGTCTTACTATGCGGCACCAGCATGTCTTGGATAGAGAGCATTCATCTCCCAAAAAGTCATTTTGAAGCACTTCAGTTATGAAATATATGTTAGATCTGTCCAGCAAATATTTCAGGTGTTTTTTTTCCCTTGTGTTGTTTACTTGTGCTGTCCCTGTGTATTTAACTTGTGGTCCTTCTCCTGTCCCCCCTCCTGACTACTACCCGGCCTCTCAGTGGCCAGTGGTTGTGGTGAGTTTCCACTGATGTATGACTTCAAATTCAGTGGTTTCTCCTTTGCTGATTTCTTTCACTAATTCTTTAAAACAAATAAATATCAGGCACATTAATCTTACCTCAGATGATGACAGCTGATCAAGAGAGTAAAGTCACTTGTTTAAACTTGAGCAAGTCACTCAACAGTACTGACCATAACACTAATACAGTAGTTATCTGTTGAAGTTGTCATGCATTTTACTATGTGTGTCTTCTGTCTACTCTCCTAGAATGCGTATGAGGTGATGGCAAAGAAGAATACTGTTCAGATGAAAGCTCAAGAAGAGGAGCTATCTAAACTGAAGACTAAAGTTACCTCCCTGGAGCAGGCTCTCAGGCAAAAAGCAGAGGAATCTGAGCGGGAGCAGGAAAAACAAAAGAAGATGATGTCGGTTATGACCCAAGCCAGTCAGGTAGAGTTGGTGAAAATGCAGAAAGTGCTTGCCATGCGGGAAAAGGAACTGGGGCACATCAAACGTCTAGCAGGCACCATCGTCAAGCAGCGGACAGAGCTGGAGCAGTTCTTCCATGAGGCACTGGCTCAGGTGAAGCATGAGATCATGGCCAGCAGGTCACAATACAAAAAGGAGGCTCTACAGGCCTATCGTTGGACACTGAGAGGAGCCACAGAAGGAAAGCTCAAGTTTCCACCAATACGCACCTTCCATAAAGGCCCTCACAGCACCAACTCTGTCTACTCAGACATGGAGGCAGCAGCTAGGTGGTAGGTCCTCTATTTCCTGCCATTTTTAAAAACTACTATGTAATATCTTTAATCTCTTGCTTGCAAACACTCACAAACTAGTCCTCCTCACCCCCATTTACTGTCTGCATCCTCTTTGACAGTAAGAACAAGTGGTAGAGCTTCACATTCATTTTCCTGCATGTTTATCTAGGACACATCGACCTGGCAGCAATATTGAAATCTCAGAGCTTACTTGGGAGCAGAAGGAGCAAGTTCTGAGGCTTCTCTTTGCAAAAATGAATGGACAGACACAAAGGTAATTTATAATTTCAATATTTAGATTATTTGTTGTAGTAAAAGACTTGCTTGTCAATCAGCAACTCATTTCATCCCAGATGTGGGTGTACAAGCCACTTGTAATCCCAGAAAATGAACTAAACACTTCAGATCATTTACCTTCTAAGAACGAAATGCTGTGACACCACATAGTAGTCCAGGCTGAACCTCTGGTGACTCCTCCCTTTTTTTAATGTTTTAAACAGCCATTTTCTCTGCAGAAGAGGATACCATAAAACATCAGTTAGGCCTTAACCAATTTTCTTTTCCATGCAGCTGCTTAAAAAGAATGAAGAAAGAGTCTGGGCACAATAGTAAAAATAGGCCCAGCCGCAGAGTCGTGTGCTTGGAAACAAACATCTGGTCACGTCGATTTGCTTTCAGCCTATTGGCCCCTCTTCACGTGCCCTCCGAGTTTATTTTGTTCTTTGAACACTTGTGGTCAGAGAGCAGCTGGTAACATGATTTTCAAAAAAGGAGTGTGCAGGGGATCTGAATGTATGGGGCTATGGCAGGCAGGATACATATATTCATGTTAGCAGTGGTCTGGCACCTAGTCCTGCAGAATAACACAGAACATTTGGCGACTCTAGAGAGTCAGCTTGCACTGACCAAGTCCATGTGCATTGTGCTGACCCAGAGTAACCTCTTCTCAAGACGGACTGCAGGTCTAAGTGAAATGACACCAGTGTGCAAAAACATGTCTCTTCACTATGAGGTTTTGTATTTAACTGCAACTCTGCATTTTCCTGATAGAAAAACCAGCCAACATTTGGTTTTGTCTGCCTCCACTGAGAAGAAGAACCTTACTGACAGTGATGCTGCCGGGTAAGACACTAAAGGAATGTACGAGAATAAAAGCTGTACCTCATCCTTGCAATTATGAAGTCTGTGCAGATTTATTGGTCCCACATTCCATGTTTAGCTGAAAAAGCAGTGGCTGTGAGAACCTGAGAAAGTGAGAGTGCTTACATGTGATTTATCAGTTGCATTCTGAAGTTGCATAATAACGACTGTCTTTCAGAATTAGAGAGGAGACGTCCCAAGCGACCTTCATCACCCAGGCGCCTGAGTCCGTTCTGCCCTCGAATCCAAACAGCCTACCGGATATGCATCCCACATGACCTCTGTGTCGCCTCTTCATCGCACATCGCTCGCTGCATTGTTTGCGTCTGCTTTATAAGCTTCCCACAGACTGGAGAATACAACATGTTTGCTTCTGCTTGCAATAAAACCCTTACCACGTGTGTGTATATATGGCTTATGAGTACTGCCCTTTACATATTACACTTCTTAGAATTTTTTACAACTCATTTACATATTTTTGTTCATAGGCCTCAATTTAAAGTGACACTGACCACAAAAACAAATACGCAAGAAAAATAATACACTAAATGATCAGAAACACACACAATACAATGTGTCTCACAGGTGAGCTTCATTTATAAAAGAGGGATTTGTACAATATTGTGAAAATAAACAATGTAGTGGAAGAAATATAGCTCTGTACATGTCGTTTGGACGGATTAAGTGTTGGCCATATCATATACATACATATATATATATATATATATATATATATATATATATATATATATATATATATATATATATATATATATATATATATATTAGTTGAATATAACTAGGATATAAAAAGGGAATTAGGATTTAACAACTATAAAACAATTCCCACTGAACATGAGGCCTAAGCTGATGAGTCTATGGAAGGATATCTTTTTTTGTTCTAGTTCAGAAAAATACTGTATGTAGTGTAGTTAGCGTCCCATTGTCGGCATGGTAACCGCAGGACTTTTCAAAGTGGCATCTTCAGCTTTCCATTGTGAGGTGACAGTTTTTATCTGTGTGTAGAACTGGATTCCCTGCAAAAAAAAAATTTAAAAATTTGCATCGAGACTTACAGCTACTACCAATGACAATAGATACATCCGTTTCTTTCATACTTACTTGCTTTCCGTAGAAGTTCATGTCACCTCTGAAGGATCCTCTTGATCCAGTAAATGAGAACATCGGCAGCGGAACGGGGATTGGAACATTGACTCCAACCTGCAGAAAACAAGTTTCTCCTCTTTCATTTTCATAAGTGTAAGTTTTGTATAACAATTCCTCGGGATCCCAAATTGCTAGGATGAGTAAGATGCGGCTGATGGGAGATGTGGTCCTGCTATACCATTTAAAAAACAAGCTTACATGATAGCACAAAACAAAGCTAAACCTGCGGCTTATATTTGCAGTTTTGAAAGAACGGCACGCTCTTATGAAAGGGGAGAAAAACTAAATAAAACATTTTGTTATGAACGCAATAGAAACATGGCATGGTTGGTTTAGAATGTTTGAAACTGCAAGAGTAAGTTTGGACACACTAAGACCTTTTGGCTTGGAGGAAAAAAAAAGGAAAACACTGTAGATGTTTGTTGCAACGAGGTTTGGAGAGGAGGACAGCACATGGCCTGCACAGCATTCCCCGACATGTGAACAGCAAACACAGGGCATAACTAAGATCCACAGGCAAACAAACAGGGTAAAGCTGTCCATATTTATGCAAAAAGGCTGAACAGGACTAAGGAATCCCGTTTGAGTTTAATTTAAGATTTCCCCTACTCGAAGAGTTTCCAGAAAAATGTTTCTATGTCCCCCTGTTTTCGCTGAACAGACACGTGTTTGCTGTGGCTATTTGTAGTCTTGACTTGGTGGGAAGTGGAGGGAAAAGGGGCTGCCAGATGTGTATATTTTAGGTTAGGGGCAAACAAGGCTATACTTGACATAGAAAATAATTGTTTTTTTACAGAGTGTGAAGGCTTTCAACCAGAAATGTGATGTGCTCTGTGTTTGGGATGCTGTTTAGACATGACAGAGCAATGTGAATGTCTCCTTTCTCCCAAAACAGAGGAGCACATTTGGAGGCTGCAGCCACTCACCTGGCCCACGTCCACCTCATGAGTGTATTTGCGCGCAGTGGCACCATTTGTGGTGAAGATAGCCGTGCCGTTGCCATAGGGGTTGTTGTTGACCATACTGATGGCATCATCCAGAGTGTCTGCCTCGAGAACCACTAACACAGGCCCGAAGATCTCCTCAGTGTAGCACTTCATCTCAGGCTGTGTGAGCAGACAAGATCAACACTGTAACAAGTAGATGAGTAGATCTGGAACTGTTTTTACTTTATGTTAAAGGCGATCTGATCTGATCACATACAGTGGTGGATAAATGTTTGTGAACACCACATGCATTTGAGATGTATCGCAGAATCACTTTTAATTCATTGAACTGTGCAAGTATAGTTCCATTCTCCAAAATCACATGCTCCCTTCTGCGCATGCTCTGTTCCATCGAGGTCAAAACCGGATGTTTCAGAAAGATAATGAAACACATCCAGGACATGATGTTGAAACTGTCAAGAATTTAGTTTTGTTATTTTTTCTTGTTAAGAATAGACAAAAAAAATAATTTCCATTTGTTTGTGTCTGTCTGATGCAGCCACACCTATTGAAACACAAAAAAGATTTGTATACAAATATTACATGATAACTTTTAAAATTGTGTAAAACTTTAAACCTTTTTCTACTATTGTGGACAATGTTAATTTGATGTGATCTGCTTTTCAGAGGAATGATGTCATCTCTGTCCAAATTTTCCTACTCCCCTGATATTACATTTTCTGAGTTGCTGAATAATGAGTTGTTTGTAGGATTAATGTTCCTAAATTCATGAGTGTATTTAAGCCCAGTTAAAGCAGTCAGCTCTAAAAGTGTTCAGTTACTCTATTTTAACCTGCAGAAATGTGTGAGATGTGTTTTGCACAAAGACATGACAACTGAAAACACATTTGCATTGCCTCAATATAGCAACTTAACCTCCTAAGACCCAAGAAATGTCAGCAAAGTGCAAGCTTTTTTTGTTTTTTTATTAAATAAGTGCCTATATTGGAAACATCATGATGTAACAGTTTTTTCAGATGCAGTTTTTAAAATTTTTATGGAACGTCCTTTGTGGTGGATAGTTTTCTTTTCTTTTTTTTTTTTTTTTTTTTTGTATAAAGTTGTGAAACTCTTGTCCACAGATGTGAACAGAAAACCCACAGCTGGGTCTTAGGAGGTTAAAGAGGTGTCTGTATGTGTCCCAGTGTGAGTAATCCTAGTTTTACCAATCATTGTGTGTGGCGCAATTAGGAAAATGTGGACATTTACTTCATCAGTGAGCAAGTGTGGTTCCGGTTTTTTCTCATTGTTGTCGACATATTGGAAAAACACAGGTTTCTTTTCAAATAACAACCAAAAAATAAACATCAATGTCATGGCCCTCATTCCAGGGGAAATCTTATTTGCTTGTAACTAGTCGATGACATACACTGGAATTCCAGTTGTTCATCATATGAGCTGTTGGTCAGCAATATTATTTCATCATGTCAGGATAAAGATGTAAACCACATACTGTGACATTGCCGATGATGGTGGGCCCCACAAAATTGCCATTCTCATAGCCCTTGACTTTGACATTTCTGCCGTCGAGGAGCACCTTGGCTCCCTCATCCACACCACTCTGGATCAGACTGCAGACTCTCTCCTTGGACTGCGGTGAGATCAGAGGCCCCACATCTGCACCAGGCTGGTCTCCTAGCAGGGCCCCAAAAACAACCAGCTAGAAGGTTAAACACAATGGCACTCCTTGCAAGATGTGAGCGCACAAAGGGCACCAACTTTCAGATTTTTCTCAACCCGCAGACACACCAAAGCCAGGACGAGGGGCACCCTGAGGCACTCCCTCAAAAATGGATACTTATGGGTTTCCTGTGTACGGCACAAATTAGAGTCCATATCACTGCAAACATGGAGAATCATCCTCCATTTTACTCCCCATCAACTTCCTTTTCAAAGGATGTGATGTTCTAAACGACTATTTAGGTCTGGGCCGCAGATCTGGCCACAAATTTGCAGCATGGCTGACTCAACAAGCTCCCTCTACCAGCTGACTCTGATGTGAAGTTAGAACAAGGCAAAAGGCGAGAGGTGTGGTTAGGGCGCAGTGGGTGGCCCCGAAATGACTAAACCAATGGGCCCTCGGGGAACAGGGGCTCAGGAGAAATGGAGGTGAAGGGTGGAGTGTTGGGGCGCGGTACCTGCGTTCACGCGCAGAGCCTTGGCGCGCTCCACCAGCTCGGGCAGCCAGCTGCGAGCCTCACCCACCAAAATGGCTGTGGACAGGGCCATACAGCGCTGTCCCGCTGCACCGAACGCTGCACCCACCAGCTGGTTCAGAGTGTTCTCCTTGTTGGCATCAGGCATCACCACACCATGGTTCTTGGCTCCCTACAGAACATGAGAAGTGGTTAGCCTTTCACTGCTTGATCTCCACATCACAGCAGTGGGTTTGTCACAAGTGAGAACATAATATCTGGGATTTTTTTATAGTACAAACTTCATGAAACTTTGCCCCATGTTTTAGTCCTGCAGTTTGATGGACACAGATTGAAGTGAACAGATGATGCCTTCAAAACGTCAAGTGAGACTTAATAGTGATACCCAGCTGCAACTGCACCTTCACTACTCTACACAGCTGGCCTTGAGGAATGCTACAACCTGAGTCTAAACTCAGGCCACAGGAATCTGATGGTCAATGCTGCCACCTTCTGGATATCTACAGCAAGTATCCTCTTTCCATGATAATGACTCCAAGACTTATAGTAAATACTGTTCATACCTTTCTCTTTTACATGTATTTTTCTTTACTTTTTTTTTTTTTTTTTTTTTTTTTACTGTTTTCAGTGATCTTTATCTAATCTTATATTTTTGCATTCTTACCTTATTACACCTTACTTAATCTTACCTGACCTTATCTTACTTGGCTTATAACTTGTGTTGCATCATTCTAACAGATACTCACCATGTTCGACTGGACCCTCTTTCCATTCTTAGAGCCTCTCTCATAAATATATTCTCCTGCTTGATTTGAGCCAACGAAGCTGATTGCCTTTATGGCAGGATGATCACAGATGAAATTCACCGCTGTGTAGAAAAGGTATTACATCACAGACAGACAGTGGCTAAAATGACAAATAATGTGTTCTGATGCATTGCAAAGAGCACAATACAAATATTACTGAAAACTACACTAGACATTAGTCATTAAATAAAAACAAAGTACTTTTCTAAGTATAAAGTATAAAGCTAAGATGAGCTTGGTCTTTTATGTGGAAGTGTATTTTCAGCACTGTGATAAGAAAAAAGATCTGGGAAGTAAAGATCTGACAAAAACGGTTTAAGTTAAAAAACAAGAATATTATGTCATTATTTTTGAGTTGACAGATAGCAGCTGAGGCAAACCGAAATTTTCTGCAAACTGTCCTTTTTTTTTATACACATATAAGAATTGTTTTAGATAAGACCAAATAGGCATTTCCAAACATGTTGAAGATGCGGCCAGTTCATAACCTGCTTTGAAACAGTCAATTTGTTTGGATTAAGGATAACAACATCACCTACACACAAGGAATCACAAAAATCCTTTTAAATAATTAATGATGCAGATAATTGATATTTTATTGAATTTGACTCATGGCAGATCCATTCAAGGCCTCACAAAACACAAAGCTGTCACGGTGGGAATTGCAGGGAACTTCCTCTAAATTATTAATGAGCCCCCCTGAAAACACCACACATGAGCTTTTGAATGGCTTTTAATTATAATTAAATATTGATAATATGCTGGTTTTGCCATGCATTTATGTTCATCGACTGTTTACCTAACTAATTATTTGGCTGTTGCTTATTTTCATATTCAGTGAATTCTGTAAAGCCCTTTGAGGTGACCTTGTTGTGATACTGGGCTCTACAAATAATATTGAATTGAATTGAATCTTAGAGTTAGGCTATGTGTACGATACATGCATGATTCTTTTGATAAGAATAATGATAAATAAAAGCTATGATAAAACTGATTTATAAAAGTGTATTTTGGGTCTGATACAACAGTTGTAAAGAACTTGATTTATTTAACATCCTTTCTATTATCAATAAAATACACAATTATTAATACTGAAATAACTACATCTGTCACTTGTAGTATGGAAATATGCACATCAACAACTACTTTTTTATTTTATTTATTTTTTTAATTCTTTATTCTCATTAAACTCTGACCACTGCCGTCTTAAAGTTCTGGCAAACATTGTTTAATGGTACTGAAGAGCAACTCTTACCGTCATGTTGGCCGTGGATGATGTTGAGCGTCCCATCTGGAGCACCAGCATCCTGCAGCATCTTGGCCAGCAGCATGGTACAAGTCGGTACGCGCTCCGAAGGCTTCAACAGGTAGGTGTTTCCACAGACCATGCCCATGGGGAACATCCACAGAGGAATCATGGCAGGGAAGTTGAAGGGGGCGATGCCAGCACACACCCCAAGAGGCAAACGGTAGGTGTATGTGTCCATGTCCTTGGTGATTGAGGGCAGAGTTTCACCAAGCATCAGAGAGGTGATGCTGCAAGAGTGTTCCACAACCTCTGCAAAGAAAAGATCAGCAAACACAAAGTTATTTTGTTCTATTGTGAATCCTGCAAATGCCATGACATTACTGATTATGTTATATATAAACAAAATCAGAATCAGTCTCATATCTTCATAGTTGACAGTTAAAAGCATATCGGTGTGGACAACAATGACATATTATCAGGTTATCATAAAATAAAATAAAATAAAATAAAATAAAATAAAATAAAATAAAATAAAATAAAATAAAATAAAATATGCATTTGCTGAGACGACTTGGGGGGGAAATGACTGCCATGAAAATATTGAAAATACTGTTATTACAATCAACTTAAGGATGGTGAAGGTGGAAATTAAACGGAGTTAAGCACAAAAATAATTATTTCTCCTAATTTAATATATGCAACCACAATTTCTGCCTTGAAGTTGCATGCATCTGTTTACATCCATGTCTGTTCAGACTCATAATATACATAATGAAGACTCAATTCAATAAAGCAAAATGTAACTTCTCACCACATAGACATGTTTGATTTCAGTGAAGAAGTTTCAGATAAAGACTATTTTACACATGACAAAATCATAAAATGAATAACGTGTTATAATGACACTATGAAGCTGAAGTTGCAGTGCAAGATATAAAATGTCATCACATAATTTCTTTCCATCATACACTGGAATGGAATTTTGCCATAACTATCATATGAATTCTTGAGTCTTCAGTTAAAACTATTTTTGAAAGATCAGAGATGGATAAAGCATTTAGATACAAAAACATCAGTAAAAAACATTGTTATTCATCACCAAGTTCTGCATGGAAGTCCTGATGAAGTAAAAATACAGAAGCATCACCAGCAAAATATAGTGAAATACAGTTGGTTTGGTCTCTCTGACTCAGATATAATCATACATGACATCATTAGATTATTCATAGTAAGTCATATCCAGCTTTATAAACAGACCAAACAAAGAAGAAAAGACATAAGCTTCATGCACATTATTTTTCTGTTTTGTTTCAGAGTTCTTCAGGAATAATACTATTTAGTAGAACCGTTATTTACTCACAGACATGTGAAATGTGAGTCCTGCAACACTTGTTGCTTTAATCCTTAGGAATGAATTACATGAAAGGTTGTTCTATTTTTAACTGTATGAGATTTTCATTTTAGAAGTAACTAGCAATTAAAGTTGTTAAATGTGGACCAATATTTCCCTCTGAAATGTGGTGGAATTGAACTAAAAAGTAGCACAACTAATTATTGAAGGAATGTATACAATGGAAAAAATAACTCACAAACTGTGAATACAAGAAGCACAAATGGACAAAAAATGGAATAAATGAACTGATTACAGAACCCAGAATGGCAGAAGAACTGAATAATGTGAATGCAGTGTTGCTACCTAAGCAAGGTTTGTTGTTTTGTTGTTGTTGTTTTTGGTGACTATGTGTTTATATGATGTCAATAAAAACTTAAGTGAAAAAAATGTAGCATAACTATAAATACTTAGGTCAAGTACAAGTACCTGAATTTACAGAACTTGAGTTAATGACCTTAGTTACAGTCCACTATACACACACTCTGACCTTAACTTTTGACCCATAAAATCTAATCAGTTCAACTTAGATGCCAAGTGAATGTTCTTTACAGATATTAATAGTCGAGGGTGTCAAAATCACTTTAGTTCAGGGGTCACATATGGACCAAAATGATCTCAAGTGAGTCAGACCAGTAAAATACTATCATAATAACCTATAAATAATGGTAACTCTACATTTTTCTCTTTGTTTAAGTGTAAAAAAGTAAAATTACATAAAAATGTTTACATTTACAAAGTGTCCTTTCACAAAACATGTGAATAACCTGAACAAATATGAACGACCTGAAATGTCTTAAGAGTAAGTGCAATTATAACAATATTCTGCCTGTTATTAAATGTTTGGTGCCTTTGTAGATCCACTGTCATCTGTAAGTTGTAATGTACCCTATGATTAAATGATAAGCTGAGACAATACTGTTAAAATTGCACTTTGTTCTCTTAAGATGTTTCAGATTGTTCATTTATCTCACATTTTTTAAAGGACAGCTTGTAGATGTTAAAATTTTCATAACGTAATTTTACTTTTTTCAGTCTATAACATAAAGTCTAGAATTGACATTATTTATAGGTTATTATGTTAATATTTCACCAGTTTGACCACTTTTAGATCATATTGGGCTGCATTTGGCCCCTGAACTGAAATGACTGTGACACCCCATGCTCTAGACATTCCCTGGTCATAGTAGGTGTGGAGGCATAATATTTTTAACTACCATATTCTTAGACCTGCTACTAAAAGTTGGACTGAATGACTTGGTAAATTCTAGTAAATTGCGCATTTTTTTTTTTTTTTTTAAATCATGCATTGAACCACACTGCGCTAATCAGTGTCATTCAAAGTCATTGTTGTAGTTGAGCCAAAACTGGAAAAAAGGTAACTCAATAACCAAGTTAAAGTATAGAACATACAAACGTTGACCTGTTTGTTGAACTTTGTAAGGTTATGTGTGTGTATGGAAGAGAAACTTACGCAATCCTCTGAACACATCCCCCTCTGCATCTGCGAGGGTCTTGCCCTGTTCAACTGTGATGGACTTAGCCAGTTCTTTCTGAAACATGCAACATTCCTCTTGTGATTTCTCAGCCTCACAAAATAAACTGGATTCTTATTATGTTGTTCTACTTGAAGCTGAACACTGCTCACATGGAAACTCTTGTTTACACTTGAACTCTACACATTTTGACCCTTTCACTTACAATGTTATCCTTGATAAGCTGCTGATAGCGCAGAAAGATCTGCTGCCTAGCCAAGATGGACATCTCAGACCAGGAGTGGAAGGCTCTGGAGCAGGAGTCCGCTGCAGCTGACATCTCCTCCTGGGTGGCTTTGGGTACGCGGGCAATAACTTCGTTGGTGGCCTGCAGAGAACGACATCAGGATTAATTGCTGAACATGAATATGCTCAAATTATGTATATTTATTGCAAGAGAACATGCTTAAATTAAACAAACATTACGTCATAGGTGCATTGTGGTTCACCTGCAGAAACCAGTTTGTACAAACACATAATGACTTTAAGTACCATTACAGGTTGAGCAACTCAATAAGCTTTGTTGGTGTGAAACATGTCAGAACTGTCAGACATATATACGCTGAAACAACACTCATATACTTACAGGATTGTGAATGTCCAGCCATTCTGAACTCTTCGACTCGACAAACTTCCCATCAATGAACAGCTTGACAGTGGGCTACGAGACAATAATACATTACATGTGTTTTTAATAAATAGTTTAACTGTGTGTGTGTAACAGTGGGTGTGAAGTGTGACTGGTGTTAACTCACCACTGAGGAGGAGGAGTAGGACATGCGGCCAACTTTAAGGGGAACCTGTGGTAGAAATAATAATAATAATAAAAATCATATGAAGTGTCTTACAACACCAGTGGTAAACGGATTTATCAAGTAATTAATGCACTCAGCCTGTTGTTTCCAGTTGCGGCCTGTTGGATCATAAGATTAATGAGCAACTAAAAGGTGCAAAGTCAACCTGACTGAAGGACATTCAAAGTAGTTCCCTGGAGAGAAGGGGTGTTTTTCCTGAAAGCTTAGAATATATGCATTGAAATCATCCTGGGGAGCAAATAAAACTGACTTAACTCCCATCTGTAATAGATATCAGTCATTGCTCCAGTCCAGATCTAAATCCTGCAGCACATGACACTTGGCAGATTGTAAACAATATCAGCTGTCAATCCTTTCTGCGTCATCTGCAGCGCGCCAGACAAATTTATCCACCAAATCTTACCTTTGTTTTTAGTACTGATCTTAAAGCTGCTGACGCCATGATGGAAATGTTATATGGACCGCAAGCTGACTGGATTTGGACAACTCTGCAGGTAGAACTCCAGAAGAAGACAGCCTTTAGCTTTCCCAGTTGCACAGACGAACCTCAGTGTGGGCGGGTTTGGAGAAAATCTGAGGGTCGTGATTGGCTGCGTACCAGCACTCCCATCAGTGTTGCATCCCCATTGGTCACCTTTAGCTGCATTCTGTCCAATAATTTTAAGAGAGTTCAGAAAGTCCCGCCTCATCTGCAAAAACCGGATAATGATTGGACAAAACCTCATAGTAGACAGGCTGCCATTAAGCAGGAAGTTATGCAACGCGGAGCTACATTGTGACCAAATCTGCTTAAGTTATATACAGTCGACTGCATTTAACTGGGGGGAGATTTGAGACATTATTTACTCATCGCAGAAGACAGGAAATGAGGATATAATGGACGATTTTCTGCAGGCATAAGCGTCTACACAGCCTGAAAATAAAAGTGATAAGGCTATCCCAACCAAAACAATGCGCCTGTCCCTTGTTTGCCTCTCCAAGGTACTGTAACAGCTGCCTGCAAAATGTGTGCTTTCTTTTCTGCAGGCTGTTGTGTGTGCACAGTTCCACTAATGTAAAACACATGCAGCCCTAATGCTTAGTCATGGACCAAAGAGTAGGTAGGAGGGATTTTAGGAGAACATCCCATTGGCTGCTGAATGATTAAGAGAATGTGGACAGCTCTTAAAAAACTCCTTTCAATAGTTTACTCAGTGAAACCTAGAGCTATGGCAACCCAGACTAAGGTGAACCATGAGGAATAAAAGCTTATGTGTGTACTTGGGATCTGATTGTTTCTCACTGAGCTGAATGTTTTGCTTTGTGGCTTCTTTTCAGCCTATTCTTCATGGATACTTCAGAAGCTCCTGCTCCTGGAGAGTTCGCATCGGTAAGTCATCCTAAAAAGAGTTTGTCTGCTTTACAGATTTAAAATTTTGACATGAAGGTAACTAACATCATGTGCATCAGCTTTTGCTCTTAAAGGGATTGAGTTTGACCAGGTTCCAGTCAATCTAATCAAAGATGGAGGTCAGCAGGTACAGTGTGCACATTCACCCACATCAGTGCAAAAATGATATACAGTCATTATCTCTACCCTTATATATGCTCAATTATTTTTATTTTGTATGGACTGTAGCTTTGGATTCAATATAAAACAACATGCCATCATTAACCCTCAAAGACCCAAACCACAACCTAAAGCATCTACTGATCTAAAATTTTTAATAACTTCTGAATCGCTAATTCTATCAATACATGTAAATAACTGTGGTAAACTGCATTTTCTCAGTTTTTAATCGTTATCAGATATGACCCATTTGGACGCTCAGAGCCTTTCTTGTGAACATGGAAACACCGTCATCTTCTGCAACATTGATTCACAAGTCAAACCCATCTAGTTTGACAAGTGACAGTGATTGTAGATGCTTGTATTTATGTTCAGTTATTGATATATTTGCTGAAAGTCTCCTTTTCTTCTCTTTTCTCTGTTTGAATATAATAACATCTGACTTAACTATGAGCTTTTATGAGCATCTACATGATCAAGAAATACTGGAAATTACCAGATTTTCAAAAACATTGAACACTGATAACATTATAATAAATGCTGCTAAATTACTTAAACCTTTATAGGGCACTCATAGAAATACTCTGAAATTCAAAATTTCAACCTTAGTGTGTTATTTGAGGACCTAACATGACTTTATTACTTTTGGGAAATTTTTCAAAATTTGTTATTGTTGTGTAGAAAATCAAGGTCAGTGAAGTTACCATATTTTGTTCCTTGCCCATCAGTAGCAGAAAAAAAATTCAATAAGTCTATGTGAAAAATACAAGAAAAACATATGTAAGGTGAAAGGAAAATGTACTTTAGAACATTAGAACATCACTTTTAGAACATTAAAACATCCTAAGTGCTGATCCAGACACGTCTCAACATACACATTATCTCTTTGAACATCATTCCTTACATTAGTACCATTATTTCATGGTACCTAACAAAGCAGGTACAATCACTGTTCATACAGAGGTGGACCTTACAGATCCTGGAGACTACATTGGACCAGAGACTGTGGACTCACTGTCCTCACTGCAACTGCTGCTGTCACTGTCTTGTAATGCATGTGGAAATGACCAAAAATAGTCACTTGCCCAATGAAGTGTTAAGAAAGGTTCAATAAAGAGAAAAATATATTCAGGAGCTGCCACAAAAGTAGCACTAGGTCTTAGGGTTAAGATCACTTTAATAAACACTGCATGGATTTAGCAGCCTCATTCTGACGGTGCTTTTCTGTGTTTTCCAGTATTCAGAGCAGTACAAAACACTAAACCCCATGCAACAAGTGCCTGCAGTTGAAATCGATGGTGTCACCCTGTCTCAGTCGGTGAGTCTGCAGAATCTTCACCTCATTTCACCCTTTTATAGAAGACTGTACACGAGGATATTCAGACTGTGTTTTGTGTTCACACAGTTGGCAGTGATCCAGTACATTGATGAAACCAGACCTGGACTTCGGCTTCTTCCTGCAGACCCACAGAAACGTGCTCAGGTTCGGATGATAAGTGATATCATTGCTTCTGGGATACAGCCTCTGCAGGTGAGAACATGTTGAAGTTCAATTACACTTTTTTAGTTTGGTTAAAAACACTTACTTTACAGCTTTGATTGTTTGTTTTTTTTTTTGGTTTGTTTTTTACATGTCAGAACTTATACGTGATCCAGAAAATAGGAACAGAGAAGGTACAGTGGGCGCAGCACTTCATTAATCGTGGTTTTCAAGGTTGGTGGAAGCTCTTAATATTTTTATCACCTAATGTTCATATATTTAACAGATTAAAACCACTTTGTCTTTTCTTTCAGCTCTTGAGCCCATTCTGAAGCAAACGGCAGGGAAATACTGTGTCGGTGATGAGGTAAGAGCAAAGTGGTCATATCAGAGCATGATGATGGTAGGACATGGAAAAGAATCTTAATCCTCTTTAATCTGATTCACTTCTTCCTTTTAGGTCTCCATGGCCGACATCTGTCTGGTTCCACAGGTCTACAATGCAGAGAGGTATGTGGTAAGATATTTAGCAAAAACTATAACTTAAATAACTCATTAACACCAGTGAGGGTCATTCCATACCATTCTAGTTCATGTCATGGTAAAAAAGATCCACTTTATAATTCTTAGTTTTTGGAGGTAAATCAGTAGTTATTTATATTCTTAGGTTCAAACATCACTTATTTTTCCCAGGTGGGTTTAAATGGTGACTGTGAACACATGGTATTAATATAAATAGTTGCTGATTAAATAACTTGTCACTCAAACAAAAAGAGACAGAATTTACCTATAATAATACTTTAACTTTGGAAATAATTATACTGAACCATAGCTACAAAAACAAACTTGTCATCAGCTATAGCAGCAAAAACATCTGATCATGCTTTGCAATGAGATGTGCTAATTGTAAATCTGAACCACAATATTTCCAGAATGTCAGGACTTCCAGTTAGTTCAATTAGGTTATTTTTGTTCAAAAAATGTTTGGGAAGGAATGCTTCTCAGACCAAAAAGAGTTTGTTCGAGGTGCTCTTTGGAAAAAGGGATTCAAAAAGTATTTATCACGCTGGAAGAAAAATCCAAGGCACTCTCTTTAAGCATTAAAATGCCTTTATTACTACGGCATGGTCATATCCAGACCTAAAGGTCTAGATATTTGGGTCTAGATATGACCATGCCATGGTAATAAAGGCATTTTAATGTTTAAAGAGAGTGCCTTGGATTTTTCTTCCAGTGTGATAAATAGGTTATTTTTGTGTTCTTTTAATACTATTTAACTGTTCCCTTTTTCAGGCAAAACATAGCTATGAGAGTTCTGTTTTACCTTTACATGTTTCAACTGTCATCTGCAAAACTTTTAAAAGCACTTAAAAACAGTTAAGTAGGATTTTGAGTTAAATGAACATGTTTAAAAAAAAACCCACTCATTTCCTATCTAGTGCCAGTGCCTTTTTATTGTGTTTTCACAATCTCAAGAAAACATCTGCTAAATTGGTCAAATTTTATTATAGATATGATCCTTAAACCCAGTGAAGATTTAACCTCAGGATCAGAGCCCATCAGCTTGGATCACCATGGTTCAGAAATGTTTCAGACACTGTCTCTTTAGCTTGTGGTTGGGACAGTATCACTGTAGAACCAACAGTAGTCTTCATCATGTTTGGGTTGAAGCCCCTCGGTACCAGACTTCATTTCAGAAATATCTTGCTGAAATACTTCAGCATGTTCATCGCTTACACCAGCCAAAATGTATGAGACAGAAAAAGCAAAGTGTGACTGAAGGAAATTAATTTTGAGCTACATTTTGCAGCCTTAGCCTGTCCTCAAGTACTTTAGCCTAATTTGGAGCTCTACATTTGCCCACTTGCACAAGTAATCCCCAGGGTGTTAATCCTAGTGAATATGGGATCACAAATCACTTCTCCAATCTGTGGTCAGGTGAAAATTTCAGCTTCAGTTTTGCATCACTTTGAATTGTTTCTTCCAAGCAATCTGAAGTTTGATCACTTAGAATTTTCTAGTTTTCAAATTCCTGATGTGCTGGATAGATTCTTTTTTCAGGTTTCCTTGCCTTAATTAGATTAAATCAGGCAGTTGTCTCCTAATAGCAAAATCCTTGTTAACCACTTATTTGACCACTGTGCCTAGGATACTGAAAAGTCAACATGTAATATAAATTTGACTCAAAATGATTTTTGTTTGCTTGTGAGGAAAAAATCTGGAAAAAGATATGAAAAATATAATGTAGAAAAAGACTAAGCTAAATGTAAATTGGTGACAAAAAAATTAAACTTTTAATAGTAAGTAAAATATAAACATCTGAAGTTGATAAGTTGTTACATTGAAATTCTAGTTATTTCCAAAGCTGTACAATATCCAGTACTTTCCACTTTGTTGAAATCAAATTCTGAGATGTGAAATACACTGTAGGTTTGTCATATTCAGAAGTACACTGGGTAGATTGTCATAGGTCTTGCAAAAGGCAGCTTCAGAGCTGAGAAACCCACAATTTGACTATGTATGTCCAAGAAATATCACTTGAACATCCTTAAAATAATTTTGAATTAGAAAATGTTCATATTTATTGCACAGATAGAAATTGGGGGGGGCACCTTTAATTACCCTATAATTTAATAATCTTTGATATGAATTGTCACTTCAAGCAAAAGAAAAGCTGAATCTTAGGCTATTATAGAGATAGTAGATATAAAGATTTAAAGTTTTAAAGTAAGTTTAATAGAGTTACAGCTTGTCTTGTTTTCTGTTTTTTTTTTTTGTTTTGTTTTTTTTACCTTCAGGTTCAAAGTGGACATGGACCAATTTCCAACTATTAAAAGGTTAAATCAAACCCTACTTGAGATCGAAGCCTTCAACACGACTCATCCATCCTGTCAACCAGATACGCCTGCTGATCTGCAGAAATAGGACTTACCACCATCCTGACTTTCATGTTTCTTTCTACATTTATTAATAAAGTGATTCAGACAGTAAACCTTTGTCACAGCAATAACTTTAACAACAAACATACTAACATCTTGGTATTCATTTTAATTAAAGTCCAGTTTAACAAATATACAACATCTGAAAAGAGGACATGAAGAGCATTAAAATAGTGTTTACACAGATATATACAAATGCAGATCAGAGATTTGTTATGCAAAACCTTTCAGGCATCTATTTGCAGAACCATGCTCAGAACAATTTGAGTAAATATAGGAATGGAAGAAGCTGCACAATCTCTTACAATAACGCAACATAAAGAAAGACCACAAAGCAGAAACATAACAGTTATAGAATAAAAACACTTGAAGTCGTAGTTGTTTTTCTATTATAATCGGGGAATCCTCCATATAGTACAACTGTACTGTTTAAAAATGATAAAAACGCTCCCATTTGGATTTCTCAGGTGTATCTGTTAGATTATATTAAAACATCTTTCACTCATCACCAGGAATTTCCACTGTACACTTGACAGTGTCATTGTAAAAAATACCAGCACAGTTTGAGCCTCCAAACACCAACAGTGTAGAGTGGGTTTTCACACATCCACACTCTTGTTTGTTAGTTTCTGTTTGGATGCTCAAATTTATCATGCTGTGTCCGGCACGAGGCTTAGAGGTAAGAGATGAAGACACCACTGAAGTCCACGTACAGGTATCTGAGATTGAGGTCAAAATAGGATGGTTTATTTTACAAAAGCAGGAAGTTTGCTAAAAATCTCATTATGACAGTTCATACCAGTTCTGTCCTTATTCATCGTTTTGAAAGAGTTAAATCTTATTTAAAATCTATGCTCAGATGTGAATCATGAATGAAGAGACTGTTGCTTACCAATGTTAAAACTATGGACATCCTGCAGGGCTCCGATTGCGCTGCAGCCTCCACTGATTAAAATCCTGTTGTCTGAAACTGGGAGTGCTGCGTGAAATCTGTTCATACAGAAGGTTCATTGTGTTTAGATCACAGTGACAGCAGTTGGGTTTTTTTTCTTATGAATTAAGCAATACAAGCTGCCAAGTAACGCAACTTTTTTTTTTAATAAGAAAATATGTTTTGCTAAAAATATCCAATTCAAATGCAGTCTTGAATGTCTAGGACACAAAAATACCAAAACCAGATGGCCACAGTGACATTTCTCAAGGTGGATCAGTTCAGTTCTTACCCTCGAGGCAGTGGGGGCATGTTCCCACACTTCACAGCTGTGTACTCCATGAATCCTTCACCCAGAAAGAAAATAAACTGATATCAGCTGGCACAAATCACATAGTACAGCCACTGGACCTTTATCTTACCCAGATCCAGGACATGGAGATCATTAAGGTAGGCAGCAGTCTGGCGGCCTCCAAAAATAATCAGCCTCTGTGACAGAAGAGTCGCTGAGTGCCTGTTTCAAATGAATAGAAGAAGAGAAATCAGTGGAAAATAAGACAGTTTTTTGGTGAGAAACTTAAACTGAAAAGAAAACTAACCCAAACCGAGGCAGAGGTCTGTCACCCTCCACTATGGGTTGGTACCAGAGTTCAAATTCAGGGTTGAAGATGTACAGAGCATTGCTGCATGACTTATCTCCATTGGAATGGCTTGACTGAACTCCGCCAAAGACAAAAAGCTCTTTCTTATAAAAGCCAGCAGAGTGATATGCCAAAGCTGGAACATTCCCTCTGGCCTACAGGGTATAAATCAACAAATATAACTCATTTCCCAGATCCATGCTTGAGAAATTAAAAAATACAGCAAAACAACATGTTGGAAACAAACCCACAGTGACAAGCTTCCACTTCCAGGTCAGAGTATTAAGAATATGGAGTTCGCTGTAGCGCTGACCCTCCCTCAGGCCACCGTAAACAAAGACCGCCTTAGAGTCTGGGTCATAGGTGGCAGAGTGGCCTCGGGCACATGGTGGTACAGGTCCAGAAGCAGAGGAGTTCATTGGAAACCAGAAGTCACTGTCTGGAAGAGGTCAAAGAGGTAACCAAATGAGAAAAACCTCCCAGAAGTGGAAAATAAATCTGCTCCATCTGCTCATACTTTAGGTCTTTCATCACATTGTAAGCCTCAGTGCTCAAATCAGATTTCTCTGTTTGGCTGTTCATATTACTTTAGTCATACAGGCAATGTCAGAATCCAGTGTTAACTGAGCTGACCTGCATGTCCAAAAGAACAAAAACCCAACACATACAACACGTTCTTGTACTGACAGAAGCCAGAGGGTAAATGTTTCAATAATAAATTAATGTGCAGTGGAAGCCAAGAAATTAGAGACGATGATGACGAGAATAAGGATGAAGATAACAAAGGTGGGAGTAAGTCACATGTGCAAGTAACAAGCAAATCTTCAGTCTTAACCTTTAATTCTCAAGCAAGACTGAAGTTTCTATGATGAAAATCAACGAAGTCGAGAAGGTCAAACATAATCAAATCAAAACACTTCTGATGATCTATCCTACATGAAAAACTGAGCCATCAATTAAAAGCCTCCAAAATTAACAACAATAGAGAGAGATAGGTTACTTCATCATTCCTTCAGTGTCTCTTATTTCCCTTGGAGGCTGCTTTACAAAGACTGATAAACACTGCATTAGAAATCATTTAATGATGTGTCAAAAAATCAAATTAAACATCTCAATATCTTTCAGAGCAGGATGTGAGGTCATCTGCCACAAGTCAAAGAGGGTAAATATTACATCTAAGGCCCAATCCCGAAACGCTAAACCCTTACAGACTTTGCCGATGTGTGCTGGTCAGTGTGAGAGTTTGTAAGAGCTCTATAAGTTCTAAAAGAAAGGAGACTGTACTTTCCTACATATCACATGACGTTACCTTGATAATACAAAAACACCAAGTATGAAAACATAAGATTAACTTTATCCCATCAGGAAAATAGAAATGATGTTCGATGCAGCTCAAATAAGTTACAGTAATATTAAAATAAGCAATTCATTTATTGTTTACATATAGAAACAGATCCAGGGGTAAATGATTATGGGTTTGGGATTTCACTATCACATAAATTTAACAATAATATCATAACATCATAATAGTATCAATTATCAAAAATTAATGAATCATCTTAAATCCTTGTTAATGTAGTGTTTCTTGATGAATTTCAGTGAATCAGTGTATCACCCAATATATCTTTTTTAATGCTACAGGGCTTTCACTGGTAACACTGAGTTCATTGTCATAACACAATGAGGCTTACGCTGTCGGGGGCTGACAGCAAGGGGTATATCCCTGAAATCCTCCCAATCCTTTGCTATATAGAAATCTATCCACAATAATTGTTAGACAATCATTATGAACTCAGTTTGAGCTAAATTGACCTGATGGTGGCAGAATAATGGTCAGAGAACCAATTTTTCTCCACCAAATTCCACCTGGGGAATGAAAATGACACCATATGAACTCTGGATGGTAGCAAGAAAATGGACATTTGTAAGATGATCAGTATCTAACAAATTTGATCTCAATTGGCCTATTATTGCTTGAGACACTGCACAAGACAATGATTTTCAACTAAAGCGCCCCCATTTGGATGACTTATAATACTCAGAGAAGTTGAAATCAATGGGGTTCTTCCACTAGGGTCCCCTATTTTGGTGATCAAGGGATAAGAATTCCAACTAAAACCTAGTTATCGCATTCACACGGCGGATCTGGTGGTGGTCAGGGCAAAACCATTATATCTCCAAAACTTGATTTGAGGACATATTGAATTGTGGGTAATTCAATCCAGTAAAGTCTGTAGAGGGTGCTGACTCATAGAAAGCCTCAAAATGGCTGCGATTGAGCCACAGGATTACACTCAGTGAGGGTAGACACTGGGATGAGGCCTACATCAAATTCAGTCTTTTGTAAGCGTGAGTCAAGTAAATAAAGTGATAACTAGAAGCACTCGGAGAGCACAGACCTCCGCCAAGGTAGATCAGTGCCCCCCCCCCCCAATCACCACTAAAATCTAATTATTTGTTCGTTGTACCAGTATCAACATTTCCTGAAATTTTTATCCAAATCCGTTCATAACTTTTTGAGTTATCTTGCACACAGACAGACAAACCAACACCAGCAAAAACATAACCTCCTTGGCGTAGGTAAAAATTGTGACTTAAGTCTGACTTAAATTGAGAAATGCAAGTTGAGTCCCCCACCTCTAAAATTATGAAGTGCTAAATTGAGGTGATCTGTGCATGAAATTCTCACACTGAGGTCACATTACAGAAAAATTTGATCTGCGACAGAAAAATCTGAATTAAAACAGGTCTGAGTTTTTTTTTCCCCTCACAAAACAACAGATCTGAGTCACATGTGAGTGAGAAAGGGAAAAATATTTGCGTCAGATTTTACCTTAACATCACCTTATATTTATGAGGCCCTTTAACAGTCAGTTTCATCCAGGAAGCCAACATAGGACAAAAAACCAAGGAGTAAAACAAAACCAGGAAGGGCCTCTGATAAAAATAAATCCACCAACTCCACTGACCTAACTCAAGCTTCCACAGCGAGTCCTTGCAGTAGTTTTGGTCGGTTGTTTCCCCTCCGATGAGAATGGCTGTGTCAGGGTCAATCAGACACATTGTGTGGCTCCAGCGCTTCGATGGACACGCTGAAACTAACCATGATCTTTGTCAAAACATTATCTGCATGCAAATGTCAACGCAAATGGTTAATAAGTAAACATTGTTCCATGCTGACCGTCTCTGTTCTCATTCTTTATCTGCACAGTCATTTCTTCCTGGCTGTTCATCCTTGACAGCTTCATTTTCTTTGGTGTGGAGGCCTGGGTTATTTCCTCCGAGGGACTGTCCATATCCTCGGAGCTCCATGTCATTAGACCTCTTTTACTGATAACTGTTCGTCTGGGTGCTTTATCCTTATTAGTCACACAGAGAAAAGAGATAGAGCTATTAACTTTTCATGAGGACACTGAAATACATTGAAGGATAACTCTTACCGTTGGCCAAACAGGGGGTTTAGTCGCCACTTTAGAATCACTAGTGTCAATTTTATTAACTTGAATCTCAGCATCGTAAACACTGTCAACCAAGTGAGAGCAGTTGGTGGTGATCTGCAAGGCAGGATTTGTGAAAACTGGAAAACTTATGAGAGCATTACAGTTTTCATCTCATAATCAGCTTGAACCCTTTTTGACTCACAGTTTCATTAACAGTACTTTGGTGTAATGTGCAGGAAAGATCCGTTGCATAGCGCTGATCTGGGAACAGGCATTTCCTTTGGGCCAGTGGAGTGCTGCAGAGGATACTGTTCTTATCCTGTGGTCACATGCCATAGCAGAACTCATATGCACTTTTGTCAGGGCTACTAGTTTTATACAAGAAGCGGCCATTCTAAACATTTAATACCTCTCCACTGACTGTGAGCACTATTTTTCCATAAGCTCCTTTCCTGCCTCTCTCTGCTGCCACTGTGAGAATGTCAGCACTCCAGTCACCCTCCCACGTCAGGCACCTAAGAAGAAACCAAGGAATTACTTTATATAACATCTTAAATTAAAACTGAAGCTGAAACTGTGAATTATTTTTAACTTGTATTACACTGAAAACAATACAACATTATATTAGATGGATTACAACGGTCTAGGTTTTGTTTTTAACACTGGAGGAGACACAGTCAGGGTGTAGTGTGGGGTTCTCCCAAAAAACTTTGACCATAAAATACATATTTTCTTGCATTCTGGTGAATTTTATTGAACAATTCATGCCATTAGTTGCTGCAGTGGTAAAGGGGTGGAACTGTTAAAATAACAGCAGCAGGAATGGAAGGTCATGTAAGAGTAATGTGAATATTTTTGTCCATATAGTGTTGTGTTTAGACTGTTTAATGAAAGAATGAGATACCAAAAATAAATTTCTTTTAAAAATGTATTTATAGTTTCTTATGTGAGGTTATAGCAATGGGTGTAGATTTTGGTTTAATATTAGGGGTCATGTTTAGTGGCCATTGTAGGGTTACTCTCTCAGGAAATTGTGTGCATCAGATATTTAATTTCAATATTGCGGTGAATCCTGTGCATCTCTATCTTTTCTGTAACAGCTTATGGTGGAAACAGTTTATTTACACTACCAGTCAAAAGATGGCCAACAAGTGTTCAGCATCACTGGGAACTCCTTCAAGACTGTTGGAAAACATTTCAGGTGACTACCTCATGAAGCTCATCAAGGGAATGCCAAGAATGTGCAAAGCAGTGATCAAAGTTAAGGTGGCTATTTTGAAGAATCTAAAATATAAAACATGTTTTGAGTTGTCACCTTTTTTTTTTTTTTTAACTATACAAGTCCATATGTGTTCATTCATAGTTTTGATGCCTTCAGTGAAAATCTATAAGGTAAATAGTCATGAAAATAAAGAAAAACCAGTGTGTCCAAACTTTTGACTGGTATGGTTTCTAAACTTTTTCATTTTGAGGCCAAACATAAATTTGGCATGGAAAAATGCATTGTATGACTTAAAAAGAAAACAGCAAACAATGAATTTCAATAGGAAATGTATTCCTTTATAAAAACCACTCATCCACCCCAAATCTACACCCTTGGTTTTAGAAGACAGACCTTGCTTGAGAGGTCAAGGTCCCAATCTTCTGGGCCTGTACATCCTCACTGACCAGGACCTCTACTGAGATGGTTGTCTCAGTCCCTTCCCATTGTCCAAGTCCAAAGATGACCAGCTGTTTGGGCAGAGGTAGTGGCACATGGACCTGGAAGTACTTCCGGTTGGATTTGCTGTGGAATAGGACACCAGGACAACGTCTTTAACTCGGTGTATTCATTTGTTTGTTTGTTTGTTTGTTTGTTTGTTTATGCATTTGGCAGACGCTTTTTTCCAAAGCGACTTACAGTGGAAAACCAATTAAATCACTCAAACAATCAAATTTATTTATATAGCGCCAGATCACAAAAAAGTTATCTCATGACACTTTATATATAGAGTTGGTCAAAACCAGACTCTAAGCCAAGCCATTTGTCTGTAATTCAGGCCAAATGTAGGTTTATATCGAGTCTTACCTGATGAACTGACGGGGTGCGTCACGCAGAGACCAGAGGACATAAAAATGGAACTTTCCCATTGTGTCTGAGGGTCGTCAACACGGCACCCGCAGGTAGACACAGATGAACACCGACTGCGCGTGAAACCCTGCACTGCGCAAGTCACTTCTGGCTGAGATGAGCGCGAGGCCGCAAAGAAGACGCACACCTGACGTTGGAGTGTAATCAGGTCCATAATTAACAGGAAAAACACTACGAGATCAGCACTGTTCGACATGGGAAGTACTCGGCATTTAATTGTTTATTCCGTAACCTGTTTGTGAATAAGTTATTAATTATATTAACCCTTAAAGGTCCAAACGTCGACAAAAAGCATCTACTGTTTTAAATGTGTGATAACTGCTGATCCACTAATCCAATCAAAACATGTAAATGATTGGTGTAAAATACAGTTTGTCATCTTTTCATGATCATCAGATATGAGTCTGAGCCATTTGGATGTTCAGAGGCTCCATAGTGAACATGGAAACACTGTCATCTTCTACAACATTAATTCACTAGGAAAACATGGAGTTGGATCAGTGACAGTGGGTGGATACGCTTGTTTTTATGTTCAGTTAATGGTTTATCTGCTGAAAAAGTCACATTTTCCTCAGTTTTCTCTGTTTCAGATATAATAACCCTCAACTTTAATCTGAGCTTTTATGAACATCTACATGTTCAGTGAATTTAATATAGGAAAATACATGATTTACACTGAAAAAAACAAACAACGAGATAATATTACAATAAATGGTGATAAATCACTTAAGAAAGGTTAAATAGAGATAACAATTCACTTGGGAACTGACACAAAAGTAGCACTGGGTCTTCATGGGTTAATTCTAAAATAAATAAAAGTGGTTTAATTTAATTGTATCGTTTGTGTGTATGTGTGTTTTTACAGCTTAACCCAACTGTGAATATTTGAAAAGGAGGATTTACTGGTAAAAGCTGAAATTAATTTTAAATGAATGTTTAATCACTGTCTTCACTCTTCTTATTTAGAAAATAACTATTTGGACCAAAGCCTTCAGTTGTTCTTGGCAGATTTGCAGAAAAATGTCAGTCTCACGGGTTATTTCTGGATGTTTATGCAAGGTCAGTCCATGCAAAATCATCCCTGTAACTTTTGGGTTCTTAAAACTGTACTCCAAAAAAAAACAAATAAATAAAAGTGTACTGTGAATACAAGCTTCTGATATCATTGAGAAGGTATGGCCTAAATGTATCTAAAAAGTATTTTATTCTTCTGCTCCTCTGTGCTGTAAAGGACATTGCAAAGACTTCTAACCATTTCTTTACCACCCCATGTAAAATGAGTGGTAAGTTGTGTAAGGGTCACCACTGAATTACATACAATCAATGCTCCTGACTGACCATCTCCAACTGGCTTCATATTTTCACAAATTATCTTTATTAGTTCTAGACACCATACAATAGTTCAGCCTTATATAGTCAAGAAAAAGCTTGTTCAGGGGAGGGTCTAAGGATGGGGGATGCCCAGGACATTAATCCATTCCCTTTTTCTACTTTTTTTTAGCTGTTGCTTGTTTTCATACCCAACTAAAAAAAGATAGTATTTATTTTTTTTATTATGTTTTTATATTATATACCTGTTGTGAAGCACATTGAGTCTGCCTTGTGCATGAAATGTGCTCTGTAAATAAAGTTGAATTGAACTGAATATTTACACGAAATCTTGTAAAAAAAAAAAAAAAAAAAAAGAAAAAGAAAAAATCCAATGCTACATATTTGACCAATCATATTGATGTTTTAATAAATATAGTTTAGTTAAAGATACCAGCTTCACTTTTTAAACATCAGATGCAAGTTGATACTATGGATGTACTGGAGCCACAATAATCCTCAGGATATGTACAAGTGGGCACTAAATAATTAATTGCACTAACTCAATTGATGCCCTCATATATATGGGTTGTATATATAGGTTGGTTAAAGATAACGGCTTCATATGTTGTGCATTTATCATCGAGAACATGCTCTATCCAGTGATACAGCTGTTTTTACTTTCAACCTGGTCATATAGGTGCAATATGCATTTGAAGTATAGGTGTGAAAGGATTTTTTTCCTTCACCTTTTATTACATTAGCACTCAGATGTGAGGGCTTATGTGAATTAACTTCAGTCAGAATTAAGTCACAATTTTTAGGACTTAACAAATTGATGAAAGTCTCACCTTGATTTAGTATTCACCTGACTTAACTATGACTGCTGGTAAATGACTTGACAAGGGATCCTGCTCATGAACATATCCAGAAATATGACTGGCTGATTTCTATTGCAATATTTGTTCATTATTGTAAAGTAGCCTCCAATAATAATAAGAGATACAGAAGTAATGATGCATATTATTAGAGCATCTCTCACCATTACTGTTCATTTGGAATACTTGTAACTGATGGTTCAACTGATCAGCTGATTATCATACGTTCCTATGGATTGAACTAAACAATGATTCCACTCGTTTTGCTTGATTTTCAACACAGTAATTTAAGACTTTCTTGAAACTTAGAGAATAAATTTTGAGACTGTCTTGTAGCTTGTCATAGTACATGACAAATAATATCCAAATTTTTAAAAATCTGATATGCCTCAAGGTGGAGATCATTAAGAATTGCTCTGAAACACAAATAACTAATTATTACCCCGCCCCCCCAAAGAGGAGGCAAGTGGTATTGTTTTTGGTTTGGTTTGTTTGTTTGTTAACACTCTAGCAGCAAAACTTTTGGTTGAATTCATACCAAATTGGAATTATAGATTGACAGTGACCCAGAATAGATCTGATTACATTTTGAGAAAAGTAGGTCAAAGTTAAAATTTTTTATGAATCTTTAAAAAAAATTTTTTCCCCCATTTACTTATAATGGGCAAAATTTCAAATATCTGTAGCAGCAAAACTATATGTTGAATTCATACCAAATTGGGTTTATAGATTGCCAGTGACCCACAATAGATGTGGTTACAATTTGGGAACAGTAGGTCAAAGTTCAAATTTTTTTAATTTTTAAAACATTTTTCTCCCATTTACTTAAAATGGCCACAATTTCAAATGTCTATAAAAACTATTTTGTTTCAGTTTACTTCAAACTTGGCACATATATACAGGATACTGATATGCCGACATCACCACATGCATAGACATGACATCAGCTGGATCGATGCCAAAATAAGATACAATATGTGCAAGGGGCAAGGTTTGTTGTGCCTGGCACTACTTGTTTTACCCAGTTTTCAGTCATCTGTAATTTGGTAAGTATGCAACTGTGGATTTTTAACAGAAATGAGAGATATCCCATCCCTTAGAGCAAATTCTGAGAAATTAACCATCTATCATGAATAGTACAAAAATAATCACGTATTGAAGTTAGGATCTTTTTCTGTACCAGTTTTTACATTCAGATCCCTCTTTCAAAGCCCCAATATCTGAAAAAAATGATGTCCATTTGAGACTGAAATTTTACATGGGACTTACTAAGAATAATAATTCTTTTCTGAAAATATCAAGCAAATCAGAATTGGATAGTTGGTCACACTTTCTGAAATCAAGTGATGGAACCCTGTTGTATTCCTCATATTTTGACATATACAAATGTAGGACAAGGCTGTAAACACTTCTTGTTTTCATGCAGGACATTAAGTATAAATAACAGACTAAAGTTACCAAGTATGATTATTATTTCAAACAATTTCTAATAACTGACTACTTTGACTGAATGAATTTGGCTGGACATCATATTACAATACTTGAGTTTCAATAGCCTGCATCCCTAAGCTGTCAGAGTCAAATATGAGTGACACCAGAATAACACTTCGTTTAAATGGCCTTTGGGGAGGGCTGAAAATAAAACCTGGTTTCATCACCAACTCTGTAACAATTACATCAACTCCCTGATGCCACAGTTTAATGGAAACACAGGGGACTTTCCTCAAGCACTTTCTAATCTTGGATGTGCACAGAGATAGCGGTGTCTCAAGTGGAATGAAAAGACTTTCTTGAAAAGCCACATGTACCAATACTCATAATGAGTTGTTTAAGTTCTTAGGTTGATTATTGTGTTTAATTCTTTAAATGAATCACACAGAAATAGACAATCCTCTCTTTATTGTGGGATATAAATTTCAGGAACAAACATAACCATAAGTTACATTAAAGGTACAGTACAGCAAACATGAGAAGCTTATGTTGTACACAGTATTAGCAGCCAATTCTGTGACATCTTTGGAAACATGCGCACAAGAGACAGGTCGAAGAACTGATTTTTCAGAAACAGGATGACAAAAGACTATTCAACACAATCAGATTCAAAGAATGTCAAAGACACAGAGAGCAGTCAAAAACAAACACGCTGACATTCAAGATCTGAGCACAAAATACATTTAGATGGAATATTACAGCTCCCTACCTCCAACAAGCAAATTAAATGGGACGAGGCAAATGTAAATATTGAATCTTATTACATAATAAAAGCTTTGTATGATAAGGGATGGCTTTAAATTGTGTCATAAAAAGCACACTCTGAGTAACTTACCACTTGCTTCAGTACATTCAACATTCTTTTCTACCGATAACAGAATCAGTATTGGACAGTTATATTCTCTGAAAACACATATTTAGATTTAACACAGATTAAAAATAAATTATACTGGAAAAATTATGGTAAATACAGGTAGCAACAATGCAGCATAAGAGTATATAGATAGAAGATGCACACACACACACATAACATAAACCTTTCATTTCTTTAGAGCACTGCTGATTAATCACCTGGCCTGGCGAAAAATATTCTGTGCAGGTGTTCCCTGATCACTGCTACTATTGAAATGTTACAGCAAAAGACAATATATATATATATTTTATGATGGGCACTTGACCAATTAGCACAGTGCATACATGGAAACATGGCACATATGCAAGGCTTCTTCAGTTATCTATCGGCAAGACACTGGAGTAAGTGTTGCATTCGAAACTATCTGAGAATATACGTAAATCCAACATGTGGCAACACAAGCTGAAAGTGATAAAAATAGATATGACTATTTTAAACTTTTATATTAGAACTTTATATTCTCCATGTATAGATTCAAAAATAGTTCATCGTTCTTGACAGCAAATTCTGCATTAATTTATACATTCAAAAACAATAAATTGGCATCTCAGGCACTGTAATAAACTCTGTAGTAAAGTGTTTTATTCCGCCATAGTGAGTAGGAGTTGTCAAACTTAAAGAGGTACGTGCCTTCACCTGGAAACTCGTGGCTCCCTCCTTGGACAGACAAGTGGCTGTCTTGGCGGTAGACGGGTAAGATTTCAGCCAGGCTTGAGTTGGTTTGAGTTTTGGAGCCCTTCTCAACATCTCCATTAGTGACAGGTCCTGTAACAGAAATCACACACACCACACAGTACAAACACTGCCCCTGATCACAGCTAAAAACATGTGAAATCACGATCATTGTGTGATTTATGGTACCAAGTCAATAGTCTGAATGAGGGTCACATCTACCAGAGCAAATGACTCTCAGATTCATCTGGTTATGAAGCTACTTTAACAAGTCATCTGGTTATCAGGCTTAGGTGTTAAGTATAATGGGAATTAAACTTCAACTACTTCACATTCTAAATGCAAACTATGACTAACCTTCCAGCTCCTCCTCTTCATCCTCATCATCACTTGATTCACTGATGTGCACAGTGATAGCCCGGGTCGTGACAGGAGTCCAGTCAAAATATATCCCAAAGCCAATGTCATAGCCATCTGTAGCAAACTCCCAGCAGACTTTTTTTGCCTCAGGGACAGTGGGAACATGAACTGTCATGATGTCGCCTCGGTACACGGTCACCACACTGTCTTTGTCTGTTTGAAGCTTTGTCTTTAGCTCCTTCACTGCAGCAGATGTCCAGGTTGTTGGGGGATTCAGGGGTGGCATCTGGGCTGTCATTAGAAGAAACAAAAGGCAGTGCGTCCATAAAGAGCACAGCAGCAACTCGCATGTCTTGTCTTACCAATATATTTATTTATTTTCCATTATAGATCATTCATTACATATACTGTGGGGTATTTGGCAAAACACCTTATAAATAAACTCTCTAAATCCAAATGACACAAAACAAAGCACCAGTCATGATAGCACACTCAGCAGGTCCTCACCTTTCATCTCACTGGAGAGCTGACAGCTCCCTGTGCTGTTGTTCTCCTCAGCTGCTTCCCCAAGGGCTGGCTCAGCAGGAGCCTCTTCATTACCCTAAAATGCACACACGAGTACAATATTATCCTTCTGAAATCATATTAGATTGCACCTCTCTGTGTATTACTACTTGCTGAGTGGGCTATTTGACAGAGTATTAAAATATTAACAACCTCTGAATGCTGCTGTGAGTCCTCCTTGGCTTCATCCATGGTAATCTGATTTTTAGATGGGCTAAAACTCTGTGAAAGGTCTGTATTCGGGAGCCTGGAGTGAATACAGTGAAGCAGGGATACAGGTGTTCAACATTTCAGTGTGAATACATTAGGATGCAGACAAGTGAAATTAGCATGACATCTGAGCAGCTGTAGACTGTGTGCAGCAACAGGTTACCTGTCCAGTGGTCTGTTCTCGCACTGTTTGGATGTTATTCCGGAAAAAGAAGAGAAGGACAAAGATGACAGCCGTGACTGGAGCTCTGATGTGGCTTCTAATCTGTCCATGGCTGTAAAACCAACAAGACAAACACCTCAGCTCAGTCTGTGGCTGAAAAGATGAAACCAAACCCCGCCCCTTCAACCGCTGGGAGGGAGACGGAGGACGGAGCTCACACCGCGTTAACGCACTCTGGATACACTAAACACAACACCGTGTAACACTAAAACAACACGCAACACAACTAAAACACTTGGAACTAAGAGTTAAAGTCGTACATGCGAAATACGTGTCCGTATATGGGCGGCTCCGGCTACATTACCCGCCTCCATCTCCGCAAACAGACACTAGCTAGCATCAGGCTAACGCGTTAGCATACGTTAGCTCCTGTTTGATCATAAAAAGTGCAGCCGAAACTCTGTTATCTTACCACGATCTAACGGTGATAATCTGACAACTTGAAACGATTTCACTTACGACTAATTCAGGGCATCAGGAAATAGGCTTCACCCCCGTCATGTGACAGATGTCTCATGGATCAGCAGCTGCTTCACAGGAAAAGGAGAAACACTTTAAATAAAGCTTGATCGAAAGTAAAAAACCAAGGAAAACACGTTTTTTTTTTTTTTTTTTAATATATACTTCCGTGTTTCCATCGAGTGTTGAGATCCTGTGCGGTACAAGACTGCCTCTACCTCAGCTGGAGTTCTCCAGGAGGTGTTACGACGTGAACAGAGTCTTTACGGAAATGTCATGATCAGACACAGGATGATGAATGCATATGTGACTATTTTTATTTATTCACCTTACAGTGATTACATATTTCTCATTGAATTAGAGGCACAGGAAATGTGTTATATGGTGTACAAATAAAACCGCCTTTCCAATACTAATACTAATACTAATACTAATACTACTACCACCACTACTACTACTATTACTACTAATTATTATAATAATGATAATAATAATAATTTAGATGTAGGGGTTAAAATGTGTATATAATTACATTTATCAGTGCAGAGTGACAATAATATTGTAAGCTTCCTAAAATAATTGTCTAAATTATTATTATTGTTATTTTTTGGGGGGGGTCAAAAATGACTTTTTGTGTTTCCTGAAAAATCTGAAAAAATGACCACAACAACTATTTTAGGAAGGCGAAGATATGGAAATTTTTTAAGTGTACTGGATGTCCTCATAACATAACATAACATAACATAGATAGATAGATAGATAGATAGATAGATAGATAGATAGATAGATAGATAGATAGATAGATAGATAGATAGATAGATAGATAGATAGATAGATAGATAGATAGATAGATAGATAGATAGATACTTTATTAATTCCGAGGGAAATTCAAGTATTCAGCAGCTTTGCGTGCAGCACAAGAAGACAAAACAGACAAAACCAAACAAAACAGGCAGGCAGGTTAGTAACCAGATTAACATAAAGGTTAGTATATATTCTAAAAACCTTGCTAGAAAACTTCCTCTAAAAGAATTGCTAAAACAATTACTCTAACATAACATATAATGTTTTACTGATATTATTAGCTGAGGTAAAGAAATAAAATATTTAGTCCTGTTGTGTTTGTGCCTCCAGGAGTGTTTTGTACGCTGCAGAGATGCACTGCTGTGTTGATTTACTGCTGGATAAAAAACGAAGCAGCGGGGTCTCCTTGGTCTGTGCATCACAGAGAGAAATCCATGGAAAAGGCCTTGCAGGAAATAAAGACAAAACATACCCTTTAATCACATTTGTTTTTACATTTTGTGTATTACATATTTTGTACATATTTTTTCTGTTTTATGTTTTGTACTAACATATTGAAATTCTACTTCTTATGTAAATATGTATATAGCCTGTAAAGTTTTATTATCATTATTTATTTACTTTTTATCATTTTTGTATTGTTTGTTATTTGCCCTATCTCTATGCATGCACCTTGTCTTGCACTATATCCTGTCGCTGCCTTAATCAGTGAATTTCACCACTGTGGGATCAATAAAGTTTCATCTTATACCTGACATTCATTAGATAAAAACATAAGCAGCCATTTATCTTTACAGTATTGTACTCACTCATCTGTGAGAAGACGGGATGCATAGGATGAGCTGATGAAACTCTTTGCATTTAAATCCACAGTTTGAGACCATTTCTCTTTAAAAAGACAGTTCAGCAGGGAGATAGTATCACCTGATCCCAGACCAGCAGAGGTGCAGATATTCAACAGGCTGTACAACACTGCACACACCAAGTTAAGTCCAGAAGAAATGCTGCCTGCAATAAAACAGGCAATCACAAGTCATCTTAAATTGTAAACACAGCATTAATTCTAAAGAAAAATGTTAAGATTCAAGAAATGTAATGTCATATACACAGAAGAAACATCATTGGTTACTCCAAGTAATAACAGGTTCCCTTCACACAACAGAAAAACAACTAAACTACACTACAAGGGAATAAACTTAACTCACTTAGTAAACTTAAGTCATATTTTTTTTCTCATAGGAAAAAATTTAATTAATTGAGTACTATGTAAAAAACATATAGTGCAGTCAACGATATAAAAATAAAATATATTGTGCAAAAATACAAAACTATAAAATATAAAAATAATCAAGGGTGATATAGAACTGCACCCTGTTTTATTGTGTTTTTTGACTGTTGCTGTGTGTGCTGTAAAATATCAACAATAATATAATATAAGGTACCATCTGATGTAAGAGGACAAGATGCCCTTATCAGAGAGGGATTGTTCAAAGCCGTGGTCACATGCATGCAGGACAGCCACACATCTGTAGAATCCCAAGCTGCAAAGTCACTCTGTGGTCTGACAATGAAGCTGTGTCCAAGAAGCTGAGCTAGTCTGAAAAAAAAACATTATCAAAAGAGAGGGTTTCACTGGCTGCAAACTCAAAGTATCAGTGTGTTTTAGGTGTGGTCGTACCTAGAGACGGGCACAGCAGAGGTGAAGCTGTACACCAGGCTGTGCTTCGACAGGTGAGAGCGCAGATCAGCACAAACTTTAGGCAGATGAGAAGGCAGACAGCAGAGGAACACAACATCTGCCCACGCCGCCACTCTGCCATTGTCAAAAAAACACTCAACTCCTGCTGGTACAGCTGAAATGAAAAGCAAATAGAACAGCAGCATTGTGAGTACTTAATAAGTAAATATTACCTCCCAGTAGTAGGGCATATATCATCTGCTGTGGGCTTTGAGCTACATTTTTGTTAAATCAACTAACATTTAATCATTAACATATAAGTATCTGTTGATCATTACTGGTGACTTGAAACTTTACTGTTGAAGAACACAGCAAATAGAGCTTGTACTCCATTTAAATAATGTTTAGACTACAACCAAAAAGCAAAAATTGTATTGCTTCCGGCTTATTTGTAACATTGTGGTTTTGTTTTACAATAAGTGTGTGATATAGTACTTTTAAAGCTTTGGCTTGAATGTTTACAATTGGTACTACATAACTGAAACATAACCCATAAAGACCCAATGCTACTTTTATGGCATTTCCCAAATGAATTTTTCTCTCTATTTACCTTTCTTAAGGGATTTATCTCCATTTTTTATAATATTATCCTCTGTATTTTGCATTTCTATCAGTGAAAATCATGTATTTTTCTATATTTAATTCACTGATCATGTAAATGTTCATGAAAACTCAGATTTAAGTTGAGGGTTATTGTATCAGAAACAGAAAACTGAGGGAAAAATGACTTTTACAGTAAAATATCTCATTAATTGAACATAAACCAAGTGTCTCCATTTGCTGTCATTTATTAAACTTCATGGGTTTTACTTGTGAATCAATGCTGTAGAAGATGGCGGTGTGTGCATGGTAACTGGAGCCTCTGAACGTCCAAATGGGTCATATCTGATGACCATAAAAGATGACAAACTGCATTTTACACCAGTTATTTACATGTATTGATAGGATTAGTGGATCAACAGCTATTAAACAGTTTAGATCAGTAGATGGTTTTTGTTCGATGGTGGATGTTTGGGTCTTTATGGGTTAAATTTTTTACATAAAAAGATTCAGTCGTAGTTAACGTATCGTCTTTAGATTTCGGTGCTTTTCAGTGATTTTGATATCAATGAGAGTTTTTTTTTTTTTTTTGGCAAGGTTTCATGCCTTCCTTCACAGGTTTGATCAATAGTTTATTCAAGTGTGAACCAGGCATTTATGCCTCATAAGGGTTTCTGCACAGAAGGGTTTTAACATTAGCAAAAATCCTGCTGATACACAAATAAACAACTTCATGTATTAAAGAAGATACCATCCAAACACGAGAGGAACAAAGAGAATGGAAGAGTAGTTAAATCTATAGGTTTGTGAATGTCTGAAAGCCTTTTATATTTGACTACAATATGTCTGAATTTTGTTTCCTTTCACATTCCCACCATAAACCGTTACAGAAAGGGAATAAATTGGTGCATAAAAATGGAGGAAACCCCAGACCCAGAGTTAATCACCAAAAACTTTATATCCAGGATGCAATTATCTACAGAAGAGGATTAGGGCCACTGGGAAAAAACAAAACAAAACTAGAAGCACTCGGAGAGCGCAGACCTCCGCCAAGGCTGATCAGTGCCCCCCCCCCCCCCCCCCCCCCCCCACGCCAAGGAGGTTATGTTTTTGCCAGGGTTTGTCTGTCTGTTAGTGTGCAACATAACTCAAAAAGTTATGGACAGATTTTGATGAAATTTTCTGGTCTGCGCCCCCCCCCCGTGGGCCCCCCCACCCCCGATCACCACCAAAATTTAATCACTTCTTCCTCATCCCATTTCCAACAAACCCTGAAAATTTCATTAAAATCTGTCCATAACTTTTTGAGTTATGTTGCACACTAACGGACAGACAAACAAACAAACAAACAGACAAACAAACCCTGGCAAAAACATAACCTCCTTGGCGGAGGTAATTAAGGTCCAATATATTTTTTTATTATTATTGTGAGAAAAAAAGTCAGAATTCTGAAGAAAAAAGTCAGAATTCTAAGTTTAATCTCAGAATTCCAACTTTGTTCTCCGAATAATAATAAAGGAAATGTATTGGACCTTAATTTTTTTTTTTTTTTAATCCTCTAATTATCAGTAAAAGCCTTATTATTGAGCGTACCTGCATATTCTGGTCGTCTTGTGGAGATCTTAATTTGTGATGGTTTAATACTAGTCTTCTTCAGGATGGAGAGCAGCACTTGTTTCCCCATGTGACCCATCCCGACTATTCCCACGCAGAGGTCACCGTCTTTTTCAGAAGCCACGGATTGTCTGTGATTTTTGATGGAGGTCCTAAATGTAAACAGAGGTGTGACCTGAGAGAATATGACCATGACAATGGAAAGTTCATCCTGACACGTTAAATAGTAAATTACCTTAAAGAATGTACAAGTTCACACAAGAAAACTGCGTGCGCGCACCCAGTAAGTGTCAACGCGGCCGAACGCGCACGAAGGTGAAGTAGTTTTTTCTCGTCTTCAGACAATCCACATTCAAGAGAAAAACTGTCCAAATTGTTGGTTACGTCTTCCATGGCAAGAAAACAGTAAATTTATGTAAACTTTCCCTCAGATTCTGTGAAAAATGACTGAATTTGCGCTAAAATTTACAGAGTCGCTGTTACCATGGCAATATGCACAACGTCCGCTTATACTGGGCGTGTGCTTCAAAATAAAAGTATTCTTTAAGATTAATGAATAAAATGTATTTAATTTCACTACTGAAACAAAACTTGGAAGTGTGTCATCAATTTAACTAATATTTTTTCTTCAAAATACTTTACACACAAAATATATTACACGACAGGTTTTGAAAAGACAAAACCACACCTGCCCACTGTTTCTTGTGGTGGGTTTAATTTTTTATTTTTTATTTCCCTTTCATGCTTTTAATACAAAGTCATAAATCACTGTACACATATGTACAAGAAATATTCCTTCTACATACACAGAGAAATAAGGAAATCAAATGAACGCAACACAACTTACACCAACTGTCAATCAGATATTCAAACATATACTAAAATCAGCTGAACTGAATATTAAGACTTCGATTTCCGATGATGAATACATAGATTTTCTCAATCCGGTTTGTCAAGTATTCAGAAATGTGAGCAGGAGAAGCAAGAGAATAAAAAAATCCAACTGAACAAACAACAGCTCATCAAAATAGCAGCTTTTGAGAAATACACAATATTGCTCAGAACTCAAAATAAAATTGCAAAACATTGACATATTTGGATAATCATCCTATCAATTATCTGGGGAAGAAAACCCTCCAAGTCACTTCAAAGTGCTGATTACAGAACTTTACACAAGTGTAACACATTCGGTTTCTGTATTTGTTCTCTAATGAACACATTAGGAGTATTTACAGTAAATAACAAGGCTCACATACATTACACATCATATAAATTAAAGGTAATTACATCTATATTAGTGTTTGTTGACACCAAGAAGATAAGAGAATGTAACCACACACAACTTGTAAACAGAGCCGATTGAAGATGAAGCAATATGTGCATCAAGCAAACTATTACTTATTGTTATGATTTTACATTTAGAACCATTTCTATCCTGGAACAGAATAAGATCCAGATGAGAGCAACATGTGGATGTGACTGGTAGTCATCTGTTAAACATTTTACATCCCTTTGACTTAAAGACCCGTTGGACAAATGCTGATAACTATGAAGGCACTGTGAGGGAACAGGTAAGCGGACACAAGCCAAAGTACAGTAGCTATAAATGCCACAAGATGAACATCATTTTATTTACATCAGGGCTCTGTAAGCACATCCTCAGTGTTCTCAAAACATGTCGAGGAAAATTAACGCATTAATGCTGCTGTTGCTTATATGCAACCAGGGTTTCGGTACCGTATGGCAACAAGAGCTACTCCTCACCCTGCCTCCACTTCTGAGACTCCTCCTGACGCGCATCTGGGTGAATTTGGTTTCTCATCCCACCCAAGACATTAGAGGTGGCTTCAGTGGCCATAATGAGCGGTTTGACTACTGCTGGCGGCAGCTGCCTGAGGACTCCTCCCACTGCCCCTGTCATTCCACGCTGCCCGTGCTCCCGTGTGGCCGTGTCATAGATGGTCAGTGCAGTGTCTGTGATCCCCTAAACATGGATATAATGCTCATTAAAAGCTCATTTTCATTTATGTAATAAAAATACTGGCATTTTCATCTTGAGGTTTATGTACCTCTTTTACCACAGTATAGGCTTTGGCCACGCCTTCTCTCAGATCTACAGGCTGGTGAGCGAGTCCATAATGGGAGTAACGTTTTATCCTCTTCATGTCTCTCTCATCGGGCACTGGAGACACCATGTCGTAGGCTGTCTCAGCTGCAGCCTAAAAAAGACACAGCATTGCATTTAATGGGCAACCACATGAAGGCATCAGTGGTTAAAATGGACTTTTACGGCACATGATGCATCACCTGAATGGTCCGCACCATCCTGTTAGTAAGCTCCAGCGCAGCCATAGCAGTGGAAGTTCCAAAGGAGGCAGTGCCCCGCTGAAATCCACGGACTATCCGACCATCCTTCCGGTATTGTTCAATCGGAAGCCACACCAAGTCCCTGAATCCCTGAACTGAATTAAGCATACGATCCAAGAAAAATACAAGAGAAAAGTTTCTCAGAGATATACTTTTAGCAGAAAAATGATAGTAAATTACATTAACCATAGTTTAATAATGCAACTATAAATGAATAAAAATGCATGTGTATCCATTTTTTTTTTCACAGAAAAAATTAAGCTTGGTGCCACATTTACAATGAAATAAATGGGGACTATCTAAACTATGGGATTAAGACCATTTCAGGATTGTGATTTTGGTACTGGAAATACTTTTAAGCTGATATAATAAGGCCTGTGCAATATGATAATATACACTGTGAAAATGGGAAATGTATAACATTTCATATTATGCTCTATCATTTAAATCTTTGGCCCAATCCCAATTCACCCTTTGGCCCTAGCCCTTACCTGTGCCCCTTAATTTTGCACATCGACGTGAAGGGGTAGGGGTGTCCTGATTCTCAATGAGTTGGAGGGGAACAGCTAAGGGGGAGGGGGCTGTTTGTCCCTCAGAACAAAGATTTTTCAGGACCACACTACAAACGGAGGGGTATGAGAAATCTCCCATAATTCTGTTCGAACCATCAGCAAGATGGAGGTAAACACAGCAAAAGAGTGCAGCAGTGTGATGAAAGAAACACACAAATGTACGTATTTTCTTCATAAACAACTTAATCATTTGATTGACCGTTAATGCCGTTTCAATGTGTTACAGACCGCATTTCTGTGGTTTGCGGTTGATGGCCGCAAAAAGATGACCAAAGCCCATGCAACAGAGACGGTTACAGCTGCTGATGGCATGGTGAATTCTTTCACAAAGTTGTCACATCTGTTCATAGCGGCATCGATGACCGCTGATGATGTAACAGGTCTCCAAGTGTTGTCCACTTTCATACGGGAATATTTCAACCCCTACCTAGTGCCAAGTGCAAGAGCCAAGGGTAGGGGTAAGGAGGAGGGCCAAGGGGTGAATTGGGATTCGTCCATCGTCTTACAAATCACATCTTTATTGCAATATTGTTTGTCATGTGGGTGCTTTACAGACAAAAAGGTAACGAACAAACAAGGAGGAGAGTGGAGGTAATATAGAACAGAACAGGAACTGTATGCATGGAAGTTCCAAATAAGATGAGAATAGTCCCATGTGCTGAAGTACAGTGTGGTAATTTTCAACCATTTCTCAATTTATAGAACCATTACTATATCATGATATATACTGCTACCATGATATAGAATGGTAATAGATTGTAGTGTCGTATGGTGTATGTTTCAGTCTGTGTTAAGGGGCTGTGGTTCACCTGTTACCACAGAGTATAAGGTTATTGCTGTGTTAATACTGTTCTCATCATTCATGTTTCTCATCTTATTAGAGGTGAAAGCATTCCTCTTATAAATGAACTACTCTGGGAATAGACAGTAGAAATTCTTGATGGGTTCATTTTTCTACAGAGAGGTGTTGCTATGGAAATGATTGGAAATGATACACTGTCCAATACACTTGCATCAGTGTGCTAGTTGTGTTTGGGTGGTTTGCAAGTAGTTGCAAGATCTCACCTTGTCTAATAAATCTCTGAGCTGAAGTGGGCCTAATAAACACTAAAAGCAAATATGTGCACAAATGCAAAATGTAACAGAGGGTCAAAGAAAGTTTACAGGGTGTCAGCAGTAATTTGAGCAGTAATGGCTGAAGGTCACTATATTATTTGCTTAATCTTCAAAGCACATTAAATAAACACAACTCTAACACAGGCATCTGTGATTTGATTAAGAACATTTGTTAGACTCACCGAGCTGAACCAGAGAGTGAATCGGTCCCACACCACCCAGCAGACCGGGAAGCTGATTTTTCTTTATATCATTTAGCCACTCATTTATTGCATAGGAAAACAGCTTATCCACACCCAATAACCTGAAAGACAGACAAAAAAGCATTATCAGTTCCCTATGTGCTGTGAATTAGACACTTGGGAATGTGCTGCTGGACAGTCTGGTGTATTACACTGATGTAAACATACCCTTGTCTGTAGCACAACCGTCTCAGTTTCAGTTCTGAACAATTTAGCTGTGTCAAGCCAATAATGATCCCAGCAAATGTTCCCTGAAACAACACAAAATAAGTGATAACACTGGTCTACAAGTAAAATGCCTCCAGAATAAGTAGTGAAATTTTACCTCATGTGAGTCACCAATAAAGAAAAATAAGGTCAAAAATGTTGGTTGGCTGAAGTTTCCAAGATACAGTCTTGGGTGAAAATGTGAAATTCGAGAATTAACGAGAGAAAGAGGGTTTTACTCAAAATGAATATTTGTCTCAGAGCTACCATGATATACTTCAAAACACTGTCTGGACATTACAATACATTCACTCTACAGGTTCTATCTAGTGGAAGATTTATAAATCTGTTGTATAAATGTACATAAACCAATAGATATGTGTAATAACACTTCATCATATACCTTGAAAACATCAGCAAACCAGCACTTATGTCATTTGTTTTCAAATTAATCTTATTAAAATACGTAACATTTAGCACATTTAATCTCTTGAAGCAGATAATTTCTAAAAAAATTTGTAGACCAGCGGAATAGACATAATAATATTGACTTAATGCTCACACTTCTTTGACTACATACCTGCTCCATTGCAACGTGTTTCCCATGATAATCCAAGCGAATGGGAACTTCAGAGGTAAATCGAAACTCCCTGTCAGACAAAACAAGGTTAAAAAAAAAACCAATCAACTAATTCCATTATTTATTTCAAAGAGAGTAGTGTTATTTTATCTTAATTTAGGTATTTGACACCAACCTAAAGAAGATGGGCTGGTCTGTGAAGGCAGGCGTGGAGGCTTCATTTTCAGTTGCTTCTTCCCTACCAGATGTGGAGAAACCATTGTGGCTCAAACGTCTCTGAGCAGGCACTGAGATGATCGGGGCTGGGTCCTGGCTGGTGCTGCTGTGCTTCTGAAAGCTGCAGGAGATTTCTGGGGCAGCCACTTTCTTTGTGGACACACAGACTGCTACAGAAGAAAATATTGTTGGAAGTTACAATTTATGTTTTCCATCAGGCACTGGATTTTTTTGCAAATGATCAATGTTACCTTCTTGAGCAGGTGGTGAGAAAAACTCAACTTCAGTAGCAAGACTTGTAAAAAAGTCCTTCAGGAAGAACAATGCATCCTTCAACACAAAACATGGTTTCCATTTAAGAAGTGCTGTGGCTGTCACCGTCAGATGCTCATAGGTTCTATCATATTTCTTATGGATTAACTTGATTTTGCCTTTTACCTGATCAATATTGAGGCGAAGAGGCATCAGAGAAACACGCAAGCAGCACTCCTGTGGAGCCTGCCCTGACTCTGGGCACATGTGGAGCGCCTTAACTGTCAACTGAAAAAGAGCACATGAAGATAAAGAAGACCAAAACTTCACAGGAATAATTTCACTGTCTTATATGTGTTTTCTCACCATGTTAGAATGGGCTTTTCTGGGCATTTCTTTGCTTGAGTACAAGTACAAGAACTTGTTCATTTGTGAGGTAGCCAGTCTGTCTCGAATCTCCAAGTCCTGAACCACAAACACCTGCCGGGACACTGGCTGGTCTGCTGTTGACACTGACCCAGAAAGTCCCTGGGATTGTGGATACACTTCGTGCTGAAATCTTAGCTAAGAAAAAGATTTAAAAAAAGAAAATGTAAAGTTGAAATCTATGTGACTGTGTGTTAAAAATAAAAATGTAATAAAGAAAACCTTTACCTTGCTAAGTTGAATCTCCATCAGGACATCGGGGTTCCTTCCCTTTCCACCCCCGGCCCTTCCAGAACCTCTGGCCTGTCTGACTGGAGTTTGAGATGGGGAACTATGAGGTGTAGACCTGCAAAGCAGAAGAAAGAAGAAAAGCTTAACAACTGCTTCCTATTAAATAGTTGTTAACAGAGCTGAAAGAAATGCAAAAAAAAAAAATCATAGCACATTCTCAATATGAATAGGAAAATGATCATTTCTACATTTCATTTTCACCGAAAAAATGTATATAAATACATTCTATTACAATGGGAGAATATGATTTATGGCCACGGCATTTCTGTAGCACCACAATACTTCATTTAGAATGGTGTATCTAGTGACAAAAATGGGCATATTACAAATCATATTCAAATGAATGGTTCAGCACCACATTACGTCTGTGTGCACAATTAATACTGCAGTTTGTGACTTACCCCCGGCTTCTTGCAGGTGAGGCTGTAAAAGTTGCACTCCCAAAGTCCTTCCCGCCATAAAGGTGCCAAATAACAGAAATTTCTTTAATGAGGTAGCGCACCTCTGGGATGGGAAAGTTCAAGGTTCCACGGCTGGAATCACTCCCTTCCATAGGATGACTGAAGTGATCATCTTTGATTTCTACAGGGTCAGATGTGAGGTGCTTTACCACCGGCTCCTGATCACGATCCTGAAACAGATGTTGGTTAGAATAAGGCATCAGAGGTGTGGAAAAAACATTTAATCTTGGCTTCATGCATCTGTAGTTTTGTGAATGAGTGACAGCTGACCTCTCCTCTGGAACCTGGTGTCTCTAAGATACAAAAGTCATCTGTCTCTTGGGCCAGGTTAGGGACGGGGGTAATTAGAGGAGAGTGAAGCATGGGGTATGTGGGGCTTGAATCCTGGTTTCCACTCTCATCTGGGAATAGGAATAGATCTGAGCGGGGTGGGTCATGGTCATGATTCTGCTCCTCATGTGCTCCTGCATTTGTATGACATGATAGAAAACAAATTTAGCAATACTTCATTATTCAAGGAAATCAAGGTGTCAAATTTAGGAATAAATCTTCACCATTCTGTTGCACCCCTTGTACATGCTGAGCATCAGTTTCCTCCATAGCCTCACTCATCAGATCTTGCAGCATTTGTTGCTCAGTTTCAGCAAGCAACGGGCCCTGAAGGGTGGGCCGGCTGGGACACTCCACCTGATGAAAAAAAAAACAAAAAACACTCAAAATAAGAATATAGGACCAAACTGATTTTTATGTTCTAAAGGTCACATTTATTAAAAACATTGAAATCAGATCAGAATGTCACAGCTGACCTTGGTTCTTTGAGTGGCACTACTGTGCTTGGCCTCTGGTTCTGCTGGAGACACCAAATCTCCATAGCTGGCTACATATTGAATAAGATTCATAAGAGCAGCACAGGAGTCTGAACACGTTCTGATGTGGATGACATCACTGGAACAGCGCAGCTCAAATCTGGGCTCCAACTGTCACAGAAGAGAAACAGGAAAATGCTATGAACGGTTTCATTTGGTTAAAGTAAAACAAATAATTGAAAGTATTTATACAATGAAATCACCAATTTTCCATCCACTCCAGGTTTGACAGCAGTAATCCTCAGCTCCAGTGTTCCCATGTCTACCACTTGGACATAATCTGTGACAGAAACCAAAGGTAAGCAGTGGTCAAGGCCACTGTATTAATATCACAAGTACATTGTTTAAAGTAGTCAATGACATCACCATACCACGTGCCAGATTGACAGAAACTGCATTATTCTTGTCTGAGAGGAAGAGTGCAGTTTCATCCAAAATGATCCTGGAAACAACAAAATGTACTAAGAAAATTGTGCTAATTTTAATATTATTGATTAAAAAATGATGTGATTGAATATCAGTGATAAAAACAGTGGTCCCTTCATACCTGAGTGTTGATGATGAGTGGTCTAAAGAGACACTACTGGAGATGCTAAAGGTTTCTACGACCAGCAGTGATCTTAATGGTAGGTAAAGAGGTCTATCAGGAGGAAGAGAAATGCCCTATTACAATACATATAATAATAACAAATACCCCAAACATGACTAGTAGGTTTGAAGTCTGTCTGACCTGTAATCTAGAGAGCAGCTCCATAAGTGTAGATGAAGTGTAGTGACAGATGTAGGAGGTGCGTATCCCAGCACTGGCTCATCCGAAACATTCAGAAAGTCAACAATCTGTTTGATGTAAAGAAATCAGCAATAAGATTAAAAATATCTGATCTCATTGCAGTAAAACTACATGAAAAAGAGGTTTGTAAGACTTGTGTTGTCCTACCTGATCATACCAGCCAAGGCTAGGAGGAACCACTCTGTGTTGGAGTGTCGCACCTCTCACTCCAATAGCTACTAGAAATTCCTGCATGAAAAGGGATACACCACCACTCTAAGCAGTCAAACAACTGAAATAGGTAATGACTTTGAAATTATATACTACATGTACCACTTCTGCCAAAGTACAATAAATCTTTGTCTGACTGTGGTCTTGAGGAAAAATTGTGCACTGAAACAAATGTTATTGTAGAGGCATGTTTCAGGAATAACAATAATCAAAATGCAATCATGTCTGCACTAGAAGGGAAAAAAAATTTACACTATAAACATACATGTAAGAAATCTACAGGCCTTATACAAAACAGGTTATTTACCATGCACTTATGGTAAGAAAAAGGCAGATGAAGAAAACTGAAGAATGCTGTAAACATATTATAATTGTAAAGCATTTAATCCACAGTCATAGCTCAACATATATGGGAGGTACAGGAATTCATTCAGATGCACAAAAATCAACAAATATAAAAAAAATTCACACACATAAAACACAGGCCGATGTTAACTATAGTTATTCTTGTGGCAACTGATGCTTGAACCTTACCTTGACATTGCGTTCTGCATTCTGTGATGAGACTTTGACAGCAACAGAAACCATGCTACGGGCCTCCAAACCAATACCCTCTGAAGGCGTGGAGGATCTCTCAGGAGATGTTTCTGATTGGTAAACAGTTGGTTCTAGCCAATGAGGATGTGTCCTGCATGGCAATTTGATGTCTGAGACAGAGGTGCCCCCATCCACAAGGCCTGAGGAGACATCCATACACGAATGGCTTAAAACAGCTATGCAGCATTGTCAATCACAAAGAAACAACAGCATCAACGTGAAGGATAATGGGTGTGACTGATTTACCTTGGTGATACATGCAAACACTGCTGGTGTGGAAGCAGATGTAGTGTTGGTCTTTATAACCTTCATACTGCGTAACACTAAACAACACAGCATTTTTCACCTCCAACCAAAACTCCCCATGTTTATTTTTTAGTATAGTCTTGTCCTCCTTCTGGAAAAAAACAGAACAAAACCATCCATAAAACAAGCTGTTTGTAATGTCTAAATAAAATGAGAAAATAAGTGAAATCAGTTTACCTTGGCATTAGTCTGTACAGACACAAGGCCATGATTGACACTGAGGACAACAGAGAACAGGCTCTGGGAAGTCTTGCTCTGGGCCTTAGTTTTTTTCTTTTTTCGAGACCTGAGGCCGAGATCAGAGGCCGGAGAGTAGTAGTGCATGTTCTCTTCCTCTGAGCCGCTTGTCTCATCTGCACGCAAAACACAAAGTGTGACACTAAACACACAAGCTTCAAGTTGATTAAACATGTCTTTACATTAAACATTGACTACCACTATACTATATTCACTAACCCAAGAAAAATGTTATTGTTTTGGTCTTACCCTCAATACCAGCGGACCGGAACTGACTGAAACTGTCCTTGGAATAAGTGTTGATGAGCTGACTGGCAACAGAAAGTCCAACTCCATAAGGCATGCATTCCACAGTCTCCACCGGTGATGGAGCTGTGGGCTCCCACAACAGCAGGTCGTTGTTTATTCTGTAAGATTTAGAACATGCATTTTATATGCGAAATGAGCAAAAGTATATACACAATGTTGCTTCAGGGATTTTCTATGGCTATGATAACAGTAAAATTCTGGGGGTGTTGGCAACCATCTGAAAACCACACACCCTCTCATACAGTGGTTGCTAAAAATGCAGAACTCCTTTGCTACAACCAGTGTTTATTTAGTCTGTTCTGGGCTTTTTACTTAAGAGCATATAAATCTGGTCCACATTCAGACATAGTCAGTCGGGTTCATGCCCCCTAACACAGGATGTCAACTGTCATGAAAGGGAAAAAAGTGGAAGTCCATTCTGATCTACTGTGCAACCATTCTGTGTTTTTAAACTACTTATTCTAAGGTAGTGGAAACACAATGATTCTTGTTATAAGGCAGTAACAACATGATCCTGAATTATATAATCCATTTCTACAATTAGATCCTCATAAATCCCCCCAAATCTTACACATCAGATCTTTAACCCTGATTGGCTACGCCTTTATTGCCATATTTCTATCACACTACCAGGTCTGTACCTGTTGTGCAGTTTTTCATAAAATCCCTTGCTGGGGAGCGCCAATTGCACATTGGGGAAACATAGTTCAAGGATGAAACGAGAGTTGTTCATGGTTTTTTCCTGGAACTCTGTCATCTCTGCAACATCTCCAGGAATAACCATCTGGAATAAAAAAAAAAAAAAAAAAAGATTTTTCAAACATGGGTTCATCACCACCTGTTCTGGTGAAACATGCAAATCAGTGTACATGCTGCTGTTTGCATAATGATGCATCGATAATAAATTTTAATACATTAAAATAAGGTTAACCCTGCTCCAAAATGCAAATGTATTCACTTCCACATAGTATATAATACCAGCTGAAGTCCACCTACTTTGGATAGTGCTGAACACTATCCAAACTATGGTGCCTGGTAATAGAATACACAAAGCCTCTGCTGTGTCCTTTGGCCATGCCTCACCTCTTCATTCTCATACATAACCCTGCGTGAAGAAAACGGAGATGGTTCTGGTTTTCCAAAGTCACACACATCCTTCAGTGAGTGAGCTGCCCCTTCCTCCTCTTCCTCCTCAAGGGAATGGTCCTCAGCACCTTCATCATCTTCAGCTGTGACCCTCTCAAGAATTGAGTGCACTGCAGTGGGGTTCATCTTTAGCACAACCCTGCTCAGACAACATAAACATGAACACTTAAGAGATATCCCAGACTGGACAGATCATTGTGAGGTGGTGACATAAACATACCTTGGCCAATCAAATTTAACACTTTCAGATGTTGTCATGTCTCCATCCATGGTGTGGGACACCCTGAGGAATCGTGGAGCTGGTTGGTCTTGATCCTCCTGGAATTTCCCTGTTAAAATGGAAGAAAATTAAAGAAAAAACATTGAGAAAAGTTTCTTGCTTCACCTCAATTCTAATGGTGTCTGATAGTGAATTACGTTTTTTACCACACACCAATAAGCTCCCTGAAAGTGAGCTCCATCTTGGTTTGGTCAGAACTTCCACCCATGAACTCTGTTTTCACTTCAAGGTCCTCCAACTCCAAATGAAGCACTTCCTTCTGCAGAGACTTCTTGAACCATGGACCCCTTTCCTGATCCGAACGCAAGTCAGGAATGGGAAAGCGTACAGCAAGGCCTAAGACTGGGGCGTTGACAGTGAGCGATACATGACAATTGGCAGGGGTGTGGCTGTCATCAAGGAAAACCTCTGTGAAGGCCTTGTGCTGTGAAATAATAAAGATCTCCATTACACTCAGTGAGTAGAGACAATATATATATTAACCCATTGAACAGTTTAAACCAATATGATGATCATTTATTTTATCTGATCAGGCACATAGGATAGAAATGGGCAGATGTATGTAAAGTACTGTGTGTTGCTTCACGAATTGAAACAACACACCTATATTGAGGCTATATTTTTGTATATAGACAGCGTTCTACATATTCTGTTCATACTGAAGCTGTTTAATATACAAATTATAATACAACTTACAATGGCAACGTAATAAGTGAATTATGTGCATGTTGTTTATCGTACCGTCAAGGGGGTAGTCTTTTTTGTGTGTGACTTGTCATTATAACTAAAGGGGATACATTTCAGTAAACTAATATTAAAACATCAATACATTATAAAACATAAATTTTTCTGAAAATTTTGTTATGTGTATTTTTATTTTTTGAATGCACTTACCAAGCTGACATGTTTATTATATGACGTGTACATGTGAGAGGCCATCATTTCTGTGGTGGCCAGTTTCTGGGGCTGCAGTAGTGAGTTAAGACGGTCTACAATGCTGATGTCCAGCTCAGAGCGCACAGGGCCCAGTTCCATCTGGATCTCAGCTTTCCGGGGGATGGTGCTAAGACGCACTTGGCCACCCTGCAGGAGCAATCAAAGGAGGAGCTGACTAAAAGCTGAACAATGGTGTTGTTTCAAATTTGAAAACAGGTGAGGCAGTTTCATGTCAGACTGATGGATGCTTCTACCTGAGGGCCTCTGCGCTCAGCCAGCTTGTAAAGCAAATGAAGGCAGGTGGGAGGCGGCGCATCAGCACTGGCTATGGTGTCAAATGTCAGGAGCTGAAGTGTGACAAGTCAGCTAATGAGACACACGCTGCCAGAAAGAACTTTCAGATATTTTGTTTATAAATATCATGTTTATCTGATTGAAGCTTAGAGTAGCACTAGATGTGCTGGAGAAACTCTAACCTCAGTGTACTGAATGCCTCTTTGGGAGCCACCAATGCCAGCATCAGAGGGAAACAGGCACTCCAAAAGCTCCATCTGGTTGAGGGAAACATCTGTACTGTAAGTGCGCAGGCTGGATCCCTGGCAGTGTTCATAGCTTATCTTCAGACCCTGACCAACAAACCTGCAGACAGAAGTCCAGGTGACACAGACATTCAATCATTAATTTCATTGTGACACAAACTACAAGCAATATGTGTTTGTAAAAAATAAAAAAATAAAAAGTGTAATAAAGATAAAAGTGCACCTGAGATGGTCATGGGGACAAGCCTGATTTAACACCATTCGAGACTGAAGGAAAGCTGCTGGAGCAAGTTGGCCTAAACCCACCATCCTGAAAAAGTGTGAGGCCATAGGCCCAAGGGGACTAGGAGTTGCATCTGGTGGTGGTAGTGGGTCAATGTGGAGGACTGAAACAGCCAGACTGCCCAGTGTGAGCTTCAACACCAGCTCAGGCCTTGACTCATCACCATGCTTGGATGGGTGGGCTATAATAAATATAAAGACAGACAAGTCATGTTAAAAACAATAACCTTGGGCCACAGAGGGTAAAAGGTTTACAGGATTATATAAAGTAAAGTACTTAATCGGGAAACTTCACTTATTAGCATACCTTCAACCAACTGAGGACTTACTCAGAGATTAGCTGATTTGATCTTTGATAAAGAACCTGCATATTGTTTTCCTCTACAAGGAAAAGAGCAAGTACGTTGATATTTTGTATTACTTACATGTCTGTCTGAGTAATTTTTGAGGGACTTGTGAATCGCGTGACTGGACAGGAGTTTCATTAGTCTGCTTCTCTCTTTGTCGCGGTACATCCATGTAATCATCCCACAAAACCTACAAAAATAGATGCCATATCATCAGCCGAGGGACGAACAAACATCTTGATAAAATAGATACTTGTAAACCTCCTCCTTTTATACTTTGTTTATAAGCACGGAAAGAAAAAAGAGACTTACTGTCGCATTTCCAGAAGGAGATTCCCCTGGAGAGGCTGAGTAGTTGCTATTGAGAGACAAGTCCAAGTCCACAGTGGGTGGTTCACCCAGAGGAGGGAGGGATGACAAGCTGTGAGACATGTCCATGTCAGCCATGGAGAAGAACACATCATCTAAACCAAGCATAGAGATGTAGAAGAGACATAATGTTCATTAAATGCAAAGCACTCTGACGTATATAAACAGGAAAGAATGCTGATTGAAGAGTCGTGCTAAAGTCATACCTCGACTAGAAACAGTTCTGGTGGTCTGGCTGTCAAAGAGGTCGGGGTCTGTTCCTGGGATAGTGGTTTCCTTCTTCAGGCAGCGGTTCAGTTCCATTTGGAGCCGATACTCATCTTCTTGCTGTATTGGCCGACTCTTTCTATCCTTGGCCCATTCCTGTGCAGCTTCACACGAATGGGAAGATATTTGATGTTAACTTTGTAGATTCACAGTTGAATTCTCAATTACATGTATGCACAGTTCTCCTCAACTTTTTTTTTTTTTTTGCATTTTATGTCATTTTATTACTGCTGTCACCTCTATACAGACCTACAGGGAATCTATATAAGTAAATCTTATCTCACTGGTGTTTTACCGAATCATTTCAATCATTGGTTAACCAAGTAATTTGCTCACCTCCACCAGAGAAAGCCCCAAACATGTCCAGAAGAAGATGGACTTGCCGTGGCGACAGGAGAATTACAAGTGTGTCGATATTTCCAACAACATCCAGCTGGAAAGTAAAGCAAGCAAATTACCTTAAAAATAACCTATAATTTACAATACTGAGGACATGTTCAGTTACATACACAATTTTATCAAAACTTGTCGGTGATATTACCAAAAGTTCCTAAGTTATTTACCTTTGCACCAGGCATAGCTAGGTTGTTTTTGAGAGTGAGGGACAACTCAAGTTTACCCCAAAGACTCCCAACTTGAACAGGTTCAAAGGGTGTTGTGGAGGAAATCGGTTCTGTGAACTGAGGATGTGGTTCACAGATTATTTTAGGATTCCAGCTTGGGGAAAGCTTTGGCTCAGTCTCCTGTCCAAAAACACAAAAGAGATAACCTTTTTTAAAAAAAAAAAAAAAAAAGAAAAAAAAAAGACTGATTTGTCATACAAATCTTAAATTCTAATTTCAGATTTTTCACCAACCGTTGGAGGAGGTGAAGATTTACAACCAGCTCGAGGTGCATCTGAGAATTCATCCCAAAATATGGTGATGCCTTCCATCTGCAGGTTTTTATGTGCAAACGTAGTTGGCTGATGCACATTCACACTTGAACTCTCTTCATCTGTTTCGTCGCAGTAAACAATCCTGTACCCAAACACATACCAAAAACACAATCAACAATCTATACACAACTACAGAAATTTTCCTCATGACAGCAGATGTTTTTGTCATTAAGACCTAAATTGTACCACATTTATCAAAGCTCAGTTTGCTTGTCCTCATCTGTAATAGCCCTTGCATTAATAGTGTTTCCAACTGTTTGAAATGTGCCTTTATGAACCACCAGTTTGTCCAGACTTACTTATTGATTCTAATCTCAAGCGCAATTCCAGTTTTAGAGTTTTCTGGGATGTGTTCGACCCGAAGGACAGTATCCAAAAATGTCACCCTGACCCTTCTCAGTACTGCAAGAAATACATTCACAGAAATTACTCAAAATAATGCAATAAGTTGGTACAGTTATTTAAATACAACCATAGTGAAAAACATTATTTACCTGTCTCTATTGTTTCTGCAAACTTTTCCAGTCCCTCAAAAGGCTGGAAACTCTCTCCCATATCATCTGTGAGTTTCTGGCTTAAACATTCTTTGGCAAGCTGCATACTGCTTGTCATGAAACTGGACCAGTACATGGGTTCAATACCAGATGCTGAAAAGACAAACAGAATAAATAAAGTAATTTTTACATTCAATACAATTAATTTACTACAATCTCATCATTTTTACTTTTCTCAACCCGTTTTTCTCCCAGTCATTATGTCTCGGGGTACATAATGAATTGAAATATCTGCCTACCCGCTCTTGGTCTTGGTCTGAAAACCATTTCCAAACCCTTGACCTCAAGGGCACAGTTTTCCTGTAGCAAGGCTGCCCAAGGAACAGTCAGTGAAATAGTCTGGATGAAGCCTGCAATAACCTCAAAAGGGGCATCAGCTGTTTCTAGGAGCTCATTCAATGACTGTGGAAGAAGAGCAGTTTTGTTTACTTTCTGCACAATCTGTTTAAAACATCAATAAAATTAAAATCACGGCAAGGCTAATATCAACATACCCATTTATCCAGCGGGACTTGTGCAAGTGATCCAGTTCCTTGGTAAAGGTCTAAGCTAAGCTGGTCCAAGCTTAGCTTCTCCTGCAGAAAATTTCCTAAGTAGCGATGCAGGAGGTATCTGCAAGCCCGCTTCTTGATGGACTCCGAAAATGGCCAAGGCATCTTAACTTAATGGGTGAACAACAAAGAGGAAACTAAAGAGATGAGGGTCTACACTAGGGATCCTATACCTACTGGACACTTTATAAATTATTCACTGGTATTACAGCTGTGTCATCCTGTCGACTTAAAGACATCCACTACTTGTGAGCTCAAACATCCTTCATATCCCAGAAGTAGGGACACGCTGGAGGATGTGTTGACACTCGGGTACGTGTGTAGGAATTGGTCCGACTCCAGTTTGCTGCACCTACAGAAAAACACGTACGGTGACCCATTTAAATTCCACACTTGGTAACACCAACCAGCTTAATATGTTAGTTTAATATAGTGACAGCTTTCAAAGCATTGTGACAGAAGCGTTGTAATAGAGATACAAGTTTATGCTGTACGTATATTAAAATTTATCCGGATTACAATTCAAATCTTACGGAAACGTTACAGTTCTCTTAAACACATCCCCATTCTGAAGCCAGTGTAAATAAGTTGACCAAACGCTCTTGCGAAACAAATGTTAGCATGGTAGGTAACAGCTAGTCATTAAGTCCGTAGCTGTGCTTTCTTAAATAGAGATGTCATGGGGTAAATAGGCAGGAGCAGCGATGTCACTTATGGCTAGACAAAGGCATGTCATAAAGCTAACTAGCCAGCTAGCAGATTTGAGCTACCGCTGTTAGCTAGCTAGCCTATGAACCACTGTTGTAAGTAGAAGTGAGGAGGCATTAGCATAACAAGCTAACGCCCGGCTAAGGTTGCCGTCACATGCTTGCTAACTAGCAGGTTAGGCTAACCTAAAATGCAATATCTGTCTGGTTTAAGCATCCTAAATTTTAAGATGTACACTCACAAAAAACATACTACATATGCTCGCCAATTCGGCATGCAAGCACACATTACGTAAGGAAGAGTTTAAGATATTGGTGCAGCTTTTAAGTTACCTTCTGACTGAGTTGTTTACAAACACTTTCATGACTCCGCACCAATTGAGCCTACACGCTCCGGACACCGGGGTGGGATTAGGCTGTGACGTCATAACATGGCGGAGCTCAGAGGAGCGGCGTACTTGGTTTGACTCAAGGTTTATTAACTGTTGGTAATTCACTTAGACATAAGGCAAGTAAAGCCCAAACAGGGAGCAGTGTGATTAAAGTGTATCCTGTCTGACGTTGCTTCCATCTCTGAACTGGGACACTTATTTTCCACAGTGACGTTATTCTGATTGAACCTCCTCCACGCGCAGCTTGGTGTGGGCTGGAACTTTCCACAAGCCGGAAGAACACAATCAACGAGGAGGTAAGAAAAAACAACGATGTTTGTTTAATAATCATATTTATGATCGTTGGATTATAATCAGTTTAGCCGTTGATTGCCGTTCTTAAATATATATACAACATGCATGTCTGAGGTACCTACGCGTATAACCATGGCCTGGAGAAAGGGCGGATTGTTTGCTAACATTGCAGTGCAGTAGCTTAATTTACCCTGAAACATTAGCATTTTACATCAACTCGGCCAGCCTATATATGGTTTACTCTTATAATGTATGTGATTTAAAGTCAATATTAGTATTTGTAATAACAGTAAGCAAAGAAAATCGTGAATAGGACGAGGTTGTTCTAACCCACCTCAAGATGTCGCTGTCATGTCGATGATTGTGACTTTAGAAATTAACCTGTTAATGGTGTGATAACTGCATAATATGTAACACAGGTGATGCATATATTTCTGAAGCTAGATCTACAAATAAACAAAAGTTAAACCATCCTTGTAACATATGACGTGCCTAATATCATCTGAAGTATGTATGTGTGATGTTGTAGGTCATTCAAAGTGTTGTTTGATTGGTTAAGGTAGATTTACACATCAAACATTTTTGTTATTGAGGAACTAAAATTTATTCTAAGACAGCAGGAAGAAGAGTTGGAAAAAAAGAGTTGGAAACCTTGGACAGAATATGCATCTTCATTAAGACTGGACTTTACATGAACTAAGATTACTTTAGCTAATGAGCCCCCTGATTTTAGCTACTCTGAGCAGGAGACAGTTAGCTGTTCCTGCTCTTAATTAGTGGGAGGGTTTTCAGACACCCTAATATTATCATGACTTTTTTAAATTATTAACAAAACAAAATAACAAAAATAAATTAAACTGAACTGAAACTAAGTTTCAAGGGACATTATCTTGATTTAATGTATGGTACAAATACATATTTAGTTACTAGTTACTTTTCCTCATCACTTCTCTCATCTACATCTTGTATGGTACAACCTCAGATTTCAGAATTGTCTGTTTAGTCTGTACTTGTGAGTAATTATTAATATTATATACTACTTTCATCAGTGTGCTTTCAATATACCTTCTTTCTTTTCTTTCTCCCTTCTTTTCTTCATCATAAGGTCAAAAAATGGAACATGATGAAAAATTATCTTGTAATATCAAATATACAGTTGTTCTTGATTCAAAATTTGAGATTTATAAAAGTACAAACCATAAAATATCTTTTTGTTTCTCACGAAAATGGCTTCTCGATGTGGTTTTCACCTGTCACATCCTCATCAGAGTAATATCAAACCTCACGACTACTATTACTTTAGGGTTGCTGCATATTTCACACCCTGTTCTTCAGTCAGGCAGCAGTGTTACTCATACAGGCACCCAGCCAAGGGTGAAGCAATGATAAACAGCTGACACTCAAGGAAAAACACTCCGAAGAATGCATATCGCAATATGCCTTGACACATATTGAGCATGACAAGATTGAACTTGTTGAACAAATGCACTGATGCATTTGTTCTGATTGTGTAAACCTGTGCAGGTGTTAGTTTGACTAGTGTTGGTATAAGATCATTTTAACTGAATACATGGCCACAGCTGATAAGTGCAACATTAAAGTAAAGATTCTACAAACTCATTTATACATCTTAGGCACACTTCTGGGCTCTGTAGAAAAGAGGATGTGTAGACTTTCATATCAGCACAAAATACAAGCGCAGACTTGTCAAACTGAAATACATTTGCCTCTTCTCTTATACAAAGTGACTATACTTAGTTCAGAAGGACAGTAAAATGTTGAACTGGAACAAAGAAGTATTATTTTCATCACATGAAAGGTTTCACTGTTTTGTTTGCACAGTTGTTGCTGATTAGTAATTCTACTAGTAATTCTAAAATAATCCACTTTTCACTTAGTAAAAAGCAGAACTGTCATATCACATGTTTTTCACTTCTGTCTTTTTCTCTTTGTATGTGAATTAACCTTTAAAGATTTTTTTAACACATCAACATTGCTGTTATATTGCAGTCTTTGAATTTTACAGTACAGAACATTTTCTAATGTTTACGACTGGTTGTTAGATGTGTAGTTAGGTAGACAGTGACACACATTTGACTGTATTAGTATAGAAAATACTTAAAAGGAGGAGTTGTGCCCAGTGAACAGTGACATGGACACAGTAGAAACCAGGTGGAGTCATTAACTGCAGTGGTTCTGAGAGGTTTATGTAATGATTGTGGATTACAATGGTTGGCAGTTCAGTAAAATCTGTGCTTTACTGCTGAGTCAGTCAGTAATTGTGTTGTTTTTGTCTTACAGGGGATGGAGGTTGACTGTCCACCTGAAGACTCTATCGTTTCTTTTGATGAAGACTGTGTGGAGCTTGGGGGCGTCAAAGACATGAGATTAGAGGCAGAAGCAGTAGTTAATGATGTGCTTTTTGCCGTCGCAGAAATGCACGTGTCCCAAAGTCTCAACAATGCATCAGATGTGGCCTACATAAATGTGGAAACGAGAGAGGGAAATCGGTATTGTCTGGAGCTCACAGAAGCAGGGCTGAGGGTAAGATGCACTAACAGTGTGACACCCAACGTGTTCTTGTTTGATTACTCCCCTTATGAACCCTTCAACCTGCAAAAGATGCAGAATTTTATAAGTCAGTACTTTCTACCCAAACAGGTGGTGGGCTATGCCTTTGACCAAGTGGATGAAGATTTGAGCACCCAGTATCATGAGACTGTTTACTCGCTTCTGGACACGCTGAGTCCACGTTACAGAGAAGCCTTTGGGAATGCTTTGCTCCAGCGGCTGGAGAGGCTCAAGCAAAATGGACAATGAAAAGGACCAAGAGGGTTTACTGATGTTGTGTTCAGAGATGAGCCAGTAATAACCAAGTCTACTGAAATACTATATCCTGTCATGTGAAATCCACCTGCATAGCTACCACTACAATAAGGGGTACCCTGCAATATCAACTTTGTGTTCAGAGTGTCATGCCATTGAGTGACTTCATGTCAGCTGCTTGGGACTGGCTGCATGGAATCTGTTGCAACATTGTCTTGTTGACTTCAACTGTGGAAATATCTTCCAGCTTTCACATGTTACACATGTGCAACTGTGCATATTGTTTATAGAGGTTTTTGCACCTTTTGTACTCGTCAAAATGATCTGAGAAAGAAACAGCAAGTTGTATGGATATTGATCCAGTTTTATCCCTTGCTCTGCTTGCACTAAAGCTGTGACCTGAGGACTGATATCTGCTTAAATATGCCAACTATTCCGCCCTCATGCAGGTGTCTCAGTTTAAGAGCCAAAGCTATATTCTTTCTGCATAACTCAAATATAGATACTGCCTTAATGACTAACTTTTGGTTGGGAAAAGTACAAAGTCTTTTGAGCCTCGTGATGTTCGGATGATTTTATATTGATGAAGGTATTTTGTGGGGCTGTGACTTAACACAGAAAGCTAGGTCAGAAACAGAACTCATCAGAAACGTGCTAATATAATTAAATGGAGCTGCTCTATAGAACGTGGTTTATCAATACCACTTATCAAATTGTGTTTGTTACTTTTTTCTCCATGATGCACAACATTCCATCTCAACATTGCTTTTCAATTTTTGCAGAAAAGGTAAAGCTACTCTTGATGTGGTCTTGTTTTAAAGCTTTAAGTTTCTTTGCATGGCATTTGTTCTAAATGAAAACTGACTTTTGCTTTAAGATGTTGGTTTATTATACTTGACTTGGTTTATATTTCTACTTTTCTTTGCATTCATTCCTTATTGCTGACCTTTGTTCAGTCCAATAAATTCAGTCATTTCTAAAGTGCACCTTTTGACTGCCTTTAAACTGTAATAAATGTGACTGCAGACAAGTTAACATTTCTCAGAAGTGAGGCTAGTTTTTATCTACCTCAACAGCCCTGACATTGGTATTTGACTTTGTCCAAGCATCACAAATGTCCAACTCATGGATTTATGTTGGAGTCGCTGATGGAAACCGAGCCAGGACACTACTGAGAAAAGGCTGAAACCACAGGCTTGTATCACGAAGCAGGATTAAAGAGTTAGTGAGTCGTCTCCTGGTTCTGCCCAGGATTTTCAGTATCATGAAAGTCATTTAATTCTTTCCAGGGGAAAATCTCAGTGGTTACTTAACCCTTTACACTGAAACTGCTGTGGAGGAGGTTGTTTGATTTAGGGGAATAAAGCTCCACCTACTGATTAATCAATTCTACAAAATTCCATGGACCTCAGTGCATGGATACAAAGAGAAAATTCAGTGTACTCAGGTCAGAGTGAGGAAAGAACAAGTGAGAGTATATGTTTTTCCTCTCTAAATCTATGCAGTCTTTAGTGATTAAAGCCCATGTTAAACTTGCAATATTGTACTTTAACAGCAAGCCAAATTTACACTTTGATTTATACTTTTACATTAATACTTTACACTATATCAGTGCCAGAGTTGCCATTTTAAACTCAAATTGTGTTACACACCAAAGATACAAAAATACACTTATAACCAGAGTGATAACATTAAGAACCGCCTTTGTGAAACCAGTTTGCATGACTGCTGTTTGGAAGTATTCATTTCCTCATTACATTTCTGCCACTAACCACATCATCATGTTCACTTTTTAGAGGAAATGAAGATTCAACAGCATTTGTTTTATATCAAGTGCCTAAAGTACACAATATTTTGGCAAGACCTCTTGGCATTGTTTTTTTTTTTTTTTTTAAAGCTCAGTAACATATTGCACAACATGCATTCAGTACATGTTAAACTTCTTTATTGTAATTCTTCATATTAACAAAATGCATTTCCACATGTTTGATAGTACAAGGTTAGTAACAAATTACTACAAAAATGTTTGAGAAAAAGTACAGAATGTACCTTTTCTGACTACACAGCAGCCAATAAGTTAATACATTTGTATATTTGTGGAATGTAGCTCACAAGTTGATGATAAAGAACTGCATTATTTCAGAACCGTTACTCTTAAATCAACTGTTACACAGATGAGATCACAGCAAAAAAACTCAGCCCTGTATTTATTTTCTGTCAGATTTAGGATGAGTATGAGCAGAAATGTCTTGCAAACAGGTGACATCTTAAAATCAATTTGAGAAATGAATAAAATTAGATCTTAAGTAGAATTCGTTCGTATTCATATGCTTAACTCAATCCCTTTTAATTTATTGTGTTTGTAGCCATCCTAAGACACAATCTGGACTGGGAACTTGATGCAGAACAAGTCATTGTTGTCCTTGTCTCTCAGTTCCCATTTCACAGTCAGCTTTATCTAGAAACAGCAGAAGAGAGTCGTCAGTAAACAGAGCACAAATAGCTTCTGGACAGTTTTATTTAAAGAGAGGTCAAAAAAGTACAACCAACTTCCGCTTCAGCCAACAGAAAAATAAAATGCAGAAACTAAAGACTTTGCATGTTGGTGCACTTCATGAAAAGTTACCTTAAGGGGATTGTTGTATGGTACTCACCGTAGGATACTCAGTCTTCACAGGTAATGAGTTCATATAGCTGTAGCTCTGCTGCTTCTGGATAGGACACTGGATTCCAGACTTGCAGCCATCATCGTTGGGAATGGGAAACGGAACGGGAACTCCAGCAATTATTCCATGAACCACTGCTTTACTCGTGTCAGTCTCCACATCTAAAACATAAAACATAACTGAGATGTCATACCTCTGGGATGGTCATGACTGTAGGGGAAGGTATTTCAGAAAAGACACTCCATACTCACTGCTACTGAATGTCACATTGACGCTGTAGCTGTCTCCTCTGTGAAGCTGGCAAGGCTGACTGGGACAGGGGGCTATGTCCACCAAGTCAACTTTACCAGAAGAGGAACCTGAAGAGGTAAACCTAAATATTTATAAAATACTCTACACCAGGGGTGTCAAACTCATTTTAGTTCAGGGGCCACATTCAGCGTAATGTGATATACAGTGGGCCAGACCAGTAAAATAATATAAATAATAGGATAAGAACTTCTAAATAATGTCAATTCCAAAGTTTTTTCTATGCTCTTTGAATGAAAAAAGTAAATTCCATAATGAAAATGTTTACATCTACAAACTACTTCAACATAACACGAACAAATATGAACAACCTGAAAATTCACAAGAAAATAAGTGCAATTTTAACAATATTATGCCTTAGTTTATCATTTAAACAACGTACAGATCACAGTGGATCTACAAATACGCACAGCATTCAATAACAGGCAGAATATTGGTAAAATTCTACATACTTCTCTTAAGATATTTCAGGTTGTTCATTTTTTTTTTTTTTTAGATAACTAACATTTTTTGTAAAAGCTAGTCTGTAAATGTAGCCATTTTGGTGTAATTTTCTTTTTTTTTTTACACTAACAACAAAGACAAAAATGTGCAGTTTTCATTATTTATAAGTTATTATGATAGTATTTTACTGGTCTGACCCACTTTAGATTAAATTGACCAAAAATGAGTATAACATCCTTGATTGTGAATATCTTCAGTGTCATTTTTGCATTTCACAAATTCATCCCACGGGCCAGATTGGACCCTTTGGCCGACCATTTGGACCCCGGGCCGCATGTTTGACACCTGTGTTCTACACTATACACTTTTAGTTTTACTTCATTTTGCTTGACAGGATTATCACAGCTCAACAGGTGCTTCAGCTGGCTACTTGCTAAAGTCAAGTTATAGTCTGAGTTTACCTGTGGTTTACCTTTAATAAGAACTAAAAGAGATATGATGCATTTCAGGATTCTTCTACTGTTTCAACAATTAATGCATTTTCAGAGTTGTGTTTTCAAGTTAACAGGAGTCTGCTGTCGTTTTTAGACCTGCTAATGATTATTTTTAATCCCAATAATGTAGACACTCCTAGGCCTGTTCTTGTGTCAGTGCTAGAAAGCATACAATGCTAAATGCACAGGAACTTTTATGTAATATCCAATTATTTTCTATTGCATTTAAACATTAATTAACCGGAATAAAGAAGATGTACCAACAATAATTTGCCAAAACTAATTCATTATCGGAGATCAACACAGTGTTTAATCACAACTATTGTGTTATTTTCTAAATGTTAGCAGCCCTCTGGTATGTTGTTACTTCAGCTTTTTTTAGTCACCAGTAAAACATGTGTCTGAACTGGTTTACCTCAGTCAGGTCTGATTAACACTTACCGCAGTCAATGAATTTAACTGGAACCGCGAAGGTGAAACCAATTAATGACAAAAAGACGACGAAACCAGTGCGACAATCCATGTTCCTGCTTTATCACAACCTAGAAAAGAGAAATAAAATGAAGCATGCGGAAAGAGAGGTAAAATTAGACTGGTTCCAGCCCAGGGTGAATCAATACACTCCGCACCGTCAGCATGGTTTGAAATCATATGACACTAAACGACGGCATAGAAAACAAAGTTTAACATAACAAGGAAGTGTAATTCTTATGACACAGCACTGTGGTAAACAAACGCACACATACGTAGTTTTCACTTCACCAAAAGTTAAAGTATAAGTAAGTGACTAAGATAAACTCCATATGGACAAACTGTACCTGTGAATCGGATGAACCTGTTTCCGACTAAAAACACGACCTACCCCTTTTTGTTCCTTGGATCACGAGATCGAAAACACGCCTTAAATGGTAAATATAATCCCGGAAGACATACTGTCAGGAAATAAAGCTGCCTGGCATAATCCTTAGGTCCTATCTGCTCTACGCTATAGTTATCACATCACACCATAATGCATTAAAAAAATACTTAATGTATTACTGTAGCCTCAATATTAACTTTTGGGTTTATTTCTGTTGTTTAGGTTGTAAACAACCTGATCAGGCTGTTCCTGTAAAGCAAACATAAGGTATCAAAGTACCCATAATACACGACAGTGTGTCATGATCAGCAGGTATTTTATCGAATCAGATTCCAGTTTTCTCCAATTTGGGCGTATCTATTTGATTGACAATTGCTAAAGCCAATAAGCATGTTGTTTTTCCTTGTCTGTTGTTGAAGGTGGGGCTTATTGCAGTTTGTTATGGAAGATGTCATTCGCAAGAGTAGCAATGATAACTGCGTCAAAGTCGAAAGTATTAAGCCTGGCTAGGTAAGGTTTTATTTTCTTATACAGCCGAAATCCTGAATGGTAACTCTGATAAAAGTTTGAAAACGATCTTTCTTGAAAATTAGATGTTGAGCACGGGTTGCATAGCAAGCTAGCCTGTTTAGCAGTTACTGTTAGCTAGCTAGCTAGCTACCCTACTGTAACTATCTGACATGTCATCACTACTGTACTGTATGTTTTTGTAGGGCTTCGTCTATTCTAAACAACTTCAGTGTGACCCAGCAATTGCATCGGCTTCCTCAAAGCTCCCAACCGCTTCACACACTCAGGCTGCATCAGCGCTTTAATAGCACATCTGCCCAGGAAAAGTCAACTGTGACAACTGCCTCTGAGGATAAAATACATCTCACAGAGTCATGTTTAAAGGTCAGCACAGTGGTAAATTATAAATGTGAATATGTAGTGTCCATAGATTTAGCTTTGTATAGAAACTCTTTCTATACAAACACAGAATTTTCTCTTGTGTTTAATTTTTGCAAGATGTACCCTATTAATTATGTTCATCTTTTAATTTAATTCAGAGACTAAGCGAGATCACGGAGAAAGGCGAATACCTCAGAATACATGTGGAAGGAGGAGGATGCTCTGGGTTCCAGTACAAGTTTTCAGTTGACAATAACAAGAATGAAGATGACAGGTAAGCAGTCACTAACCATAGCTTTGGCTTTTTACCTTCATTGTAATCTTACCATATACAAACCACGATGTCCTCCCTTTGTCCAGAGTGTTTGAACAGGGAGGGGTTGGTGTTATCGTGGACCAGGACAGCCTAGAATTTGTGAAAGGAGCCACTGTGGATTACAGCCAAGAACTGATCCGGTCTGCCTTCCAAGTTTTGAAGAATCCTCAAGCAGATCATGGCTGCTCCTGTGGCAGCTCTTTCTCTGTCAAATTATGACCCTGCCTCCCAATGGCCTCCTTCATCATCATAATAGTATTTTATACCCCGATTTAACAGAGTATTTGGTGGATCTGTGCTAAATATATACATAAACATATGTCATAAATACATTAAAATGTCAAAATAGATTTTCACTAAAAGGTCACAAGAATTACAGAAGTACACTGCAATTTCTGTACAGATGTCTCTAATAAACTGGTTTTTCAGGATATTATATATTGCGTTACATTGTCAATTCAGAAATCAACCACTGAAGTCATAGTGATCCTGATCCTCATTTGGCTGAAACATTTTTTTCTTTACAGATGTGGAATTACTTGAAGAAATTCTTTACAAAGTATGCACGTTTATATACAGTGACAGTCACTGCTCAGTATCAGTGAAATTCACAATACTCAGCTGTAATAACTAGTCTTCAAACATAAGACGATCAGTTTTTGCATTTTCCTCAGTATACACAGCTTATAGACTTGGCTTTGTGTGTAAAATTTGTAAATAGGCTATATATATATGAAAGAGCAAAACTTTGTTGTATTTGTTTCATCCTAAATAAAATAATTACACATATTTTTCTAGATTGTGTGGTTTGTGTTTGTGTGCATGAGGATGTGCTCTTTAATTGTTTGGACCAATACTTAAAGGACACACTTTTGTGGTAAAATTAGAATGATCAAAGAGAAGACAGGAAGTTATTCTATTTATTGATAAGATATATTGAGCAATCATAGCTTATTACACTGATTTTCTGCGTTATTAATTGGTCATTTTTGCTGTTTTTGACTCAGTAAACATATTTCACTCAAACTTTAAAACTCAAGTTCATGGTTTCTTCTTTTTTATTAAAGTGGAATTTAAGAAATGTCTCACAAAAAATATACAAAAAGAATATCTACAAATGATATTTACACTGGTGTAATGTAAATCAAAATATGCAGCGACATTTTTTGTAGTTATTCATAATACAAGGAGCAAAGGGTTTTGCACTTGTTATATTTTCTCTCTGATAAAACATTCCATTGAAGCAATATACCTCATTACACAAAACATGAACTTAAGTGTTGAAAAAACGTCACACCCGTCATGAAAATGCGACAATAATACATCATAGCAGCACACTGAAAAGTGAAAAGAATCGCAACAGTGCATTGAAACATCAATCTTACAGCTGTTGTTTTGTTTTCTGAGGATTCTGGTTGGGTCGGATTGTCTTTCGTTAAGCCATGCACACCATTTACCACCTAAAGTCCTCAAACAAGTATGCACACATTAACATGTCATGAGGGGAACACTGCAGAGGAAGGCTTGAGGTCAACCAGTCAATAACACAACCACATAAACAAACCATAAATGAACCACCAGGGTTAACACAGTGACCAGGTCAGGTGTACAGTGCATAGTATGCTTTGGCATGCTGACATCCAGAACATAACAGTGGATGTTACATTCAGGAGGAAGGCCACAGGATTTGGAATAAACATAGTAAAAATAGCACAAACAAATGACTATGTGATCCAAAAAGTAAAACAAACATAATACAAAAAGAATGTAGACCCTCATAACACTCGGATTAAGGCTAATTCAGTTTGCTACATGGTTAAAAAATGGCATTGTCAGTAACAATTTCATAGGCCTACCAAGTGGCAGAACTGCCATTTGGGACATGGACACAGATACTCTCATTCTTAAAAAAATAACCCATCACTGAAATGATAAACATCTATTAGAGAGCTGTTTTATTTTTTTTTCTTCCAGTAGTGATGTGAAGTTGTGAGAGCAGGGCTGTTTGCTCACAATCAGGACTGATGCTGTGATGAAAATGAGCCTTGCACACATGCATGCACCTAGTTTTGAGGCAGTAATTCAGTTCACCACTTTCCCTCATTTACAAGCTGCCAGGCCCGTCCTCCTCCTCCACCTTGAGACTCATTCTTTAATGGAATATGTCTTCTTCTTCTTCTGACGATGACGACTTGCAGACGCCCAGACTCTGTAAAGGTGGACGGTCCACTGTATTTTTTTAGTGAGGGGTATGGACACACCTCCAAACAAAGAGGCTGAAAGGACACAGAGAAAAGGACACATCACTTAATATTCAGTCATCATCTCATCTCCAGAGGAAGCGAAGTGCACACATTGGACCTCAAAGAAGAGCCAGATATAAAGAATTTAATATTTTTCTCAAATTCTTGTATCCAAATCTGTTGAAGGAATCATTTGCTGTAATTGTAACTTATGTTTTCATGAAATTATTTCAACAGACTTTTAATTTTTTGTTTGAAAACCCTATACACGTCAGACTTTCTATTTGACACAAGTGGCATTTATCATGTTTCCACAAGTTTACTGCAGTTACAAGTACTGAATGTGATGGGGCAAGTTTCTGTGAAAATAAAAAAATCTTATGACAAACTTAGGATAAGAATATGTAAATGTTCTTGCATGAGGCTCATTGTTTCCTCCTATTGAAGTAAATAGTAAATGTAAACAGCTTCATATAAAACTTAAGTACTGGTTTGACTTCTTTATTGAAATAAACATGAAAAAGAGACAAAGATATGATTTAATAGGGCATAGCTAATAAACCTAATTTAATCTCTCACGTTTATATAATACAGAAACTAAAATAAATAAATAAAAAAACAACAACTAAAAATAATAGACATAAAGTTATGAACACTGTGCAAATGTCGTCTTGTTACATTTGTCGTAGGTTATATCCATTATGGAATTGTCTATTTTATTTATTTTTGCTGTATAAATTTAGGTTGATTATGGTCCTGATGAAAAGAATGTGTTTAATGATGCACACATAAAAAAGTCTATAAAATAATTACACTTTAAATGTATTAAAAACAAAATAACCAGCTCGTTTTGAAAATGTTAGGAGTAGGAAGAACAGATATTAGTGTTAAACATTGGACGTAAAAGTAAAATTAACACTCAAGTGAAGTACCAATACTGTACCTGGACTTTATTCTTTTACATCTCACTTTTATATATTATAAACGTTACCTTCTGTCATCTCCTCCAGCGCTGACAACAAAGCGATCTCCGTTTGTGAAGCGTATATTTGTCAAGTGAGCAGAGTGGCCCAGAAAACGTTTGTGTTTGGCCTGAAACAGATCAGAGGTCACCCAAGTCACCATTTTCAAAAGAAAGTCAACATATTTACCACAGAAAGGGCACTGCTAATGCACATAGTCACACCAAGAAACAAAAATATTTGCAGTATAGTCTATTACCTGACACTGGTTATTAATTCAGTAGTAATCAGGGAGAGCTAAACAATGTTTGGAACCATTAGGTTTTAGAGCAAATCCCACAAAGAGCTTGAAGAACAGTTTGGACTTTGAACTGAATGAATTATCAATAAAGTAAATAAGTAAATGTTAAGTGCTTGTTTCATTGTTTATGGATCTTATTGGCAAAGTTTAACCAATGCATTTATTTTTATCAGGTACTATATAAAATAACAAAACTGATAAATGAAAAGAAGCTGATTATTGCATCCAATAATCACTCAGACCATCAGCAGAGTGAAATATGCGACTATTTCAGGACAGTTAAGTTGTTGATAAGTTATCTCCAGCAGTGTCACGATTTCATCATTGGTTTTGCAATTCTGTTTCGTAAAAGACTGAAAATCATGCTGAATAATGACAGACCAGTTTAAAGTCCTGTGCTGTTGTTTGTTACATTGACTTTTTTGAAACTGGCATTTAACCCAGAAAGACCCAAACATCAACCGTCGACCAAAAGCATCAGTTGATCTAAACTGTTGATCCACTAATTCTATCAATACATGTAAATAACTGGTGTAAAATGCAGTTTGTCGCCTTTTCATGGTCATCAGATATGACCCATTTGGACGTTTAAAGGCTCCAAAGAGAACGTGGAAACACCGTCATCTTCTACAACATTGATTCAACAGTAAAATCCATGGAGTTGGATCAATGACAGTGGATGGACACGCTGGGTTTATGTTCAGTTAACGATATATTTTACTGAAAAAGGCATTTTATCATCAGTTGTTTCTGTTTTAATATAATAACCTTTAACCTTATTCTGAAGTTTTATGACCATCTACATGATCAGTCAATTAAACATAGGAAAATGGATGATTTTCACTGGAAAAAATGCATCGGTCAGAGGATAATGTTAGAACAAATTGTGATAAATCACTCAGCAAAGGTCAAATAGAGAGAAAAAATCATTGGGGAACTGCCACAAAAGTCACACTGGGTCCTTATGGGTTAAGCATGCAAACATCTTACATTATGAAATCTTGACACACACAGAAAAGTGACAAATTAAAGGAAAAAAAGCTTTGATTTAATGGTTTCTTTTTACATAGGCAATGTCCCCATCCTTTCAGTAGTTAGATAGTAAGAAAACCTATTTCTATTCTAATATAATACTGTAATATCTTTTGGAAGAATGGCGTTTATGCCTCTAGTAGAGTTTACAAACTTGTTGAAGATGTTCTGATTTCTTATAATTTTCCACCTGTCAGTAACAGTTTCAAGGTGTAGATATACCATGGCCTTGAAGAGGAGCTAAAATATTTTGAAGCTACATTTTGATGAATATGTGGCCACTTGATAAGTATATACAGAGAGCCAGCACAATAGAGCAGAATTTCTACACTGCACCTGCTTCAGAGTTGAAAAGATATGAAGAGATATTCACAGATTATGGTGCTGAAGTTTGTCCTTTGCATTACTGGTCCAGCTGCTTTGAATAAAATCAGGTTACAGCTTATAGAATGCAGGTACAAAGGAGTGCTGTTTGTGTTGTAACATTTCATGCAAAACTAAATTAGATTTTTATGGCTACTTATGCGAACTAGTCGAGCTATCACCACAATGAACAAAAATTATTTTATCTACAAAATACATTGATGGCAAAAGATATGAAAGAAGAACTACCAGAGGAAGTGTGGGGAAATGTGAAAGAGCGTTTCATCATTAAGTCACTGAGAGATTAAAAAAAAATAATAATTAATTATTTTTTTTACTTTATATAAAAAAAAGTCACTGAGGGATTTTTTTTTTTTTGGAAGTGACTGATTCAGTTCTTTATGAGACCAAAGCAAAAATCCTCACACTCATCTAATATCTAGGGTTTTGGCTTTAAAATAGAAGGTTCATTCTCTTCTTTATATCCTCTTCACATAATTCTGAAGGATTATGTAAAGGTGACACATACCTCCTGACCTGAAACTTTGATGGTTGCAAGTTTAAAAAGCTGTTGCCAAACACTGGCTTTATGGATCCTCATCTATACAGGCACTATACAATCGATAATGTAAATGCTTTGGATTAAAGAAAGACCAAGAGGAAAATACTGAAGGACGTGTGACGGTTACTTGGGAAGTAGATACTGAATAGGGCTCTTACTTTGTATTTTTTATTTATTGGTTTGTCTGTTATGCTTTTCATCATCAAAAAAACACTGTATCATGAACTCTACCAGTATTTAACTGTCTTTGATGTGATGACCTCTGTTTCTTTCAGTTTTCTGTGTTATAAAAGTGAAAATCTGACAAAAGTAAAAGTGTAAAACATCTTAGTTATGGTATCTTTGCAACTCTGAAGGGGCAGGAGTGTAGAATGGCTGGTCTGTAGTGTTCATGTCTGTATACGTCTAATCAAATTAATCAAAATGTGGCAATAATAGATTAATAAAACATGGGGATAAAATAATCAAAATGTAAGAACAAATCAATCATACAGTGGCCTCAATATGCAATTTTCTCTTTATATGATCACATGTGAATTAGAAAAATATCATTTCAATTCATTCTAAAGCATTTTCATGAGACTCATTACTGTCCGACAGAACAAAAACACACAGGCAAAGAAGAGACAATAATAATAGTATTATTTGATCATACTTACAAACTTCTCAGGACAGGGAAAGTCAAACAGCTTTACCATTCCAAAGTCATCACCTGTGACAACGTTAAGGCCCGAGTGGGACACACATGCACAGGTTACGTCTGCTTTATCAGTGTTTCGGGACCAGATCCCAATGACCTCGTCTCCAAGGACACTGAGCACAATGAGGAAACAGCGGTATTTTAATGCCTATTCCTCCAACGTACATACAGTATTTACATCTGTGTGCATTTACACATGGACGTACTCACCTTGTCCACGTGGCCCAGGTAATCCTGTCGATCTGTGACTGCTCTGTGACCTGTTTCCCAGACGGCACCTCGTACACAAGACGTTTATAAGCACCAGTGGATATCTGTTTAAAGTCGAAGGATACCAGAGGTCAGAAAGCAAACCGATGTGTGAGTCATAACCTTTCACTGCAGAGCTGAAGACACATCACATAGTCTGTACCTGGATGTAGGAACTGTCAGCAGAAAAGTCCATCTGCATGACAAAACTGGGGATGTCCCTACAGCAGTTGATGCGGTTCAGCTGCGGGCCAAGTGTCAGGTCGTAGAAATCAACTGCGCTCTCAGTGGAGCCAACAGCCAAGTAACGCGAATTAGGGCTGAATCTATGGAAAAAGCAAAACATTGCAAACTCAGAATAAAACACTAAAGCTTAATGTTTCATGTGAGTTAACACCGGATTAAAATGAGCTGATTTTGTCCAACCCGGTCTGAATAAAATGCATACACTGTGCAAATAATCTCAAAGTCATTTGTCATTTCAGCTCCAGCTACGTCTTCTTATGACCCAAAACTGGAGTTCACGTCCAGACTTCGAATAGGTTTTAGTTATATATGAACTAGTGTTTAAAGAGTCCTAATCCTTGCACTTGTTTAACCCATAAAGACCCAAACATCCACCAGTGACCAAAAGCATCTACTGATCTAAACTGTTTAATAGCTGATGATCCACTAATACTATCAATACATGTAGATAACTGGTGATTTTCACTGAAAAAAATGCAAAACACAGAGGATAATATTGTAATAAATGGTGATAAATCATTTAAGAAAGGTTAAATCTAGAGAAAAAAATCAATTGGGAACTGCCGTAGAATTACCACCGGGCCTTTATGGGTTAAAAAATGATGCTTCAATCAATAACAGGACAAAAGTAATTTTTTGATGCTGTTTGAATTATCAAGTCAAAAAAAGGCAGTTGTTTGTAAAACTCTTGTAGAACCAGACTGTGGATGTAAAAAACATGAACAGACAAACCCAAATGTTGCAGAGGTATCATCATTGTAAATCTGTCCACAAGCTGCTCAGTCACTGAAGATGTCTCTGCATATCTCAACATGATCAGACTTGTCATTTTCACCTTGCAACACTTTTAACCTTGCTCCGAGAGGACAAGGTAAAATATGTGGAGGTAAAGGCTGGTTTGGCGTTGAGGATGTGTATCACATGAGAAAATAAATGCAGTCCACTGAGCTGTTTCACATAAAATTAGAATAAAATAAAAAAAAACAAAAAAAAAAACTTAAAATTTAAATATCCTTACTGTCTTTGCAAACAAGAGTGACTTTCTTCACTTGTAGAATTATATTGTGAACAGACAAACATCATATACATACAAACTGGATCAAAATGATCTGTCTCTTGCAATTAGCCACTTTTCATATTGTTTCCAAAATAAGGTCACATGAGGAAACAGCAATTCTAGCTCCTTCCCACATGTTGAAGCACTTTTCTACCATATGGGTAGATTTAAATATATAAATGCAAGTCTATTCCTATATTATCATATAATGAAAAGAGTTTTTCTGTATTAAACCAAGTCCTGGTCTCTTCTGAAAACCTAACCACCATCATTTGTCAGAGACACAGTTTTTATTGTAGCCTCATTCTATTCCTGCAAAATACCCAAAATGCCATGGGCTGTTAGAACAGTATAATGTTGATATACACTTATCTACAAATGTTGACAGGAACATATTTTTGGCCCAGACATGTTGAGATTATACATGTCTGTGGTTTGCAATGATATACAATGGCAATATTTTATTCTGGAGATAGAGGCTTTTTGGACCCACCAGTGAGAATTCAGTATGTCAGTTTTGTTCCAGAATGAGGAAGGTAACATGTTGGTTTAACCCTGCTTGTGCCTTGTGTAGACGGTGTCACACTACTATTAATACCTGATATCCTGGATAGGGGAGCGCCGGTCTCGTTTCTTGCCCCAGATTTTAAGAGAGGCGACAAGAAGGATGATGAACTCTCCATTCTTCATGCCGATGGCCACCATGTCTCCTTCAGGACTGTAGCTGATGGTTCGTGCCGGGTGGCCGAGGTTCACTTTATTCAGCATCTTCTGTTCTCCCAATGAGAAGTTATTATTAATCAATTGTTATTGATGTCTTAAAACAATACAATGATACAAAGTATACAATAGTTTTTGGAAGGTGTGTTTGTGTATGAATGCAAAGTGTATCAATGATAATGCATATGTCAAATGTACTAAGGTTATGATTAGGGCTGCACAATATTGGCAAAACTTGCGATATGAGTGTACAGCATTGCGATAACGATAATATTGCAATATTTCTCGTTCACCTAAAGAAATACCAGTTTCATCTACTACGAAAAATGTTCCTTAACAATGTGAAAATGAGCCAAAGGTTTGTATGCTGACTCAATTATTTATAATTTAAGACAAAATACTGTACTACTACAATCAATTACAATTCTGTCCAAGAACCTGGTGATGCTGCTACCACAGACCTTCAGACACAAACATAGTCAAATATTTAGTAATTTTATTCACATATAACAATGTGTAAATGACATGGATGTACTTCATAATAACAAAAGTGCCAGAGTACCGCCATGTAAGAGCTTTAATAAAACACTATTCCATTGCTTGCCTGGTTTGGTAAATACTGCATATAAAAATAAAATAAAAAATAAAATCTTTAAATATAAGTATTCAGGCCTTGCCCAAAGTTGTGCTCTGAAAATATTCACATCTTTTCAACATTAATAACGGGTAAACTTGCATTCAACCAGCAGCAGCAGCATTACTTCAGTTTTTTTGCTAGAAAAACTAGTATGTTAGAGTGGTAGAGAAAACCACTCTGGTACCCCATGGCATGTAAAACAGAAAGTTAATGAATGTCTGCGATATGAATATTGCACACTCGCGATAATGATATTTTTTTAATATCATGCAGCCCTAGTTATGATATCATTGATGTGTTATATGCTGTATATCTAATGGGGATAGCAGGATGATAAGCTGATGGCTAAGTTTTAAATAAACTAATATAAACAAACAGATAAATTAGAGAGTCTCTGACCTTCTCTGCGATGTCCCACAGACGTACAGTGCCGTCCTCTGCAGCAGATAGAAACACATCTCTGGAAGGATGTGTTCCCAGTCCCCAGATGGGTCCATCCATGTGTCCATTCACCAAGATGTTACATGCAGCATTCTTCTCCCCTACTTCAATGATCTCTGCATTCCTGGTTCCTACAAGGATTTTACCCTGAAACAGCCCAAACAAAATCCAGATTCAGACTCAGATTCAATTTACTGTCATTACACATGTACAAATACACTGAAGTGAAATATTATTTAACATCTAGCCAGAAGTGCAATAGCAGTAAATGTAGGAAGTACAGAATATATAGTTTAAACAATAATTAGCCTATGTACAGTGGGCATAATACAGTCGCAGAAAAAATGATTATATCACCCTTGTTTTCTTCAATTTCTTGTTCATTTTAATGCCTGGTACAACTAAAGGTATATTTGTCTGGACAAATACAATGATAACAACAAAAATAGCTCATAAGAGTTTAATTTCAGAGCTGATATCTATCTATTTTCCATGTTTTTTTGATAATAACCAAAATCACTTCAGTTCTTACATCAATAGTTATGTCATTGTACTGCCAAAAACAGTGCTTTTAGACATTCCATATTTTCTTTTCTGTCTGTTTTAGTCACATGATACACACAGGAGTTAGTGCTTGATTGCATAACCATTGTTTTTGATGACTTTTGATGGTCTAATAATTTTTTCTATGACTGTATATGCAGATGTAAGTGTTATGGACAAATACACTGAATAAGTGCAAAGGACATAAAATGCACGACAAAGTAAAACTACAGATGATGCGAAATGATCATAGTAGCTGTCATTTAATTCTATACTGACAACAGTGTCCTACCTTCCCTCTGCATACAGAACGAACACAGTCTATGATCTGTCCAGTTTCTAATCTGAAGGCTCTGCAGCGCTTCAATTCCTGGTCCCAGAGCTTCAGAGCACCTCCCTCTTTTGATCTGTAGAGGAAACATTATTAGATCTTTCAACAATGATTCATCCCAAATATCTTAACCAGTGGACCAAGAAATAGCTGTTTTAATGTTGCAGAGGTCCACTTACGGTCTTTCTTTGCCTCCGGTGACAATAAGGCCATCTCTCAGGGTCGTGTACATGGTGAACACGGGGCCCGTATGAGCTTTGGCCACTATTCTTACTAGAATGTGTTCCTTCCACACACACACATCCCCACTTATGGTACCTGTAAATGTCAAGTTATTCTGAAAAGAAAACAAATCTGCACTAATCTAGTGGCCTAATAGAGCAGAGCGAGCAATGCAACAATAATACACAGCACATTCAAGCAAACAGTTCAATATTTGATCAAAAGTGTAATATGTAGCAGCAATAGGCAGGTTTTGACATTTAAAACTATATGTATGACACTGTTTGGAAATGACTTACAGCTCCAAATGCTACAGACAGCATCGTCTGCATTCGTGCATCCTCTATTGAACTCAGTACTCCCTTCTTGCTGAGTAAAGCTCGACCTGCCAACGTCCAGAAACGCACATGCTTGATGCCCACCGACACAAAGTGTGTGTCTGAGTCTGGACGAAACTCAGCCACGAAGATCCTCTGGGTGTGACCTATCCGACTGGCCACTTTGGCACCTGACAAACAAAGACGAGTTGGGTGTATGCAGGGATCTGAGCTAAAGAGACTTAACGTGAAATTTTGAAAGTTTTATTTTTTTATACCTTCCTGCCACTTCCAAATAGTGACAGTGTGTTCAGCATCCAGGCCCACAGACAGCAGGAGTTTTCCTGTGGCACTAAAGCTGACGGAGCAAACGCCGCCAGAGTGGAAACAGCGCAGAACCGACAGTGTCTGCTTGGTCATGGCGTCCCACACATGGATAGATGGAGAAGTGGCTGAAGGAGACACAAGGCAGAGACGAGAAGCATTTGTCTCAATCTGAATCCTGTGACTTGTTCATTTCTTGCACTCAAATTCCAAATCATCAGATATAGTATGAAATGACAAGAAAATAACTCTTATTATTATTTGGTTCCTTTATTTTTTCACATTCCATTTCAAATCTAAAAAACAGCAGAATGATGTTTTAAACATTACCACAGATTGCAGTATTTTGGAAGATCATATGATAGAATCAAATATACTGTAAGAAAATGTCTTACCATTATTAGACTGCAATGATGAATCTAATCCTTAATGTCTGGAATTTATCACTTCGTAGCGCATTTATTTTAATCTATTTTTGTCATATGTTGCTGTATAAGAGTTCTGAATGATGTAATTAGTGGACAACATGGATGGACGTGTTATTGTGATATGCTTCTACATATCAAAGTAAGTGCTATTTTTTATTTTATTTTTTGTTTTTGTCATTTTTTTCTTTAAAACTGGAAAATGGAATGTGCTGATATCATAGATAAAATGCTTGCATACTGTATATTTACATTTGCAATACAGTACTGTGCAAAAGTCCGTGGTTTGTTATTTTTGATTATGTATATCTATTTTTCATTCTCTTTTCTTCAGACAGAACAATAAAACACAGGAAGTACGTACAGTGTCTTAAAAGAGGCACGAATACTGAACTAACTAAATGGGTTCTAAAGGTTAAAGTCACTAATTAGTGTGACCTCTGACCTCATGAACAAACAGAAACATTTGATGTGTATTAAACAAAATCTGGCATAAAACATAAGGAAATGAATGCAACATATTGTCTGAACAAAAGAGTCAAACACATATTAAGTGAAAAGGGAGGTCACACCAAATACTACCACTTTGGTTTATAGAAGCTTTAATTTCCCTGAAACTTGTTTTTACTGCTGTACATACTTCACATATATCCAGATTGTACCTTAATACAGAAACTAAGAAATGCATATGTGTGTTGTTATAACTTTACTAAACCAGAAAATGTAATGTTGGCCTGTACACAGTACTGCATTGTCACAAAAATATACTTCTAAACACACAGCGATTCATAGAAATATGCAAGTTTATGTTCGATCGACTTGGTTGTGTCAGATGACCACTAGGTGGCAGTGACTTAAAAGAAACTGTAAGATGAAAACATGCAGATCTTGAATGTTAAGGAGTGAAATCGAACATTTCTTACCTGACATGTCACCAGTATCACCTGAAAAAAGGGGAAATCTCATTTAGTCATTGTTTTTACATTTTCTAACAACCTGTGATTTATGAAAATAAAAGCCACATTACATACAATAATATTATTGTATGTTATATTACATAATTCCCTGCACTGGGCTGTTTCTATGTGTATTTTTGCTCCCTTCACATGTGAGAAATGATGCATATATGAACACAAACAGCATATATGCAGAAATCCTGACTTTGGTTAAATCCTACATAAATTTCTATCTACTGTAGATGATAGTCCCCTCACACAATGCACAACACAGCATAGAGGGAAGAAAAATGACGAGGCTGGTGACACAGGAGGTCAACTTTTCACAAACATACCTACTTGGCCAGTTGCCACCACGTTGGGGAATTTAGGATGTTGATTGATTGTCAGGCACAGAATGTCATCACTGTGTTCTATGTAGAAACTTTGGCAGGCTGCAGGAAAACGCACACAAACCACACGCACATCACACACAGACAGAAAGTGAGATACATATATGCAATGTTTGCTTTTCAGGTAGTAACACTGTCAGCACTCGTCATCTTCTGGAGTGCGTTTCTGTCCTACTTACAGGTCGTCAAGTTGAGGACGATGCCAACTGAGGCTGTGTGGTAGATGATATCGGCCCCCTCGTTCAGGTAGTGCACGTTATTGCGGCAGTCATTGCCACGGTAACCAAACACCAGATCCAACACAAGGTCCTGTGGGAGAGTCAGAAAAAGAACGCCAGAAAAGTCAGAAAGGTCAACGCCATGACAGCTAAGATGTTGAGAGCCAGCTGCCGGCAGAAGTACGTCATCATTCGATTACAGCATCATCGAGTCCCTCGAGAGGCTGTCTGGACAGCACACGAGCACACAGCGGCTACTGAGCTGAAATAATCATATTAGATACCAGCATTTTGAATCATTTGCTTCTTTGATGGAGAAATGGCTCCCTCTGTTTACTATCATGCTTCTACTTTGGTCAGGTAGTCCTCCTACCTCAATGGGTCTCTTCTTTTTTCCAACATTGTTTGTCTGTAGCTTCTCTGGCTGTGGCAATGCTCTGCTGACAGGAGGCCTGAAACAGACAGCAGAGATAAGAGGACCGCCACAGAGCTGCTTATCATTCTGATGATGATAATGATGATGATGGTAAGAATAATGATGCTGCAGTGTGACACTAATTACATTGCACAATACAAATTATTCCATCAGTATCTGCACACACATACAGGCAAAAAATGGTTTTACTTAGAATTTGCATGTGTTGTTTTGATATCGGTTACATGTTCTCAGAGGGAATAATTAAAGATAAAGAGTGATTTGACTCTACTCAAATATGCAATATTGAACTCTTACAAGGTGCAAAAGCATAAATAAATATAAGGACATTAAATTTGAATGTTTTATATAGAATTTCTCTCTACTCAGTGTCCAAAATATCACACACACTAAACCTAAGGCTGGGCAATAGATAAATAATTTGATTAATCAAAGTTCTGCTGGCTGAAAATTGTAAAAAAAAAAAAAAAAAAAAGCCTCAATTGCAACACTGTACCCCCCCTTTCTTGCTGTTTGCATCTTGTAATATATTCATTGTGAATGTGTTTCTACAATCATATGTCTTAATTTTTGACATGTCTGTATAGCTTCTCATTTGCCCAGGCCATCGTTCTTCTAGGTAGTTCTTCTAGGTAGTTCTTCTAGGTAGTTCTTCTAGGTAGTTCTTCTAGGTAGTTCTTCTAGGTTCAACTGGACTGGATTCACTCTTTTGAAAATGTTTTGTTTCTCATCCAAGAGACTTCTTCAGTTCTAATAACTAGTAGGGGAAACTGGATTTATAAACCTGTGGGGGGAGTGGTCTGTGTAGGTGTTAATCCATACGTTAATGGATTTAAGTGTTAGGGTTGTAGAGGGGGGGGGGGTGGGGTGGGGTGGGAGGTCAGGGTCGTTGGTGGGTATCATTGAGTGAATTCCAGGGTCATTGACGAGGGGGTGAGTTGCTGTCCAAATCCTTCAGTGGGGGTTTGTTTACTTTCAGGTGAGTCCAGGTGTGGGGGATTGTTGGTTGAAAACTGTTTGGGAATGTTATTTCAAATGTTGTTGTAGGTTTTTGGTAAGTAGTGTCTCAGACCACCACCTCTGTTCAGGGAAGGATTTTCTACTTTCACAAAAATGGCTTCTTTGAATCCTCTCTCAAACCATTTGTCTACTCTGGCCAATATCCTGATATTGCCGTCCTCAAAGGAGTGTCCTTTTTCTTCCAAGTGAAGATGGACGGCAGAGTCTGTGCCTGAGGTGGAGGCTGTCCTGTGTAGAGCCATGCATTTATGACATTTTCTAGATTTGTCTTTAGTTTATTTAAAAAAACAAAATAGATTGAATTTTTTTGGCCACTTTGCCCAGCTTGTGATTATGTAATTGCACAGGCTGACATTATGAGTTCTGATTAATTGTGCAGCTCTAAAGGCTAGTGTTCTTATGACTTTTTGACAGTCAAAGAAGAGAAACAGAAGGGAAATAATGTCAAGTGTCTTAAAGAACATACCAAGAAACTGTAATATTTACTCAGATTCAGAAAACTTTATTTGTCCCCTGGGGGTAATTTAAGGCACATGTGAGCAGCATGACTAGAAAACAGGACAGTATTTAATCTGACTCTGTTGAGAATGAAGAATATAAAAGTGTCTTACCTGGACCCTCTTCATGGCAGCACAAACAAGGAAAAAGCCACAATTAGAAAATGCTTTCTTACAAGGTTCACTTCTGGCCGGTGGACGCACACATAACTCAACACCTCAGCCACTGAGGACATCAAATACAGTAGTCAGTGCCAGTGTGTAGCCATGACAACCAAAGTCCATTTCTATGACAACAGATGCCCTGAACATTGGATGACTTACATCACTGACAAATAACAAATCTGGGTCCATCAAATGCCAGTGAAACCTGAACAGATGGAGTAACTTCACAGTAAGACTAAAGATGAGGATAGAGAGTCTCCATTCACCAGTCAGGTCCAGGATGTCTCCATGTACCAGACTTAAAACCTTTTCAGGATATTTGATAAAAATTTAGGACTTAGTTTTGGTAAATCATCCTTCTTATTATTCAAGCATTGCAGGAAAATATAAAGATAAGTAGTATGTGGTAGTTTGAAGAGGAAGGTAGAAACACAGTAATAGGGTCCATTGTAGGTTTAGAGCTTTGTAAGAACAGAAATACTTGCCTCCAATTGATAAAAATAAATCAAATAATAGCTATATGAAATTAGATAATACGATTGTGGTGATACAGACTTCACAAATTCAAATACAAGACTTTTTAATGAAGGCCTACATTTGTCTAAAATTAAGACGATTTAAAAAATCTCCAGACATTCGATGTTTCATATTCTACCAATCAGCTTGAAAAAAACTCTTCATTCAAGGATATGATGAATGAATGAATGAATGAATGAATGATGATGTATGAGTGGCTTGACTCCACCCAAAACATTTTCCACCCTTTTGACTTTGACTCAAGTAACTTCAAATATACATCTTACTGCACTTAGTGAAGTATTTAAGTAGTAAATATATGGTAAATGATGAGGGTAATGTGTCTTTAACTTCTTTTGATTCATCAGCTTTTGAATACATTGTGTGCATCTTTTGTACAAATGCAACATACAATGACACAAGAACTTACCTGACCACCCCTTGTCTTCAAGCAGAATTAAAGAATGAAGCAGGATAATGACAGATGGACAGCCATGAAAGGAAATAAGAAGAGCAGAAAAGGATGAGTTACTTCAAAAAGGCAGAGACAGGGCTGGAAAAGAAGAGTTAAGTTGACTAAAGAGAGCAAGTTTGTTTTTGACTTTGAGTTGCAATAGCTGGATGTATTTTCATTTTGCTAAAAGTTACTTTGAGACAATTACTCAGTCCTCCCAAAAGCTTCAATACCTTTCATCCACAGACGGCTCCTTCAGCTGCAGGTGTGGTTTAACGCCTGTCATGGGTCGCATGTTGGTGGATAAGGCCTTGATGGTGTAGTTGATCTCATTTTCCCTCGTCACATCGCTGTCGTAGCCTGATGAATGGCATTAATAATCAAAAGAATCCCTTATACAACACCACGTGACAAATAAAAACCCACAGAGAGTCCTTACTTACCTCCATCATCCTCACTCTCGATGTCAGACTCCTCACTATCACACTGTCTGATTTCCCGGCGTCCCTCGGGTTCATGGGCCCAGATCATGAGGCACGTGTCACCCCCACCGACAGTCACCAACAGGCTGTCGTCATGGGTCCATCGCACATTGGTAACATGTGTGCTGTGGGCCACATAGCGTTTGAACTTTGCATACTTCCCCTGAGGGAGAAGGAATAACATTTATTTAACACCTGTGACATTTTCATAGAATTAGCATAACATTTACATAAATTTTGAACCAATGCCTTTAGTCATGAGAGGTTCAAACAAGATTAGTTTATCAAATTAACAGTCAGATGTACGCATCTGTCTTGCCTTGACAGGGTATCTGAAGAGTTTGACGTATCCTAGGTCATCTCCTGTTGCGAGCACCTTCCGGTCGTTGCTAAGGCAGGCGGAGGTCACCTCAGTGACCTCACTGATCACAGGCCAAACACCCTCAACAGACGTTCCCAGGACACATGTCCATGTACTCCAGTCAATCTTCTCCACCTGGGCCAAGAACATAAGAATATGACAAACATGGATATAATAGTTAACAAAAACTAAGACTAAAACTAAAATGAACAACCATTTAAACTAAAATGAAGTGAAATTGTTGGTAAAATTTAGCTTTGTGTTGGTTTCACATTTCATTTTGCTCCTGATTGCTGAGTTTGGTTGTGGAACAAGTCATGTTAATACATCATTGAGAATGTGATCATATTTGATGTCACTCATTTTTTCATCCTTCCTGTCTCCTATAAATCAAAGCTTTTCTCATAATACCTTAAAAAGACTAAACCTAACTAAAAACTAGAGTAAACCTAGCCAGTTCTACAAATAAAAATACTTACACACTCGTAAAACTGCATAAAACTAAACCAACATAAAAAAATAAGCCAAAAGAGTGAATAAAATAAAACTGAATGAAAATTTCACTGCTTATATAAACTCTGAAGAGAAAAGGATAAAGCTGAATGGATAAGATGGCAGAGGAGCTGAAGTAAACAGAAGAAAAGGACACCAGCGGCTCCTGTCTGAAAGCATCTACCATCCCTGACCCTTACTTTGTTCATGTCCCCTTCCACTGTGAACGTCACTAAGTGTCTGAATGTCACTTTGTTTAAAGAAACACTAAACACTATCCCACTTCCAATGCCTAAATTAGAACAATAGTGGTGAAAAGTGGGCCGTGTTAATGCTTCACTGCCCTTCCCCGAGTCTCCTCTGATCCCGGGGGATAAATGTGGGCCAAAAGCGCCAGAACCATGGCTGCTGTTGCTGCTGATTTGCCTTCTCCCGCTGCTTACCTCTGTCGCTGGGATCGTCTGCCTCTTGCCACGAGGAGCCTCGAAAAAAAACTGCTCCTTAGCACCTGTGTTGACTTGGAGTAGTTTTCCTGTGAATGACAGATCACAGCAAGCCACGGTACTTTAATATTATGGAGGATTTGTAAAGATTCACTGAGAACATCAGGAAACATGTTTACCTCTTTTATCCCAGTCCAGATGGGTGATGTAGTTGAGGCATCCTTTGCAAACTCCAACCCGTTTACTGCTCATCACATTGTAAATATCCACAAAAGTGTCTCCTGATGCTACTGCAAGATACTTTCCAGCTCCTGAGCAAACAATAAAGATGGGTATGAATCAGTATGTTAAGCAAAACTCAAAAGAATCTGAGAATATTTTATTTATTTTAAGAGACTTCTTTTTTCTTAGTACATCAAACCAATTCCCTCCACAGCTTTACACAAGATTACAAAGTGACTTCTCGTCTAAAGTGCACACCCACAGGGATTCAGGAGTATTGGGTTGAGAAATAGGATGCCTCACATTGTGGATTAAGGTTAAGTGTCCACGCAGAAGAGAGTTTAGTTTCTTGCTCTCACTTTGTCCACCCCCACTGTTTCCCATTCCTCCCTTGCTGTCTGTATGGCCTTATTACAGAAAGCCATTAATTTGGGTCAGGCCTGCGGCAATATCTCACCGACTCACAGTGGGCAGGGAAATGTACACCTGCTGAACTTCTGCACCGCACCCACTATGAACTCAGACGCTTTTTGTAAAGTTAAAAAACTAAAGAGGCAAACTGCTCACCTGGAGAGAATCTGATATCAGAGATAATGTCCTTGCGGTGATGGAAGGATACTAGGTCCTCCAGGGTGTCTGCGTTCACAATAAGGAAGCTGCCGTCATTCAGACCCACCGCCAAGGCTTTTCCGTCGGGGGAGAAGCAACAGCAACGGCCCCCTGTGGAGGACAAGATGTTAGTTAAAGCCGTGGGAGCAGTGTAACTTCACGTCAGACGAGTTTGAGCCATGACTCACCTTTCCTGAGCTTGCGTACAGCCAGCATGCAATGGCTAGGCGAGAGATCCCATATGCGAAGAGTTTTGTCATCGCTGACGGTGGCACAGAGTGGGAGATGAGGATGAGTGGCCAGACCCCACACTTCACCTTCCATGTGACCCTGCAGGTTCATGCACGCGCACAACTCATGTCAAAATGATATGTGACATCCATTTCAAGCTTCATGAAAATGTCTGAATTTATAACGGTAGAATGTACATAAGTGCAAATGTCAGAGCTTGTACTTTAGGTTTACATTAACTCCACTCCATATCAGAGGTAAATATTTTACTTTTCATTCTACTACGCAATTTAGTTCCTTTTCATTATATAATTTTCCTACCCCTTCCTACTAATCACATGTGACAACAAAAGTACAGAGCTCTCATTTTCAGGTTGAGAAAATTGTCCTTTTCTCAAGCTAAATAAACTTCAAAACCCGTCTTAGGCTAGCTGTAAAATGCACAAACTGAGCTTATGAAAAGTTTACTTTTTAGAGGTATGTTCTTCTCTAGAGGCAGTAAAAGGCAAATAGAGTTGTTCAAATGAGCTCAATTTCAGTTACAGTAATATGAATAATATGTATAATGACAGGGACCGTTAAACTGCACATGAACTACTCATGCTCAATTCTAGTGCATTTTTCAAATAATATCCTATATAAACTATTAATATAGGAGGAAATATATTTATATATCTTATATAAATAATCCTAAATAAACATCCTTTTATTTAACTAAGAGTTGAAATACAGGGTATATATACTGGCAGTGTTTTTTTTAATTGTTTTCACAGTGTAATATTAGTATTTTTACTTAAATAAAGAATCTGAATACTTCTTTCACCAACTTTTATTCATCCACATTTATAAAAGACAGTTTAACATTTAGCCTAATACCTAAACAACAGATTAGACAACCTTTTATTCAGGTCTCCTCAGCTAATCTGATCTGATCCATCACAATGAGCCTGTTTATTTTAAAGCATTCGCAAAGGGCAATCAATTGCATTCGCTCTGTCTGCCTAATATCAGGGGAGCCTGGGAGACGCTGCAGGACCACTTAACTAAATTAACATTCTCCCATTTAGCTGCAGCAATTCATCACCATTTATGGCCCTCCATTGTGTGATTCTCTACGGTTGTGTACGTAATAAAAAGTAGTAGTGTTACAATCACTTTGATAGGTTATAGTCTGTTAACCAGAGACTGCAAACATCCTCACCATTTATCAATGTACTTCGATTTCTTTCAGAAGTTAACACCAATTTTACACAAACTTTTAGCCTCATCTTTAGCAAATTGTATCTTTACATAGTTTTACTACATGTTCAACAAGTTAAATTTGACGTTTTTTATGACCAGCACAAAGACTCTGACCTACTTCATGCATGCGTTTGCTGGTGTCTTTTTATTGCTTAATATTTTCCATTTTTCTGTCCAAGCACTAAATGCAATCAATTTTTAAGACCTCAAGTCAAACTGAATTTAAGACTTTGTGTGGCCTAAAGTGGAGGTTATTGGACTTTTTAAGGACCTAAGTAAAATCCTTTTACTACCTTGGAAGAAACCTCATTTCATTCACTAACTCCTTCACTGGAGGTAGGGAAGTCTTCAGTGTTATGGGCTGAATATGATTACATTTGTGACAGGCTGTAGGGTTGTTATTTTAACATTTTTCTTACCTGGACAAGCAGTGTGATGGGTCCACTCTTGTCCACCTCCAGAATCTCACCGTTCTTAGTTCCCACCAGGATGTGGCCATGGCCCAGAGATATGGCACGTATGGAGGGGTTGTCCTCCAAGAGCAACCCTGCAGAGTGAGTGAATTACAACATGAAGTCACAGACCTTAACTTGAACCAGAGACATTGGAGGCCATTTTCATCACAGCTAAAAGCATTGAATGATTTAAATGGATTTGCATTGAATGGTTGGATTATATCTCTGAAACTACACTGGTATAAAAATGATGCAAGTCCAGTGGAGGACAATTGATGGCAGGTTGACCTTTTTACCTTTGGAGCCTGGAGCCAGGACTGCCCTTTTGATGGCATACGTCTTGAGGCATCTCTCAAATGTGTCATCCCACAAAGCAACTATACCATCCTTTCCTCCTGTCACAAATCCCTACAAGGAAAATATATTTGCACAATTATAGCGACAATGATTCTTCCCAAGATCAAGCCAGTCAGTGAAAGGACAAATTACATCGATTTATTTAGTATAGAGGATGGTATAAATAGATGTTCAGTGAAATAGCCCTAATATTAACACTTGCACAGAATCGTGATAGGACATTCTGTGATTTACATATTCTGTCCTCTACCTTTTCTAGCGCATGCATACTGAAAACAGGGCCATCGTGAGCCTTGACAGTCTTCATCAGAAACATGTCTCTCCAGATGCAAATGTCCCCGGTGCATGTTCCCGAAAACACCATCTCCTCTGACCACCCGTATACAGCACACATCATCGTCTCTGTCTTTCCCATGTTCCCCTTGCGCCCAATTAGACCACCACCTGAAAGAGAAGCAGGCAGTCAGCTCATACCAAGATGTGTCACAGCAAAGGCAGAATTCTGCTTGTTAGTGTCTATGGCAGTCAATAAAAAAATCTAGAGTGGGTGGGTGGGTGGGTGCGGCTTACCAGCTTTATGCCAGAACTTCATATGCTTCACACCAGCTGTGATGAGTTTGTCAGGCAGGTAGGGATTTATTTTGACAACAAAAATCTTGTCCTTGCTTCCCCTGAGAAAACAAAGCATGCATAGACAAACTTTTCTTTAGACAGGGATGTTGTTAAGGAATGGATTTTACCTTGAGTTTGTTTTTCAGCAGAGTGAGAATTGCTTATAGTGATCACAGTGAGAAACTTATACTGATCAAGAAGTATTCATATATAAATGGGTGTTTCCATGAAACTGGGTTAATTTTGGAACTTTGCCAGCTTTTTAGACCCAATAATAAAAGAGAAATTTAGACATATTTCCCAACAGGATGTACCTAATGATGACCTCAGATAATGCAAAAAAAAATGCATACTCTTGCTCTGAGCTATCCCAAAATTAATGAATTTTTAATAAAATATTGGGGCCAAAAATAGGACCAAAATTCGGACAGGAAAAGCTACCTATGCATTTGATCTGGAAAACATGGCTTGAAATGGTCTTATATACCGCTATAAATAAAGACATTGTTAAATTTGACGATCCTAGTGGTTTTTCTAATCCACACATGCAGGTTTTTCATGAATCGGCATTCTCATTCTAGGTTTCGTGTGTAACCCATCGTGTCCACTGGTGTTACATGCAGAACCTGACTATTTAAATAAATATAAATCGCAAGTGATTTTGCAACAATAGTCATTTTTGTGAAATACTCTCCCTTGCATAATTAGTTCGATTCCCAAAATGTGAGAGAGCTGTGAGAGAATAAAAAGATATTCAAAAAAAATAGTAGCGCGCAATCTTCATGTCCTTTTTACTGTGTTACATGTGTATTTTTGTATAAAAATACAAAAATAATAGAAAAATGTCCTTTATCTGAAAAATAGTTTCTCTTTTATTTCAGTGAATATTTATTTTTAAAATAGACCCAAAGTGCTTCCAAACTTGCTTCATAACATTAGTCTAGATTTGGTTTGAATTTTTAGCCCCTCTGTCCTATTTTTAGGGACCAGTTTCACAGAAGCACCCAAATGCAAGTACATAATAAAAAAGATACAGTCATGTAAAATTAATCTCATTATACTCATGTGCTTCTGAGTTTTATCATCAACTTTTTTAATGGCATAAAAACAATTGTCTCCCAATGGAAAAACATATTTTCCTACACTTGTGACAAAATAGAGACAACAATATGAAGCAGCTAAACTTGGTAACATTGTGCAGTCCACTCAAACAATGAGAAACAATCATGATGGTGATGGAAACAAAGAGTCCATGTGGTTGAAACTGTTCTTGTCAAGTGAGAAAGTCAAGAAATGAGAAGTAGCATCCAATACTCATTTAGAAAATACTGTTTACAAATGTCAGTTGCAAGACATAAAAAATCAACAGACTGTCTTATAAAACTTTTTAAAACCAAAAAACCTAAAAAGCTGCCAGACAAAAATCATCTGCTGGTTTCAAGTGTTTAATAACTTTTGAACCACTTATCTTATCAATGGATTGAGGTAATTGAGGTAAAATGCAGTTTCTCAGCTTTTCAGCAGTATCAGATATGATCCAGTTAGACGTTCAGAGGCTCTCTAATGACATGGAAACAGCAGCATGTTCTACAACACTGATTCATCGATAAAAATCATGTAGTTTAACTAATGGCAATGGTTGCTGATGCTTGTTTTTATGCACAGTAATTAGATATTTTGCTGAAAAATCATTTTTAAATCACATAAAGGAAAATATCTGATTTTCACTTAAAATGAAGAGGATAAAATAATAAATAGTGATAACTCACTTAGGAAAGGTTAGAAGTAGAAAAATATTAATTTGTAAGTCAGCAGAAAAATAGTTAATGGGTTAATATAGATAAAAAGAAAAAAATCAGCAAATACTAACACTTTGGAGCAGGCTTAATACATACTTCTGAGGTTGGACAGACTGGTCCTATTAATATTTATAATAATAATAATAATAATAATAATAATAATAATAATAATAATAATAATAATAATAATGATAATGATGGATTAGATTTCTATAGCACTTTTCAAGGCACTCAAAGCACTATACATTAGTGAACCATTATTCTTTCGCTCTCACATTCTCACTCTGGTGGTAGTAAAATACATTTGTTTTGCACAGTGGGCACACGTAAAGAAGAGTGAATTCATCTCACTGGGACACCCCTGTGCACAAATTAAATGTAAAGGGGGGGGGGGGGGGGGGGGCTGTTATAATAATAATCTACTAGTGACCATTGCGACCCAAATAGATGTGATCACTATAAGCTGCTGTAAACTAGTTCACCTTAGTGCAATCTCTCCTCTCCTTGCCAAGTTTCCCACCTCTCCATATTCCCACTACACACCTTATTTTCACCTCTGCCAGCTAAAGTCTCTGCAGTTACTCTCTGTCAGGGCCTATTTTCCTCAGCCCACCTCACCACACTGCCCACCGGGGTCTGCAAAGAAGATTAGTGCATTCTAACATCGTTCCTGAGCTGCAGTGTGACCCTACCACACAACCTGCCACCCGCTTTCACTGCTTCAACATTTCTCTTCTGCATAAACTAAATATGAAAATCAAATGGGACATGAAAAGGAAAGAGATAGATACTTCTATTTTCCAGGTTATATAATTTTACCTGCTGCAAAAATGACAAATTTGCATAGTGCCCCAGGAGTTATGCATGCAGCAATTCATAATGCAGATCTGGTAATGTAATCCACTTGCATCAAATATACAAGGCTCGTGTGTGTGCCCCATATCTGGTCTCATGTATCGTTTACATCCTATGTACACAGCGATCTTTTGCATCATTGTCTCTGGAGGTACAGGTAGTCAGTCCGTCACACGAGCTCAGAATTGTGTCGCCTCAGACTGTCCATGGATCAGATCAAACAGCGCTACGGTAAGTCTCTTTTATATTATATCACAGGGATTGGCTCTGGGTGGATGTAAATTAAATTCTCATTAATTATTGATCCACAGCTGGGGGCACAGTCGAACGTAACCGTTCAGACTTTGGCGAGTGTTGTAGAGAAGCAGTTTTGTGATCTAAATGGTAATTCCCCTTCTGTCTTATCCTTCATCAATCACACTGTCAGATCTGTGCAGCCAAGTGGCTTCAATTTAACCTTAATCTATTAATGTCCATATTTAAAGCAAAGGCACAAACGGTTTTTATAATTAACAAAAAGACTGTCAGTGCATGATCTATAGGGCTGGGTAATATGGTCAAAAAATATAATCTATATTATCTTCTGTGGGATGGATGATTCACAGTGTGGTTTTTTTTCTGTGTTAATGAAGTAAAGACAAAACATGACTTAAAACTGTTTTCTTTACTTAAATCATATGCTAACAAAACAAACCACCACCAGCAAATAGAACCGATGAAGTCTGTTGGATAAAAGATGAAACATTTTCAAGAACGAAACTAGTCCAGTTGACCTTCAAAAACTGCTAAGGATGAACAAAATGCAGAATTTGAAATGTGCCTTATGAAAAAAATAAAGTAACTCATCACTGGCAATGACTGAAGGAGCATTTTTACAAAGAATATACAACAAACATGTTGCTTTTTGTATATTTGCTCAGAAAGAAAAGTCTCCAGAGGACAAACTCATCTTTGTTTTGTGGTGTTGGAGTTTTGATGATTTTCACCAGGAAATGATAAATTAATTAAATTCATGTGATGTATTGCCCAACCCTGGCTTGAGCTCTTGCTTTTGTTTGTCTCCGGATATGGGAACGGCAGCTGCTATGTGCTGAAAGGCCGACCTGTGAGCATGTAAACATTGCAATATCACTGTACTAACCTCATGGCAGAGAGCTTCTCCCCTTTTCTCCAGTCCCACAGCACAATGGTGTGATTGTCATCCAGCCCCACCGAGGCCAGTCGTTTGCCATCCGCTGTGGAGGGAAAACCAAAACGGGTCCATTCAGTACAGTGCAGACAGTGCCAGCTCCGGCTTTGGTTCAGTGAGGTTTGGCCCTTGTTAAGAACATGAAAGCAGTCTGGTGGTTTTGATCTATGGCAGGTGATTCACTGACAGTGACATACATCACCAAGCTGCTCTGTCTGGAGCCAATTAAGAGAGGTGAGAAGAACAGTTCTGCCTTCATGTTATCAAAAGCTAAAAGACAGCAGAAATAAGTTTTTGGTGTTGCCTGTAAATGAGGTGTCTAGTGCATTTCCCAGTTTCTTTTATGTGTGAAAGAAGATTTTTATTCATCAGTGAAAGCATCGTGTCTGGAGGCATTTGTTAAACTTGAATGTGCTCTGTTGAACCTGTCAGGACTGGAGGAGTAAAGGCCAAATGGAAATACATCGCTTGGTTTTACCTGAAAAGTCCAAAGCACAAACTCCAAGCTGGTGGAAACCCCTTAACACTGACATAGGTTTTAATGTTTCCGTGTCCCATATGTGGATTGAGGAATCTCTGCCAACCTGTGAAGACAAAGAAAATGGTAAGTACATGGAATTCAGGCTAAATTAAACCCATTTACAACAAGCTTTCTAAAATGTGATGAGAAAAATATCCTGTCTCTCTATATAAGGACAAGTCATGTTCCTTTATAAAGCACATTGTATACAAGAAGGCAATTCAATCATCCATTTACCAAACACCAGGTTCTGGCCCACAGGTGTGAAACAGGAGATTATTTGGGCGGTGTTGCTGAATAAATTGCATTTCAAGCTTTCTACAAAAGACTTTCTACAAGCAGGATGTTACTGATAGTAGACTACTGAATTTTTTATAATGGTACAGGGACATTTTCCAGTACAAACTCTGTTACTTCAGCCTAAATGGATCTGTTTAGTCTCATTTATAGGTATTTAACATGTAAAGGTTTCTGTGATTGTGATCACAAAGAGAGCAGAGAGAGAGAGAAAGAGAGAGAGAAAGAGCAGTGAAAATGGTAATTTATACACAAACATATTTCTTCTTATGATTTATGCATAACCCATCATGATATTTTGTTATTGTTATTAAAAAAGCTTGGGAAATACTGCTTTACATAAATAAATAAATAAATAAATAAATAAATAACTCCCAGGGGAGACTACAAACAAAGGCTTTAATCAGAAAAAACAAAAATATTGAAAATATAATTAAAAGAATGGCCAAAGTATATAGAATAAAAATAAAACACAATAACATAGCAACAAGTTAAAGAATTATTCATGTGATAAAATAAAGCCATAATAAAGTAATAAGTATGGAGCGCAACTTTTAGAGATTAACAATATGCAAGGAAAACAGAAGTGTTTAACCTGGATTTAAACACTGATGCATATGAACACATGTAAGATCTACTAGTCTAAGCTCACCATTGAATGAAAATACACTTAAAATCTGTGAATATTTTGTGCTTGAAGTGCTGGCCATCACCTGTCCTGTTGCTACAAAGTCCTTGAGGGGGTGAATAGCCAGACACAGGATGTCATCATTATGGCCCATGTAGAAGCGTTGGGTATTCTGTTGCCTGTTGTACACCACTCCAACAGCAGCCACATGGTAAACTATCTCCCCAGTCTGAGTGTAAAACAAGTTACTTCTGCAATCATAGCCTCTGTAGCTGCAAACAAAACAACACATGGTGAAATCAGAGTGAGAAAGTGAGAGTTCTTCATTTTTTAAACAGGTTTGCTAAAGAAAATTCATCTTTTGTTGCAGCCTTGTCATTCAGGAGCTTCTTTTGTGTGATGTTACAAAGTCAGCTTACCCATGAATAAAGTGCAGCTTCACCCCACTCCCCGGTGCTCTCTCTCTTTTTTTCATGGCCAATGCTCGATGCTTTTCTTTGGACTGCTCTTTGAGCTGAGGTAGATCTTCTTTATAAACCTAGGAGTGTGTGGTTTGTCTCATAAATACACATGATGATTTTCAGGGAGAGATTTTGAAAGAGACTAACATCTCTGATATCATCACAAACCTGTCTTCGATATGTGAGCTGTGTCTCCTGCTCGATTTCTGAGTCCATCTCAGGTACGTCTGACTGATCGGAGTCTGACTCCTCACTGTTAGAGTCTGCCAAGGTCTCTGAATGCAAGAAGAAACAAGGTTACATCACACTCGCTGCCCTCTAAATCACACAATACCCCAGTGCACACCTCGGGGGAAACAATACTGCATCTTGCGCTAGCAGAAGTTATGGTTGGTCATGTAATTATGTGGTGACACCTCCTATTTATCAGCCAGTCGTGCTTTACAGTGACACTGCTCAAGACAAATGTATAAAAATGCTGATGAAGCAAAGTAAAGCTGTGCCAGGACAAGGCAATAAGCAGAACTGAAGCCAAGGGCGTCTACTCACAAGATCCATTAGGAAAATGAAAAAGAAAGGCAGTTAGTGTGTGCTTTCATTTCAGAAAGCGCAGCTGCACTCTGTCTCTGGAAAAAATATGACTTGGGAATGACAATGCAATTATACTTTCCAAGCTTCATTCATTTTTATTGGATTTGTCTTAATTAATGCAATGGTCGTTCCATTGCAGCGCTTTATAGAAATGATAGTTAATGAAAAGAAGTACGGGAAGGAACCAATCTAGTACATTGCTCCCTGGTGGTTTGGCACATTAAGTTCATGAGGCTAGTGGGAGCAATATGGGTGCACATGAACGTTCATAAAACCCTAAGAGGTAACTAAAAGTGTACTGTAATATGTGTCATTACTGAAATCTCTGCTGCAATGGCAGAAAGAGACATACAAGCAAGTAAGGCTCTAAACCCTGGGGTTTCCCTTCCATTATAAGGTTTACAGTTCCAATGCCTGATCGTTTTTTTTGCGTCATTGAGCAAAAATTACCTTTCAGCATATTGTAATTCAACTACACGTAATTCATAACACTCCAATCAGAGGCATTTTCAGGCATGTAGGAGGCTTAAATGTATGACTGATAGCTGTAATTACCAACCACTGATCAGCGTCAACGTCATGAAACAACATCAGGTTCATTTATATTTATTTTTAGTGTTGCGATTTTGACAGAGGAGAGTGCTGCAGTGGGGTGTATTGTATGTATTTTCAAAATGTGATCTTTTTCCCCAAAACATTTCAGCTCCTGCAGCTTTAAGCTACAGGACTAAAGCAATTTTGGGCTACGCCTAAGCTAATTACTGTAAAAACTAACAAATTAATAAATGACTAACAATGGCAGTCTGTTGTAAGCAGTTGTCAGTTATTTAGATACTGTACATATTAATCTACTCTAGCTATAACAAATTAAATAAATCTATTGTGTACCTTTAGCATTCTTTATGGGTATACTTTCCTATTTCTGAAAGAGCCAGAGTTTCCCTCTACTGCTAAAATAACTGGCTTAGGCTTCTGTAATTCATAGGTAAATTGTTATGTTGTAAAGCCACTTATTAAACTATTGGCATGAAAGTAACTAAGAATATTTCTCACACTGTCTATTTCAAAGCACTAATAAATGCATTATTTCTGCCATAATTCATAGTTTCATTTTATAGTTCACCACTTAGGCTAATATGATATTGTGTTGTTGGTGTAAAAGACTGATATAAAAAGATAAAAATTGACAGTCAGAGCATTTTTATTGTATTGCATATGGGCTATTGTAGCAGAGGTGCCAGATGGAAAATGTTAAAACTGTCTTTCCCAAACTTTGTTTCAAGAACTAAAATGGATTGCATAGATATTTTTATTAGCTCACCAATTTATAAAAATAATGCGACATGTGAATCAACTTTCCAAATTAGAATTACCATGAAAATGGTCTAAAAGTAAAAGACATAAAACAATGAGTAGTGTAAAAGCTGGTGGCAACAAAATAGTGTAGGACATGATAAGATGAAAAAAAAAAAAATCCTTTTTTTTTTTTCCTCAATACTGTTTTGACATTCAAGAAAATATGGCAGTTCAAGATATAGTTTTGTAATTATGGGTTCCAAGGAGACATAAAATGGATTTTTTGGGTCTCAAATCAAAAAACCTTTGGGAATTGCTGTGCTATAGTATCATACCACAGGCTTAAATGTATTACATTTGGAGTAATCTTTTGTAACCAAGGGTTTGCTCTTGTCTAAACTCTTTGTAACTGCTGAGCCTTTTTGTCAACAATGTGAACAAATTGCTGCACATATTGCCGTGTTTTGCATTATTCATCAAACACAGGGTAAAGCTATCATGAAAACAATGACAGTTATTACACATCTGGCAAAGCTCCTCTCACCTTGTGGCACTATATGCAGAGCCTCTTTAGACTTTCTCTCAGGGACAAATTTCCACTGGAACACTGAGTGATCTGCTCCACCAATAGTGATGACCCATTGGTAATCATGTGACCATCTGGCATTGGTAATGTGAGCTGAATGACCTAAATACTTTTTAAATTTTGCACCTGAAATCAAAAGAAAACATATTAATAAGACAGTACATGATATTAACAAAATGCACAAAACTCTTTGCTTAACTCAGTGTTCCATAAATCCAATAATTACCTTTTTTTATACATGGGTATCGTAAAAGTTTGACTAATCCATAGTCGTCAGCTGTTACTAAGACTTGATTACTAAAGTTGGCATCCACAGAGTTGATGTCATTGATATCTGAATACTTGGGCCAAATTCCATTGACTTCAGGGCCCAACACACATGTCCATGACGCCCACTGCACCAGCTTCAGCTCCTCCCTGTTGGTGACCTCCTTCCCACCTCAACAGAAGACAGACATGTTACCTCACTAACCAGTTATAACACCAGAAAAACTAAAGGCCGAGGATGTTATTGATTATCGTATAAAAGGCATTCAGCTACTTACTTGGCATCCTGTAGAAAAGCCTCCTGCCACTGCCATCATTCGTCTGCAGATATTTACTGTCTGTGGACCAATCCATGTGAGTAATGAAACTGCTGGAACCAATGCACTCGCCCACCTTCTTGTACCTCTGCACCACACCGTAGATATCCACTGAGTTATCATTGGAGCCAACAGCCAAGTGGGCTCCATCAGGGGAATACTTAAGCTCATGGATGGCCTCCTTCCTGTCCTTGATGTGCACCACTTCTGTCATATCTCTGAAGGCCAATAGAAGGATCTCACTTCAATTAAAAGCTTACATAGATAAACATAAAAAAAATAATTGAGCTCTTTGTCTTAGTCTTCGTTCACAAAGACTCCCATTACCCCGGCAAATTATATACCCACCTAACTCTGAGAACAGTGAAGGAGCCATCTTTCATTCCCAGAGCCAAATGAATGCCGTCAGTGCTCACAGCTGCACAGCGGATAGGTTCCTCCATGTTACAGCGAGCTATTAGAGCATGATCTACAAGGCTCCATATCCTTTAGACAAAAAGAGTGAGAGAAAAGAAGAGGCAACACAGTGATGAGTTAAATGAAGGACATCTGTCGGTGTAACAGTAGCCAATAACTGTCAAGAGTTTTTTTTCTTGTCTCTTATAACAGATATGTCTACAAGTAAGTGGAGTTTTGTCTGTAATTTATCAACTAGAAGAATGAAAATGTCTGCAGTTTGACTAAATAAGGCACAGATGACTTGACAATATCGGGATGGTATTGAAGCATCACCTGACTGAGCGGTCGTCACTTCCTGTCATGGCTAAGGGTTTGGTCGGGTGCACAGCCAGAGCCCAAAGCTCGCCCTCACAGTGACCCTGCATGATGAGGAAGGGCTTGTTCCGATCATGAACCACCACCTCGAAGATCTCGCTGTCCTGCGTACCAACAAGGATGTGATCTCCTCGCCAGCACACGCTGCGCACAGACAACCCTATAAACATACACACACACTAAAAATTAACTAAAATTAAAAAAAAAAAAAAAACATGCAGTATAACAATAAACAGAAGCAGGCAGACATTTACCAAAGCCTTCCCAGTCATTTAAAGTGGTATAAACAGCCATTTGCAGGCAATTTTAACAGGAGGTACAAAGACAGCACATTGTGTCAAGCCAGTCTGAAACTGACAGTGGGTAATACAAAGAGAGAAGGATGGAAAAAGCATGTGCTGTATACATATGTGAACACAACATCTGTATACGGCGTCGAATTGCAACAGACCTTGGACTTACTAACAACAAGAGGAAGAGCAGAACAATGTGGAGACTTCTACAAACAGACTGACACGGTTTAAACTCTGCCCTAAATGACATCACCCACCTCGGCTATTTTCACCTCTAGCTACTGTTAGGTCCGAGATTACAAATAAAAGACATGGAAAAAATAGAGCAAGAAAGAAATTGTTAGATGTACAGATATTTTCATCTAACATGGATTTTCTGTTTTCTTTTTTCAGGTAAACACAGTTTCATTGGCAAGTATTTTCTACTGATATAACATGAGAAAGTAGGCAGTCTGCAATCACCTTTATACCCTTGGTCTGTTTCCCTGAGATCAATGACAGTAATTGGTTTGAAGTTGAGATCCCACAGCCGGACACAGCCGTCTCGGCCCCCGGTGGCAAAGCCCTCTTCACAGGCATTCATGCTGAAAATCCCTGACTGGAGGAAATGACAGGCTGTCAGTAAGGATCTGCACAATAAAATGAGCAACGACAGAACCAGCCACAGTACAGACCGCGCAGTGCTACTGCTACTCAGCCAGGCATTTTGTTTAACAAGGCTTTCACTATTGCAAACCTGCTATAATGCCCTCAAGACAACACAGAACTAACAGGAGGTGTAATTTGTATGATTGTTACTGGAACACCCCATTTTTGGCTTAGTTATTGTAAACACTGAGAGGCTCTCTTGTGAAACATGAGGGACACATTTTGTAGTAGAAAAGCAGGAAAAAGCATGTACTGTAGTTATTATCCCCTCCCCCATCCACCCATCCCTTCACCCAGCTGTTGATCTCATAGATATCATTTAATCCTGTGTAGCAAAAGGCTGATCCTTTTCTACTGAAGGGAATCAAACCAAGCCTGTGTGCATGGGTTCAACCATGTTTTGAGTTTATTGGATGCTTTCACTGTCTTTTTTCTGTACACAGTGCAGTAAGGTCAGTGGAAGAAGCTATAATGATTATAGCAAGAAAGAAATACAATATGAGCCTTGAAGCCGAGCATGCTCTGATGATACGAACTTACCCCATGAGCCCCCTGCACAGTCCTCATTAGATTGATCCCTTTCCACACATAGATGTCACCATTCAAGGCACCAGAATATGTGACCTCATCCTTTGCACAGGCAAGACAGAGTATGGTTTGGAGATCCCCCGTTTTGCCAAAAACACCACGTTTTGGTGTGAGAGCATTACCGCATAAGCTCCAAAACTGAAAACACAAACAGAAGAGTGAAAGAGTATGTCAGCTAATAATCCCCTGTGTAATCCTGTCATGTAAAAGCAAATAGACAATTATGGAGCATTTAGAGTGAAAATGTTTCATTCATGGTTTGTCTGGAGCACAACAACAAACACAGATATGCCTCCTTGAAAGAACACAAAGTCAAATTCGAGCCCCCCCTCCTCCCCTTCTGTGTATGTGATGCTGGGAACTCTTGCTGGGGGGTCAGTGCTGTAACCACCTGATCAGCATGCACAGACACAGACACACACACAAACACACACATGCATACACGCAGGCTCATTATTTATGAACAAGGTCATTGGGATGCACCGGCACGGTCTCGTCTGAGGGCTAAATCCATCAAACAGAGGAGGGGAGAGAGAAAAGAGAGACGCTCCGTCTGCATGGAGATGAGATCACAGGGAGAAAGCTCACGGAGGGCGTCTCAAATGGTGAGATGCGGCGATCGGCATGTGAAACCGAGACGCACTCATGACCAGAGGAAGAAAAATGACAACTATTTTTCTGCCTCAAGGAGGTCTTCCTATATTGTGATTCTTTGAAAAAAAATTTACTTCAAAAATAGTGACAACCAACAGGAACCTTAGGTGGGTGCAGGTGGTATGATATTTCTGATGAGAAAGAAAGTAATCTGGGGAGACAGTCAAAGAATGAACAAATGAGCTCTTTAACAACGGCAGCCTGTCACACCCTCACTAACACCTATCCTGCAGACTGATAGGGCTGCAGCCTGTTAACAGAAAGGATCGATTATCAGAGACAGGCATCACAGGCTCAGATAGCCCTGCCATCAAACATCTGAGGCTCGTATAAACCTCAACAGGACAGGTCTTTTGTAATCCTCAGCTCCTGACTGAGCTTTGACGGAGTATTTGCATGTGCCTGATCCAATGTGTGGGGTCGATGCTCAAGGTTAAGTAGGCAAGATCACAGGTGTGTGAGTAATCTGAGAGGGCAGTATATATCATACATATCTGGACTGAATTGTGTCAAGTGGCTGGTTGTAATAGGGGGTGGGAGACGGTTTTGTGGCCCAGCCTGTTGCAGGAGAAGCGGGGATAGATGCAGCGTGACTGCACAGCCCTCCCTGCCCGCAACTGATAAGGCAGCGAGACACGGGCACCAGCTAATCCCCTCGCTGCTGAATTACTGAGAGGAGACGGGATGCTGGAGGGTTTTATGATGAGGCCAGGAGCAGCAAAGGAAAGCACAGAGGGAGAGGAGGGTATAGGTGGAAATGTAGTAAAATGAGAAAGCTTTGAGTTGAAATCTTTAAAACAGTACTCTTTCCTCTGAACAACACTCACTATAGATGTTGCTCTGCTTAACTCTGGATTAGTGGGATGTCATTAGCTCAGTTACACCCACCAACGCCTCTAAGAAAAGCTTTTAAAACTTAATTAATACACACAGGGTCATTAGTCATTAGTTACTTTACAACTCTTCACCCTCTTAATTTTACGCTTAATATTCCCTGTCACACAGCAGTGACCTCGAATGGTGCTCAAACATGTGCTAAGTGCAACACTTAGAGGAGGTCATCTCCATGGCAGCTGAATGCAAGGACAGAAACACAACTGATGAGCTGTGGCCCATTCATATACATACTCTCAATCTTGAGGTCACCTCTGCTCAGTGGGAATTTATGGCATGTTGATCCACAGACACAAACAAAGAATTGATGATTATTTTTAAACCATGTATCATCATAACAGAATATCATTCATTCCCTTTATGTATGGACATATGCTCATTAAACTAGCTTGAGTTGCACAATCTACACATAAAACATAGCACTTTGTCTCTACATTATGTTATAAAAGTAACGTAACTGCTACAAGATGTGTTTTGTGGTGTCAGAAACATTATGAACCTCTGGTCTATTACAAACTCAGTTAAGCAGCATGGAAATGATTGGTACATTTATTTGTACTTCCCAAAAAACTCCCTGCTCTAGGACTGATACTTTTTAATAGTTCAGGAGCTCTGATGTGAGCTGACATGTTCATGGTTCTGTGGTCAAGGGACTAATTTGCCAAGTCTGAAGGAATCTTTTAGATCCTTGGTCACGACTTCCAGAGCTAAAATCTGCGGTTACTTTGGGTGGTAATATGACTTAAACCAACTGAAAAAGGGACAAGCACACCAAGTCATCCTGAATAAATAAAAACACAATTGGCTATATGTTTGGCTAAGAAAAGCTGCATGAGACGGAGAGCATTGCCAGCAGCCTTGGTCCTTGTCACAGAGGTTGTGTTTTCCTCAGCCTACTAGTGAGTGGATTACTGGAGCTAAATCTCTGGGATGCTCTGAGTGCTATAATCGCTGAGCGAGCACAGGGCTGGGGAGCAGATGTCACATGGTCCGCAGGGTGAGGGCTGGGGAAATTATGTGGGACAATTGCTGGATTGCCTTGGCATTGGGAAACCAGAGGGGAGGGCAAGAGAAGAGAAGGAGGAGGGAAGAAAGACGGAAGGATTCAACGGAGACGGGGTGATTGGGGGCTGCAACCAGAGCGAGATCTGTGTCATGACTATGGGGGAAGAGTTCAGGGGGAATTATTTGGATAGAGGAGGCAGGTCAAGCTGGATTGAGATGAGGGAGTCATCAGTGAGACGTCGCCTCTGGGAAATAAGTACAGTAGGCTAAACCTCCTGACTGCATCAAAGCCACTTAAGCATGCCACAATGTTTAGCCATGCATGGCCTGTGGGCACAGTCCCTATCTGAAAATGATTCATTCACTTCCCAATGTTTAGAAATAAGCTTCCTCTGTGGCTCTGAACTCCTTGTTATTTCCTAATGGTTGTGCCACTCAAGAAACACTACTACATGTCCCATGGGGGGGGTCAGGGAACACACCCTGCTTAAACTCATTGAAGATTTATGAACACCACTCTTCTGTGAAAAAGAACTGATAGAGATAGGGCCGGAAAGGGAGTGAGCCCAGCTGTAGTTTGTAAAAAAAAAAAAAAAAAAAAAAAAAAATGCTGAATGAGGAAAGCTGAAAAGGAGAGCTGAGTAGCAGAGTCATGGTCCCTCGCATAAAAAAAGAAACATTTTTCCCCTCTGCAGTGCAGATTACTTCAAATTTGAGAGACTGTGAGTCACTGCCTGTCCTACTTATGTTAAGTGCCTAATAACCATGAACTGTGGAATAAAGTGAATTTGCATACATCTATTTTAAGGCTCTGATATGGTCATGGCGATAAAACAGAGAAGGCACGGAGAAGAAGGGCACAGAGCCACTAGAATCTTCAACATTTCAAAAAAAAATTTTTTTTTTTCAGATATTATGCAAATGAAGCACAACAGTTCCTTTCTTCAGTTCTCCAGAGCCGGCGGTAATCTACTGCATGTAAAATGACCAGGAAGCAGCTGTACCTTGATATGTTTGACACCACAGCTTACGAGCTTGCTCGGCTGGTACAAATCCCATGATATGTCAAATATCTGCGGAAAAAAAGCATTAAATCTGTTAAACAACACTGCATTAAACCACCATTTAAAGCACTGTATTGGTCCTTCATAAAGACATATTGAAGGCTGACTGCTCATCTGATTATATCTTATTAAATGGAAATTGGACATCTGGACACCTAATTACTTGAAGAAGATAAAGGATGAAAATACAAAATTAACAAAGGAAATGAAAAAGTAAAAAGTGCGTTTGCACCAGCTGTACTCTAATGTGTGGGCTGAATTAGCAAACAACAGCTGTCTGCATTTCATCTTTTTAAAATTCCTTTTCATTAGCAGTGCACCCTCTCAGATGGGCTCTGGAAGGCTCACAATCAATCAGGCCTAACTTGTTTATGTCCCCTTTGGGCAAGCGCTCCATCCTGCGTTTATAGCTAATTGAGGCGGTCGATACTGAGCTTATGACAGAGACAGGAGAGGAAGCAAGTGTTTACCCTGTCTGTATGACCAGGAGCGGCTGCCAGAACCTTCCCTCTCCTCCAATCCCACACACAGATTGTGTTTTTAGAGTCCAAGCCCACAGACACCAAACACTGCAAAGAGAGCAAGGAAAAACAGCACATCACATAAAAGACATCACAGATTGAACAGCTACCGCTCTATTGCACTAATCACTGCAAGCCAAGTTAGATACCTCCACTGTAGCATGGGCAGGCCACAATGAAAAGGCTAATAACAGCTACAGAACAAAACAGAACAGTTGTCCAGCCCCTGGCACTTCCACTGAGCAGATTTGAGTGCTTTTGCTGGAGGAGCCTCCTATAGCTGACTGAGTGAGTAGGCAGCAGCAGCAGTGGAGCAGAAGAGAAGAGAGCAGCTCTTATGAAAATCCAACTTCACTCTGCTTTACATGGTAAAGGATGTCCTCTTTGATCCACTGCTGAATCAGTATTTGGCCAAGGATAGATGTCCCTAGTGATGCCTTCGCTCTGTTTGAACTGTACTTTATTTGGGAAGTGTGTGTTTTAATGATGAACAAAGAAAACCTGTGATGAAACCAAGAGAAAGCAAGTAGATGATGGTGCTGAAAGCACACTTTTTAAGGCATTTAAGAAGCTGCAACCAGTAAAAAGTCTGGTGATGCTTGGAAATTTACTAAAACAATTAATCGAATCATTGTAGTTCCACTAGAATTAAGTATCAAAAAGGTCACACGGCAATACTGCGTCTTATATTGAGAACTGACTCAAGCATCAGGGTATAGTATCTTTTGACATTGCTTTAATTGATAGACAGGAAGGGCATTCCTCTGAATGGTCTGGGCTGAGTTCAACTCTGACTTTCCCTGATCCAGGAAGGGGAGCAATAGAGAGTAAATAGTGCCACTAAACTGAATAGTGATGCAGCCTCTTCCGGCTTTAAACACTGTCACATCCCATCTAAATCTCCGGCCCTCTACTCAAGCAGGGGAAATGGCACAGGGGTCATCTTCCTGTCTCTTACTGCAAAATACAGTAGGTAAAACTGCACTGGAAGCCCCTATGGGAGGATGAGAGAGACACACAAAGATAAAACCTAGAGATGGTTCCGCATGATATTGATTTTTATAGTCCAAAAGCACGTTAGGTGGGGGTTGTAGTGTGTAAACATTAACTTGTGGGAAGTCTGTAGAGATCTGGATAGAAAGATAACACAAGGCTAAATACCAGGTTATTTGAAAATCCCTGTGGTTGTCAGATAATGCAAGCATGCTGAATTCCTGCACATATTCTTGTATAGATTCCATTCTGATGCAAGAGTTTTAATGATTTCCAACACTGTAAAAACAGCCCTGTGAGACAGAAGCCAACTATTCTTAAATATAGCCTAAATCAAATTATATTGTATTAAAAAAAAAAAAATACAAGGATAAGGACGTTTTACTTGACCAGATTTCTTAAAATTAGAATAACAATCTAGCCACTTAAAGATGTGCTTGTGCCAAGCTCTGTAAACACAGTTACTCAAAACAAATTTAATATTTCTAAAATGAGACATTGTGCCACTTTCCTCACTCTTAAAATAAGGAAAACAACTGTTTCTCTACCGGAATATTATGGAAACCATTGTTTTAACTTGTACTATCTCAGTAACACAATGTTACGTATATTTTCTTAAAAAGAGATCACTTTTCTAAGGTCCTGTCAAACACTGCATATGACTGCTTTTCTTTAAAGTCCTACTGTCGATCTAAGACTGGAGTAGTCACACATGTCATTCAGAAACTCAGCCAAGCGGGTGAGCTCAAGAGGCCAATTCATACTACTTGAGTGAAATTTGCTGTTGTGCTGCTCAAACTGACACTTTACTGGTGACACTTTTTCTATCTACATTCTTTAAAACCAATAATTAATTAAATAAATTAAAAAACCCACGCAAAATGTGAAAAAATCTGCAAACTTATTTGACTATGAAGTGATTTCTTTACTATAGGTTCATGTTACTAAGAGAACTTAATTTTATTTCTTTTTGCACTGCTGGCTTTACATGAATTAAAGTCAACAACTTTTCTGATCTCATAATGGACCTACAGACCCTACAGTTCTGAATTGCAGCTTCTTTTTTTTTCTGCTTTACATCATGTCAAGCCTTTTACCTTACCAACAATACGAAGACCCTGTTCACTGTCTTTAGCCCGTCAGCTTTATTCTTGCAAACAAACAATTAAAAAAGAAAAGCACTTAGTCTTGTTGTCATGGATTATTAATGTCATTTCACTGTACCTGTCCCTCGAGGTCGAAGGCCAGACAGGCGATGCCATGTGTGTGCACGTCTTTGAGGATGGACACAGTCTGCACGGTGTAGGAGTCCCACACACAGATGTAAGGCTCCTTGCCCACCTGTCCTGTGGCCACCAACACACGCTCTGGATGCAAAGCTAAACTGTACAGAGAAAGACAAGAAGGGGGAGAGAAAACATCTGATGAGGCTTGCCATTGTGCATGCTTGTGTGTTTGCATGTGCTCAGAGTGGAATAGGGATTCACCCTCCCAATGGAAACCACCGGGATGAACACATTAAGCCTGCTGTGGTTTCAACTGGGAAGCAGAGGGGCAGCTTGATGAGCCGACATGGTTCAATTAACTCTCTCATGCTCACAACGCACCCAGCCTGGCTTCTTCCGTGCCCACAGGGTGTTCACAGAGCATGAAAAAGTGATGCTGGTAAGTCTGTGAATTCCTTTTTCTTCTTTTTTTGTTCATTTTATCAGTGTCCCTTATTTGGCCCTTTCACCTTTCTAATTCATCTGGGGTTTCCTCGCATCACCAGGCATATGTTTGTAACACTGCTACATGTTACATAATCCCCCCCCCCCCTTCAGCCAACCCCCTTCCTCCACTCATACATCCCCCACCTACAAGCATTACCACTCTACAGCTGAGCAACAGCCTGCTGTATAAAGCTGTCACTCGCCCCCACCCCCCCATGCTCCGCCCATCATTTCAGCAGCCGCCAGTCACGTTCCAGGCAGGCCTGAGTGATTCACTGGGCAATTCTTCCTCTTGCCTTGTCCTGCCCTATATATTTCATGCTGCGACGGAGCTCCCTCCATTATAATCAGGCTGCTTTTTTTGCCAACTGCTCTCCAGAATTTCTAATCCTGGCCTTTATTCAGACAGCCGGCCAGAGTGGCTCTGCAGGCCAGGCAGCATCAACCTGCTGACTCAAATCAGCTCACGCTCTTCTACTTCTACCTCACTGTCTCTCTCTCTCTCTCTCTCTGGCTTTCCTCATCCAAGTTCCTAATATGAATCTTCCTTGGTCCTTTATCTCCCCTTGAAACTTGCTGCTGCGACAGTCCTGACAAATCTGACGTGGGGTGACAGACCTGATCTTTCAACCATCGCTTCTTTGCTTCAGCACGGTGCATGCTGAACTTCTCACCAACCTGGCACAATTTCTCATCTTACTTTTTATGAATTATATAATCAGAGCACAGCAGCTAAAAATAGCATTCAGAGGAAGAGAGAATGATTGCAACACTTTGAGATGTAGACAGACACAGCAAAGAAAACTGCCTCGACAGAAACAGGTACTGCACAGCAAATCTGTTTGGTTTGGCACCGGAGCAGGATAAAACCAAGCTGAGGAATAAAATATCCAAGTGCGATGGAGTTGCTCATGATAGGGTCAAATAAAGCACCTTCTTTTTTTCACAGTATTTGCAGGATGAATTGACACTCAGCTGAACTCGTGCATCAGTTCCTCCTCACACCTTACTGCATTTATGGAGGTCCATGTTACAGATTAGAAAAGCAGTTGCTGAGCCTGCTACAGCAAGATCACTGTGTCTATTACATTTTTGTCACTAAATGCGATCGGTAATGACTTAGCCTGCAGTGCAGCGGCATGAATCTTCTGTTAGATACAGGCTATGGCTGTTTGATGCCACTGTCTTCCATCTGCTAAGTTCTTTTCTGTAGCACAAATTTAACAAAATACTGCAGCAATTAAGCACAGAGTACATTCATTATAGATAGCAGGAAAATAAACAGCCTGAGGGATGCGAAGGTACAGCACGCTAGTTAAGGTCATTCAAGCCATTAACCTCCAGTACAATACTTGTCCTTGACTGGGTAATACAATGGATGGGTAAAACAATACATTTTTGACTCATGGATAGAAATAGTAACATACAGACACAACTGATAGGCAATTCTTATTCACATTTTTCAGCAGGATATGCCTTTATCTGATTTTCCACCCTAGAATGGATTAAAAAGAAGAGGATTAGCACATTTCTGGAGGTCTATACAGTACAGTACAGGATATTTCCCAGGGTTCTACAAAGTGTTTTTAATCCAGATGCCCATCAAACTTCATGTAAAACACCTGCCCATACACCAGCAGCTTAAAACTAAAAATAGAACAGCTGGAATGAAAGGAAGCAGTGGATGAGTATAGTGGCGTTCTTATTAGGCACCAAAAAGCTAAGGTGGAGGAACAGAACATCTACTGTGCATCACAACTAAATTTGTCATCAAATACTTCAAAGAGCGTAATTAATAGCTCTCACTGCATTCGAGATAATAGATACTGTAATGCCTATCAATAACCCTACAAATATGTCTAAGAGGTTTTCCACTATGTTTTGATATCAAATGAAAAAATAACAAATCAATGATGAAAACTAGAAGAACAGAGAGTGCATACCTCCACCCAGGCCTCATTATTTTGTCATTCAATCAAACGCTCTGACTATCAGTGACAACAAAAACGAGAATGTACTCCACCACGTACTAATCCTCCTGACACACAGACAAAGAAACCAAAACAAGAAATTTAAAAGCAATGTATTTTAATATTTTTTTTCTATCACCTGACTTAAAATAATAATAATAATAATAATAATAATAATAATAATAATAATAATAATGTTTTCTTTGTAACATCCGGGCTTTGTCTTAGTCAGGGGTAAAGTGAGGATACGAGCACATGTGGCTACTCCCCCTCATCTGTGTAAAACATTCATAACACCACTTACACTCGACATCTGTCTCATTTTATTTATTTCTTTTAATCCTGGTGACAACAATGCTGAATCATGCCACTGTGGAAAGTAACTGTATTCAACTCCGGAGGCTCCTAATTAGGAAAGACAGATCTGCTCTTTAGAGGCTATTCTGCCTTTAAAGGAGTACCCTGGCACCTAGTCACTATATTTACATTACATCTTCTTTTATTGGGATTCTTGCCACCATTTCCTTATGGTGCCTGTGATGATGAATTTAAACAACAAACGTGTTTTGCAATATAATCGTGACTGAATAAAATAAAGACTACTGTTGTACTCATGAGAAATGTTAGCTAACAGAAAGTTTTCAGTCTCACAAACCATGACGATTTATTATATACACTATATATTGATCAGTAAAAAGGGCAGATTAATGTAGATACAATGATCTGTGAATCTCAGGCCTAAGTCTGGTGAAGAAGATGATTTGTAGCCACATAATTTCAGAGCTTCAGAGACCAGAAAGAGAGAATAAAAAGCACAATGTAGAGCCTGCTTGTCAATTTTATACTTCTTCAACTTTCTCATTAATATGCAGAGTTAGTTTGCACCATTAGCTCTTTCTGTTCACAAGCTACAGCTGCAAGACTCTTTTCTGAAAATGTCACACATTTATTTCATGCACTTGTCTGCATAAAAGCTACATAAGAAATAAGAGCTCTTAATTCATCTTTGACTGGGTATTTGTAATCTACTACTGTGGTTGTGGCCTCTCATAAAGTCAACAAGATATAATAAAAATAAGAGATCTGTTCCTTTTTTAACAGCCTGAAAACCATATTTTTTACACAACGCTTTTTTTAAATTTTGCAACATTATTTTCATTACCTTGCCTTAATATAACACCATATAACACCGTAGCATTAAAACATCATAATTTGAGGAGTGACCACTCCCTCCTGCTCCAGTGTTTCTGTCAAGAAAATGTGATGACACACACATTTTCCTGCCAAAATAATCTACTGTTTGGTATTAACGACCTCCAGCAGCTTTGAGTTATTATATTTTTAGACTGGGATAAATAGACAAGACAAGAAAAGACAGGAAGAAATAATTACTCATGAAAATACATACAGCAGCATGTTCATCTCACTAGTGTACCTTTAAATGGTGAATAATTATAGAGCAAACCAATGATAACGACTAAAGTATGTGCCATCCTGGACACCATCAGCCTTTTGCAGAAACCTACATATTATCTTCTTAACATCAGATCAGTTTAATGTGGCTGCAGGGCAAAAAAAGACAGGAAAGGGAAACAAAGGCAGCAATTAACTCATTAAGTAAGTGTGTTATAACATCTAAAATAGACCAGGAGAAAAAAACAGAGCGCATCACATACAGGCACAAGGATGATGAACAAGAGAAAGGTTTGAATCGGAGCATTATCTGAGGGGTCTACATCTATTCCACATGAGTGAGTGCAACATGAGAGTGGTCCTACAGTCATTCAACACCACTGATTGCTGAGGATTGCTACCAATTGTCCCTCTGCATTTTAAGTATTTGAGTAAACACCTCTCTGAGATTAAAATCATTATGTCAACATGAAGAGACGGCGCAAGACATCTGTACAGCTTGTACTGTCAATATGTTCATATCACTGAAGTACTTTAGCAAATGTGCAAGTAGAAAATGCACCTGACAACCCAGTGAGTGACTATAGATTGACTTAATAAGTGCTACTGTGAAATTTAATGACTCCACAAGCCAAGAGTTTGAACTCTGTGAGCGCACTTCACCTGAGTTCTGAGGGTTAGTATTGTCCAATTAATAATGGAGCAGGAGCCCAGCTGACGAACGACACCGTATATAATGCTTGTCATCTCCAGGCCAACCCACAGCACACACACATGTCAACACAAGCGCTGGAGCGTTGGGCACAGGTCACTGTGGTGTCACATGCAAAGAAACAGTATGAAAAGCAGGATAGTTGGATGTGTGACGCAACAGTAGTTGTGTGGTCATGGAAGGATGAGTGAAGCCAGGCATGGACAGAGCCAGGAAACCCTCAACTACACATTACTATTTGAGGTTTCTTAATAATGCACCAGTATACAAGACTTTTACACACAATTTTCTTACTCTTTTTTGTTGTGTATGATAGATTTGATAATTGTTTTTTTTTTTTTTTTTTAACAAAACCAAAGTACAAGAAGCATACACATGATTTTGTGTTGCTTCTGCATGGTGACAACACTGGAGAGGAGTGGCAGCTGTAATGTGTAGTTGTGGGAGTGCTGGAGTGTCCTTGAGCAAGACACCACTGAGACCCCTCACAGACCCTCTGGATGCTGCTGTGTAGTTGTTAGCACCGTACAAGTCCCAATGAAGCTATAAAAAAATAAAATGAAATGAAATATATATCATATTACATGACACAAGGTGACACCAGCAGCCACAATGACAACAGTATCAATTCATTTTCTACTATGAGTCCCAGTCTGGTGCTGTCCGAGGTGCTGAAACCAAGTGTCGTGTACATATTCGTGTTGGGTTTTTTTGTTGTTGTTTTTTTTTTACCTGATTATGTCGTCGTTGTGTCCCAGGTAAAATTTCTGCTTGTGCTCCCGGGTGTTGTACACAACTCCCACACCGGCGACAAAATAGACTATTTCCTTGGCGGCGGTATAGTACAGGTTGTTGCGGCACTGATGTCCCCGGTATCCGTACACCCATTCCAGTCTCAGGTGGCAGTTGGGAGCAGTTCTGTCAGCCATGTCCGCACTTCCGTGTGTGTCTCTCTGTCGCTATCACGTAGGCTTTCCGATAAAGTGTCATTCACCAAAAAGGATTTATTTTAAGCCCGTGTGTCCCATTAGTTCCGTTGCATGTCCACCAGTCCAGCAAGAGCGATGAAATTAGGCATTTTTGAGTTTCATATGCACTAATGGTCTTCCTGTCCGGTCTGGTAAAAGCTCTCTGTCTCTACTTCAGAAACAGATATCTATACCTTTGTTTTCATTGTGAAAATATACTTGTACTTCTTCAGCACCGGGCTTGCGGTCTCCTCGACACAGGTCAAAGCTCCTGTCAAATCCTACAAAGATGGAGCTGTGCTGTTGTTCCGCATGCACCGCCCATAACAATGACGGACAGACCGTCTTCTCCAATCATAACAGTTAATTCAACCTCCGGTCAAAAAACAAGGAGGGGCAAATACCGTCATTACAAAAATGTTCGAGCCAGATAATGTAAGTTTCTTTACCCCATTACATTTCAAAATTATTTGGTACTCGAAATAAGTAACATTAAATTTTACGATTGTTTATGCACACAAATGCAAACAGGAAAGAGCTGTAGGATCATTTTGTTAAATAATAATAATAATAATAATAATAATAATAATAATAATAATAATAATAATGCAATCCTGAAATGTCATTTAAATTTATATGATTATGTTTTTGTTCCCTTCTTCAGTTTTTTCAATAATTTTAATCTGTCTTTCTTCAGCTTTTGGTTCATTAAATCCTACACTTTGAGCAACTTCGAATTTAACCTGGAAAGTCTATTCTTTGTTTTCCAACATTCTCTCTATACTTGCTTTATTTTATTTTATTTTATTTTATTTTATTTTAGTCTATTTTAGTCTATTTTATTTTTATTTTTTTTTGTCACATATGATTGTCTTTGTGTTGTTCCAGCTGTGTAGTTCCAGAAAATTTGTGCTTTTATTTTATTTTATTTTATTTTATTTTATTTTATTTTATTTTATTACCGGAAGCCACGCCAGGGATGGACCGCCCCTTTTTTTCGTTGCTTGGTGACAGAGGAAGCTTTGCTCTCGCCATGATTATATCGTCGTTAAACATCTAGTTAACAGACTAATTCTTTAACGATTGCAGCAATGGAGGTGACAATGGATCCTTTGTTCCTGGCTTGGAGCTATTTTAGGAGGCGAAAATTCCAACAGTGCGCGGATATTTGTACAAAATTATTACAAGACGGACCATACGACCAGGTACTTAGCCAGGATAGCTTAGCATGCTAGCGATTATGTATAATGAAAGCCTGCTACAGTAGAGTGCTAAAGCAGACAAGCTATAGGAACTGGTGCATAATCCTGATTAGCAGAGTCCTCTTAATTTCATATGGTCATCTATATCTAGACTTAAATCGTATATATCATTTAATTAAGCCAATGTAGCATTAACGTCTTCGCCCTGCATTTTGATGTTCTCCTTGCATTTCACTTTTTCATCCGCACCACTTCATCCTTTTCTGTTTCATTTCTCTCGTTTCTTTTCAACTGCTTTATTCTTTCAATAACTTACTGCACGCTATGTTAAGGACTCCCCATTGCTTACTACCTCAGAGGTAACTTTGACTGCTCGTTTCTGTTATTCTTTTTCATCATTTTTATTGATAGTGTGGTCGTAAAAGGTGATAATTTAGGTTATAGTTTAACATGACCTCTGTTTAACAGGCTGCATGGAGTCTGAAGACCCGTGCTTTCACAGAGATGGTATACATTGATGAAACTGAGGTTGACCAGGAGGGAATTGCTGAGTTGATGCTGGATGAAAGTTCTATTGCCCAAGTGGCACGTAAGTTTTGCCTCTTTCTCACTGCTTCAAAGTCAGTTAATTAATTAATTTAGTCTCTGTTTAATTTGGATGAGGTGATAAAATATTCTCTCCTGTAGGCCCTGGCACATCATTGAGACTCCCTGGAACAAGTCAAGGTGGAGGTCCCACGCAGGCTGTCAGGTAATGTTTGACAGATGATGTTTTTGGAATCATTTTCTTTACCTTCATGATATTTATGTGAAATAAATAACACGGTTTAATTTTTATTGAATGTTAGGCCTATGACACAGTCAGGACGCCCTATCACAGGATTTGTGAGACCCAGCACACAGTCAGGGCGTCCTGGAACAATGGAGCAGGCAATCAAGACTCCTCGTACTGCAAGCACAGCTCGTCCAGTCACTGGTGCTACTGGTAGATTTATCCGCCTGGGAACAGTAAGTGACTGTGACTGAGATTTAGACTGTCTGCACTCAAAATCTCAGAAAGAGTGAATTTATATGGAAGAAATGTCTGTTTTCCAAATTCTTTCCGAATTTCTTTGATGTGACAGCTTTTCGCATGATGCTTTTTTCTTTTTTTACACTGAAAATTACAACTATTTTTATGATGTTCCTCCATGTCTTGTTTCTTCACATCCCCAGGCTTCAATGTTGACCAATCCAGATGGGCCATTTATAAACTTGTCAAGATTAAACCTGGCCAAGTATTCCCAAAAGCCCCATTTATCTAGGGTAAGACTGAGATGTCTGGTACAAATCACACACTTTCCGTTGTGTTTCAGACATGTGAAGTAACCAACATTTCCCTCCTCAGACACTGTTTGAATACATCTTTCATCATGAAAATGATATAAAAAACGTAAGTGGTGAGAAATAGCATAGACTGTGTTATAGTGCAGGATTATTGGCAACGTATAATGCAAAAAAATATATCTAATATTTCGCTTGTAGGCTTTAGATTTGGCAGCTCAAGCTACTGAGCATGCTCAGTTCAAAGACTGGTGGTGGAAAGTTCAGCTGGGAAAATGTTACTACAGGTAAGTGACTCATGAACTAACAATTTGTTACTTCAAAGCCAGCTGAATTTTGAAATGCTTTTAATTATTAATATATTTGATGTTTGCAGACTTGGTTTATATCGTGAAGCAGAAAAACAGTTTAGATCAGCTCTCAATCACCAGGAGGTGGTAGACACATATCTCTACCTTGCAAAGGTAAAAATGTTTTAGCAGTTCTGAACTCCTCATTACAAGATTATGGTCATAATAGAAAATACTATCTCTACAACCCAAACACTTATTGTATATTTGTTTCCTCTTTGAAAGGTGTATCAGCGTCTGGATCAACCTATAACAGCACTTAACCTGTTCAAGCAAGGCTTGGACCACTTTCCCGGTGAAGTCACCCTACTAACAGGAATTGCGCGCATACATGAGGTATGTCATCATTAATATACACTTTTAACTCCACGACTGCCACACTGCAATGTGAAACTATGTTAACTGTCTTTACTGTGGTATTCTTCCAGGAAATGAACAATATTACATCAGCCACAGAGTACTACAAAGATGTCCTGAAGCAGGACAACACACATGTGGAGGCGATCGCCTGTATTGGTAGCAATCACTTCTACACTGATCAGCCTGAGATCGCCCTGCGTTTTTACAGGTCAGACAAACCTTAATGTGATAAAGCATATTTAAAGTATTGTTACTCTATTATTTTATCCCATCTATAACTCAATATGGATTTTCCTCTCTAGACGTCTTCTCCAGATGGGGGTGTATAACTGCCAGCTATACAACAACCTAGGCCTGTGCTGTTTCTACGCCCAACAGTACGACATGACTCTGTCCTCATTTGAGAGGGCTCTGGCTCTGGTAGCCAGTGACGAAGAGCAGGCTGATGTCTGGTATAACATAGGACATGTGGCTGTGGTGAGTTAAAAATTCTACAAAATATCAGACAGTACCAGGATGACTTAACAACAACGAACTACAAAACACTTCTTTTTATAGTATTGAGTTTCATCCAAAGTTTTGGCAAATGGCATTTAACAACATATAGATATAACAAAACATACAAAATCTTTGTTTGCAGGGAATAGGGGACTTGACATTGGCCTACCAGTGTTTTAAATTAGCGCTGGCTTTTAATAATGACCATGCTGAGGCCTACAACAACCTTGCTGTGTTGGAGCTGCGCAAAGGCCGCGTTGAACAGGTGAGTCATATTTATTTCTACTCTTCACATGAGCTATGATATTTCTAAGATGATGCAGCTGTCAGTACTCCACCTCATGGGTCCAACCAACTTAATCAGTTGTTTTGGTTCTTGTTATTGATCATTGATATTACCCTGATTACCTTATCTGTGCATAAAAATGGGGAAAAGCTAGAAAAGATCATAAATAAACAATATAATGCCACTGGGGACCAACTCCAACTATTAAAAGCCATTTAATTAATTTTACATTACCATGGCTTAGGTGGTTGCCAAATTGGCTCAGTTGCTGTGCCAAGGTCTTACAATAGAGGGGCAAAGCCTGCTGCACTGTGTGTATGGCTGGATGTTAAACCACAGAGAGACTGCCCCTAAAGTCTGATTTCAATAATGTAATACACCTATAAAATTATGACAACAGTAAATCACTAACAGATAAAGCCTTAGAGACCATGAGTCATTTCTTGGTTTTCTGATTTCACAGACTCACAGGCAGCCTACTGTAAATGAGATCACAGACTGTAGTTGCAGTGAGATATTTGCCATATGATGATGTAAATGTGTCATCTGGTGTAGAGGTGGTGGAGGCGAACCATCCCGACATAAGTGACAAAGTGATTTTCATGTCAGATTTTCATGTCTTACATTCTGAAAACATCTTAGTTAAAAATAATTTACAAGGCTTTTTCAGATGATAACACTACATTACACCGTGAACACTATTCATGTTTGTGTTGTGCTTGATGCAGTCTAAAGCCTTCCTGCAGACCGCTGCATCACTGGCTCCTCACATGTATGAGCCACACTTCAACCTCTCCATTCTTTCCGACAAGGTAATGAGAACCGTTTCAATAATATGAACTTCTAAAAAGTGAAACCGTTTAAGACAGTGTATAGCTTCATTGTACAGTCCACTGACGTCATGCCTGTGTGTATGTACAGATTGGAGATCTACAGAGCAGCTACACTGCAGCCCAGAAGTCTGAGGACGCCTTTCCAGAACATGTTGACACACAGCAGCTTCTCAAACTACTGCGGGAGCACTTTGCAGCACTGTGATGGTCTTTATGCACCGTCTAAATAATAAGTGAAACTGCTACATGGTTAAAAAATATATATACATGTATGTACATGTATGTTTATAATGTGACAAAGAAAAAGCTTAAATGTTTAGTCGTTGCAGCTTGGCATTAGTTATAGGTATGGACATTAGTTTTTGTTTGCATTTATGTGTTTACTTATGTAATTGTCCTAAAGTTCCAATTAATTCTACAAACAGTTCTGTTGAAATGGCCTTGTAATAGTATGTTTATTTAGTTTATAGGATGTTTGTGACAGCTTTAATCCCTCTGATGCACGAGCTGCTTCATCCATCATTTACACATTACATCTGAGAAGCAACACAATGGAAAAGACACAAATGATAGCAGTTAGACAAATGATATCAATGATTTTACTATGTTCAAACTGTCACCATATGTTCTGTGTCATGAGTTGTCCATGTATGAATCGTGCTTTACACAACTTACACCACTTTGTGGAAATCTACAGTTTCTGTAAAAATGGAGGTTTCTCTTATGTACTAGTAGCTTACTGTACTGTATAGTTTTGTATAATACAAATACTTCTGTATATAGCAAAGGTGAAGATTTTATTTATTACAGTACACTGAGTAACAGAAATTTTTATAGATGTATTTTTCATATGGCAGTCTTTCTTGCCATTTTGTAATCTCAACAAATATAATAAAAATGGCCAATTCACAAGATGTATAAAAGTCTCTAAGGTGGAGTTAATTCTTCTTTCAGACAAGTGAACTCGCAGATGTTGGTGCCATTTCACAGATCCATTTCAACTCATGATTGCATGGGGCATCATTCCAACCCTTAAAGGGGTTGTTTCTGGGATATGTGGCTGCACAGTCCTCCTCTCCCACGTTATTGGGCTCTCCATCATTCCAGAATCTGAAACAAACAAAAATGGGTCATTTAACTACAAAGTTACATTACATTTGCTTCCTTTGAGCCTGTAGTTTTTGATGTGTGCTGTATTCTTTACCCCTCATTCACTCTTGTTCCATCCAGCCATCTCCAAATCCCTTCTACTTCCGAGTCTCTTGCTCCAATCCAGAAGCCGCTATAGACCATGGGTCTTGATGGGTCTTGATAATGATTTACTAACTCACTTATAGCCAGCTGGAATATTAGAAATGCACAGGCCTCAGAATACATTTATAAACAGTTTTTTTTTTAAATTTATGAAGTTACTTTGTCTACTCAATGTATAGTCTCCTAAAATGCAATTTGTGTTGAATACAATACTGAGACTTACCTGTTTTTCTTTGTTGTCTATCACTGCCAGGTCACCACCATACCTCTTGCAAAAATTTCTGCTCTCACCCCATGATTTGCGCATTACAGTGTCAGAGAAGGGGAAATAGTAACACTGTGAGTTCACAAAAGTCCATCCTGGCAAACAGTGTCTGCAGCCCTCCTCTGTCACCGCAGAAAGAAGAGATATTATGTGTCATCAACCCCATCATGAGACTGATAAAAACCTGATGAAACTGTACAAAGTGCTCACCTATCATTGGTATGTGGGATTTCAAGGCTGTAATTTCCATCTGAATTCGGTTAACCTGTGTTTCATAGTCTTTGCTCCTTCTCTTCTGGTGTTCGAGCTCCCACTTGGTAAGCCTCTGTAGACTGAGCTCTTTTGCCAACTGTTCCTTGACTTCATCTCTGTTCTTAACTGCAGTGTTGTATGCATCCTGCAGTTTGGCCACCTCAGCGCTGATGTCCCTTACTGTACGCTCACCATCAGTGAGTCTGTTGTCTGTAAGAAATGTATCGTCTCTGTCATTCTTATAGACAGAAAAATTACACTGGTCAACAACAAATTTATTGTTTAAGTTTTTTGAGCTGATTTAGGATAATTTTGGTGTGCTGAATCCAAAAATCACATTAATTTTGCTCAATCAGGTCAACTTTCTGAACTATGCTACATATTGGCTTTTTAACATTTTTGCTTACATTTATGGGCATTTTCACATTATATGATACAAAATTCTTTCATAGTTCTTGCAATAAACGAGTTCTGAAGATTTTACTTTTGCCAATTTATGATTAATGTTTTTTTTAATATTACTGGGGAATGAAATGGCTTTGACTAGAAGATCTTGCAAAAATAAGCCTGATGTATTCTGCTACATCTGCGGTGAATACACCATTGTACCTAACAGGAATCCTGTTAGAAAATGATTTTTTTTCTCTTAAAACCTATTTTGGGTGAGAACTAATAAATAACTGATAAAGTCAAAAAAATGTCATCAATTTTGTGAGAAGATCAAATTTTCAAAATCAAATTAGCAAAAAAACCTGACCTGATTGAGAAACATAGATGTCATTTTTGGATGTAGCGGTGCAAAATAGTCCCAATTCAGTTGAAAAAACCTAGACAACTTGCAAAAAGCATTTTTTTGTAACCCAGTGTTATTAGATCATCAAAGGTCATCAAAAACAATGGTTATGTAATCAAGTACTAACTCCTGTGTGTATCATGTGACTAAAACAGACAGAAAAGAAAACACAGAATGCCTAAAAGCACTGTTTTTGGCAGAACAATGCCATAGCTATTGATGTAAGGACTGAAGTGATTTTGTTATTATCAAGAAAACATGTAAAATGGATAGATATCAGCTCTGAAATTAAACTCTTATGAGCAGTTTTTGTTGTTATCATTATATTTGTCCAAACAAATGAACCTTTAGTTGTACTAGGCATTAAAATTAACAAGAAATTGAAGAAAACAAGGGTGGTCTAGTATTTTTTTCCATAACTGTGTACACACACGTAGGCTTAATACATATATTTTACACTTAAACCTGCATTTACTCATTTTGACCACACAGGGGCAGTATAATACTAGTACTTCAGTAAAGTTAATATTTATATGTCCAGTGATCTGTGTTGGTGTCCAGCTGATCAGTTTAAGTCCAGCACCTACTCTTCTCTTATTTCTGTTTTGGTCTCCACCAGCTGAAGGTGGAAGTACCTTGCTATTTATTCTGTTGCCCACTAACTTAAGTTGTCACAAAACTGTGGCTGGTGAAGAACTTTATGAATCATTCAGTGGTGAGTCAAAAATGTACACTTATTCATCATAACAGTTCAGCTAAAATGAGCATTTACTTTTTTTTTTTGCACCTTTTACTTTTTTTGTGTGTTGTTTTCATCTTATTACATCTTTTATTTTGTTTTTGTCATGTATCTTTAGGTTGGCTTGTTCTAATTTTGATACATCTGTTGAATTTTTGAGTTTTACAACTGAGCCCTGTCCCTCATGTCACATGACTTTGGTGAGTTCAACATTAGCGAACTCTGAGAGAGGTATATATCATATTAATGTATAATTTAATGTGACATTCAATTCAATTAAAAAAATTTATTACAAAATTATTACAGTTATTAAAATCAACAAACTGATCAACAAAATACATTTTGTAATAGGACACCCCAGACACAGAACTCAGCTTATAAATGGGGGCCCCTAAACGTGTAATAAGAGGCACATTTACATTATAATCTTTAATGTTCTAAATAACTACACAAACAATATTTTAAAATATTTACCCATCTACCTAACAATGATTTATTCCTTTCCTCAATCCTCTTTTAACCTCCTAAGACCCAGGACATGTCAGCAAAGTACAAGCTTTTTTGTTTTTTATTAAATAAATGCCTATATTGGAAACATCATGATGCAACAGTTCTTTCAGGTGCAGTTTTTAACATTTTTATGGAATGTCCTTTGTGGTGGACAGTTTTCTTTTCTTTTCTTTTCTTTCTTTTTTTTTTTTTTTTTGTATAAAGTTGTGAAACTCTTGTCCACAAATGTATTAGTATATTCCAATATTCTTAGATATTTTTATAGTAATAGGGCTTTGCCAACATAAGTAAAGAGTTTATATGATTGATATACCAGCCATCAGACATTTGGTGACTCAACCTTTGGCAAAAGCAGAGTTAATGGGTTCAATACTGTGAATAATTCCTTCATGTAGCCTATTAAAATATATTAGTATTACAATAACACTTGCTGTTTTGTTGTCTTTACCCTTGTTTCCAAAGATCTATATCTAAGCATTTGTTGGAAATATAAGTAATGAATGTAGTTTCAGTTGTTGTGAAGTTTAAGAGACTTACAATAGACTCCCAGGCCAATATCAACAGCGAGCAGAATAACAGCCAACACTGACAGACACACTGTAATCAGTCTGTAATGATTCAGACAGGAATCAGGCCTCACCATGGACAGGGACACTGTACAGGGAGGGTCACAAATAATATCAGAGCCAGAATAAGTCACAATAGGCACAACAAAACTATAAAATAAATTAGTAACAACAGAAAGGAAACACAGAAACATCTGAAATACTTCCATTCTGACGTCACACTTAGTAAGATTATGTTAGTTAATGAATGAGGGTTAAATAAATAAGGGTTAAGGTTGTTTTGGTGAATATTAAGTGGAATTAAAGTAATTTAAATTATTTATTGGTTCAATTTTAAACAATTACTGTGTAAAACAAAACAAAACAAAAAAAAATCTAACAACAATAAGTATTTTTTCATGCAAGTAAAGAACTGGTTTTATTTTAATGAAATTCCACCAATTTTTTTTTCTTAATAGTGATAATTACTATTTATCTAAATCTTGTGAACAATGAGTGAAGTATGTATTTCGTATGAGTGTGAAATGCAGCACAGTGACAAATAATATAATTAAATAGATTTACATTTGATGAAAAAGTGATTAAATTATACTAAAATTGTTTAAGTGAATTTAACTAAATTTACATAGAGTCTAGAGTTTTAGATTAACTAATATTTTACTAATATTATAAAATTATGAAACACATAAAAAACCTTACTATATTTAACATTTTATGCTTTTCTTGTGAAACTGATTCTATTGAGTGCTTAGTTCGTATTATGTACATTTGATCAAGTTTTGAAAAGATTGTAATGTTTCACAGCTTCAAATTAATGATATTTTACTATGTTAACATGATGTTTGTTAAGTAATTACTGCCCTAATTTTTTACAGTGTAATTTACAATTTTAACATTTTTAATAGTATCTTCAACATTAAATACAAAATTACTGAATAACTTTGTTCATATGTATGTTGTGTTAAATAACAAATATAATCAGCGTAGGTATTACATTTCAGAATGTTTAGAAACTCGTATTGTGATGAAAAAAATTCTATAAACTCCATGAAATCAGTTTTTACCTTGTCGTTCGTCTTCGTTTGTGTACAGAGGGTTATCATCTGCATTTAATTCATCCTGAGAAACCAATTTGTTGTATGTTCGCTCAAAGGTGCTGCGTAAGTTCCCTCCATCTTCCATTTTGAACATTAAAATGACAGCAGTGTTGTTGAGGAGAAACTCTTGGTTAGGACATTGACCCAAATGTGTGTGTGTGTGTGTGTGTGTGTGTGTGTGTGTGTGTGTGTGTGTGTGTGTGCGTGTGTGTGTGTGTCACATTACAAACAGAAAAGCTCACTTGTTAAATATTCACAGACATTTTTTGAAGTGAAGCTTAATTTTCTTATAACCCAAACAAACTAAGAGATACCCAGATTTTAAAACACTTTCTCTTCCAAATGAAATACAAGACCAACACATTGTTCTCTGTGTTTAGCAGCATATATAATGATTTATTAGACATTCACTGATCAAACATTAATCATTACTTTGACCCGATTTCTATTTATAGTTGTAGACTTTCAAGAAATGATCTGTAAAAATGTCCAGTGTTGTTCTGAAAATCCAGTGTTTGTTGCCTCAGCAGAGATTAAAAGTTTTTTAACAGAAATATTTATTTTCCACAAACACTGTAACACACAGTAATGTCAAACACAAACACAGTAATGTCCAGTCAGAGGGCAAACTTTAATTGATTGCCATTCCAACATTTATTTCAATATAAAGTAGGTCCTATTATGGATCATTCCTTATGGTCCAACTAAAACAAAAATGAATTTCAAAGTAAAAATGTGGGTCATTTAGCAACACTAATCTGTCAAATTGTCTCTAAAATGTCCCATCAGAGAGATTTCAAAGACCATGTTTTAACCCTTACACAGAAAATCACCACAGACTTCTAAAAATGACTTATTTATAACACAAATCAACAGAAACTGTACGTGTGTACCGAGATACAGTTTAATGTGAAAAGATTCTTTGAAATCACATGTGTAAATGTGACACATTTTATTTGTCCAGTTGCTGTCCTTTTCTAGCTCGCCTGCATCTCACATATCCAGTACAGTCGATGGTTTTGACAGTCTGCATTATACAACATCTTTGAATTATGAGGATCACGAAGAAAAGCAGCACAGTGTCCGGTCTGAGGCAGAGTACGGCTCGGCTGTCCATACCTCCAGTACCTTGGGTAAATCAAAATATAATTTAGTTGTACTTTATTTTTCACTCATGATGAAACTGTACAGTACATACAGTGTGAATATTGTTGCATTGACAGTGTGTGACATGCTTACGTTCTGCTCACTTCAGCGACGTTGTTGATCCAGACCCAAACGTTCTCTGTCGCTGTATCAGAGAGGCCGATCCAGAATCCATTCTGCCACCACAAACCAGGGGAGGAAACTCTTGGATAGTTCTGAACAATTACATCCTGCAAAAATAAAAGGCTTATTATTTATTAGAAGGGTTTTCTGAGGCTTGCTTTAAGTTTAGGTGTTTTTTACCTCCGCCAAGGAGGTTATGTTTTTGCCAGGGTTTGTTTGTTTGTTTGTTTGTCTGTTTGTTTGTTTGTTTGTCTGTCCGTTAGTGTGCAACATAACTCAAAAAGTTATGGACAGATTTGGATGAAATTTTCAGGGTTTGTTGGAAATGGGATAAGGAAGAAATGATTAAATTTTGGTGGTGATCGGGGGTGGGGGGGCCCACGGGGGGGCGCAGACCAGAAAATTTCATCAAAATCTGTCCATAACTTTTTGAGTTATGTTGCACACTAACGGACAGACAAACAGACAGACAGACAAACAAACAAACAAACAAACCCTGGCAAAAACATAACCTCCTTGGCGTGGGGGGGCCCACGGGGGGGCCACTGATCAGCCTTGGCAGAGGTCTGCGCTCTCCGAGTGCTTTTCTAGTTACCTCCGCCAAGGAGGTTATGTTTTTGCCAGGGTTTGTTTGTTTGTTTATTTGTTTGTCTGTCCGTTAGTGTGCAACATAACTCAAAAAGTTATGGACAGATTTGGATGAAATTTTCAGGGTTTGTTGGAAATGGGATAAGGAAGAAATGATTAAATTTTGGTGGTGATCGGGGGTGGGGGGGCCCACGGGGGGCGCCACTGATCAGCCTTGGCGGAGGTCTGCGCTCTCCGAGTGCTTCTAGTTTCTTATTACTTCTGTCAAGGTGGTTATGTTTTTGCCGGCGTTTGTTTGTTTGTCTGTCCATGTGCAAGATAACTCAAAAAGTTATGGATGGATTTGGATGAAAATTTCAGGAAATGTTGATACTGGCACAAGGAACAAATGATTAAATTTTGGTGGTGATGAATAGGGGTACATTTGACTCGGTGGCTGTTATAAGAATAAACGGCCGTATTTTTAATCCAGATTTATCTTGACTATAGTTAATGGTGGGGGTGGGTGGGAGGGGCATGGATCTGCCTTGGCGGAGGTCTGCGCTCTCCAAGTGCTTCTAGTTATTGCTGTTATTTGACTAAAATCACTGAATTTTTGCCTAATTGTGAATTTGGAGACATTACAACAGAGTCTGGTTTTGACCAACTCTATATATAAAGTGTCATGAGATAACTTTTGTTGTGATCTGGTGCTATATAAATAAAATTTGATTGGATTTGATTGGTTTTCCCCAGTAAGTCACTTTGGAAAAAAGTGTCTGCCAAATGCATAAATGTAAATGTAAATGTACAACATTTAGAAATGCAAAGCGAATCTGATCATTGATGAAAGCAACACAGAATAATTTAATGAATATTACACAACCTTCAGCATAGGTACTATGAAAAACATGTGAGTATTAATAAAGTAGAGACAGCCTTTTGTTACACTGTTACCCATAAAATTGGAATAATTTTGTTTTTAGATACATTCCTCTTTTTATTCCTGTTGATACACATCAGTAATCACCCTCTCAATCATGAGAAGAGGTAAAAATTATTTACCCAAACTTCATGGCCAACAGTGTATTATTCCTTTTTTTCTCCCATTTCTTAATTTTCCCTTTCTTTTCTTTTTTATGTCTTCACGCCTCTTTTCCATTTTTTTTTTTCCATTTTTGACAAGACTCTTTGTTGTCAAAAAGTGTTGGTGATGGCATCCTTATGGGTAATAAATTACTTTTATCAGACTTGTTTCTGGCTGTTGTATTTCACAGCTTTTACTTTTTGAACATTGATTATTGTTTTTTTGTCACTGCTTTTTTTTTATTCTTTTGTTTTTCATGCTTTCTGCCCCTGTCCGTGATGAACACCTGATTCTCTCTAAATGTCGAGATGTGTTTGTGACCCAGTGAAGCACCTGCTACTACTAAAGAGCTGATCTTTTTTAGTGTAATCTCAGTCTGAACTATCAGATCAGAATTCATGCAGTCACTCAAATGCTATAAGTCATTCAAATACAACACATACATGAATACAGCAGCAAAATGAATCCACAACATCCCAATAAAGCGCTGACAGGGACCTGTTTACGTCAGTATGAATAGTCTTTGGACGTGTTACTTCACATGGGGAAGTAAAATTTGATCCAGTGCAAATGGAACCACTAACATAAACTGTAAACCACAATTCCTTCACTTCTCTTCTCTGCAGGTTCAACTTTTAACCCAGGATGAAAACTCTTCACATGTGCTCTTCTATGACTGATCTCAGCTAAACCATCAGTGATTTATTCTTTCCAAGCAAAAATCACATATTTGATTTAACCCATAAAGACCCAGTGCTACTTTTGTGGCAGTTCCTAGATGAATTTTTTTCTCTATTTAACTTTTTTAAGTGATTTATCACCATTTATTGTAATATTATCCTCTATTTTTATCATTTTTTACTGTTAATCATGTTTTTTTTCTGCTTTTAATTTCTTACATTTGATTTAGATATTCATGAAAACTCAGAATTAATTCAAAAGTTATTACATCAAAACAGAAAAACAACTGAAGAAAAAGTGAGTTTTGCAGCAAAGCTATCATTAACTGAACTTAAATCAAGTGTCTCCATCCACTGTCCTTGATCCAACTCCATGGGTTTTACTGGTGAATCAATGTTGTAGAAGATAACGGTGTTTCCATGTTCACTACGGAGCCTCTGAATGTCCAAATGGGTCATATCTGATGACCATGAAAAGATGACAAACTGCATTTTTACCCCCGTTATTTACATGTATTGACAGGATTAGTCGACCAACAGGTATTTAACAGTTAAGATTAGTGGATAGTTTTGGTCAATGGTGGATGTTTGGGTCTTTATGGGTTTAAAATGTACACATTTCTCTCACATAAGAGTCAACAAAATATCTCCAAGATTCAGAATGGTGGTTGCTGAGAAACACTCTGCAATTTCATTACAATTATTTCTAAGAAAATTTCCAGTAAAAAGTTCTGTAATGTAAATAATTGCAAACTTACCATAAATTAATCAACATATCTATCTATCTATCTATCTATCTATCTATCTATCTATCTATCTATCTATCTATCTATCTATCTATCTATCTATCTATCTATCTATCTATCTATCTATCTATCTATCTCTCTCCACACACACACACACACACACACACACATATATATATATATATAAATTCAATTCAATTCAATATCTTTCAGAACACACATAAACAAATGCTGTTGCCTAAAATCCCAGAATGTTTTAATATTAATGAATAGGGGTACATTTGACCCGGTGGCTGTTATAAGAATAAATGGCCGTATTTTTAATCCAGATTTATCTTGACTATAGTTAATGGTGGGGGATGTAACACGACATAGGTTCAGTTTCAGTTCAGTAACAGTTTCTTTCCCACCACCATCTGTATTTTAAATAAGGAACTGTAAATAGGGGATGTGCAATTCCCTCTGAAAATTGTGCAATAACTTTTGACTTAATTGTGCAATAAGTACTTATTTATTCTCTCATTTTATATTTATTTAGTACTTACTACACTACCTCGCCAGTATTTTATAACTTATTTTATCTCAGGTGTTTTTTAGGGACCGAGCCGAGAGGGCAGGTCCACTCACACAGTGAGTGGACTTGCCAGAAGGCAAGGCCCCTATTGTTTTTCGTTCGTTTTTTATTATTATTATTATTATTATTTTTCCGCCACCACTTTGAACTGGATTTTGACCCCCTAAACATGCTCCAAAACTCACCAAATTTGGCATGTATGTCAGGTCTGGTGAAAAATTTGATAAAATGAAAAATTTAACCCTGTTGGTGCCAAAATGGGCTCTCTAGCACCACCTATGTCAAAAAACACGGAAACCACCATAGCGGCCAGCAGGAATGTCCGAGAGACATGAAACCAATG